>NC_135438.1:20277648-20877648 GCF_051991255.1 Vanacampus margaritifer | reverse complement strand
CATTGGATGCTCCAGTATCCCCACCTTTAAAATTTATGAGACAGTCAGAATGATAAGCAGTGCTTAGAAACAGCTTGGAAAATAGGTTTACTACTTAATTAAATTGAGAGCTCTGAACAAATTTTAAACGCCACACAATTCTGATGTTAAATTTAGTGCTTAACAGGCAATGAATACACAATGAATCGAACTTTGATGTGTTCTTCAAACTTGAATTCCCATTTGTCGGAGGAGCACTGAGCAAACTACAAGTTGAAGTCCTTGGGCTTCACCACCTTCGTCACACTTTTTGGAAGATACACCTTTCCGTAACGTTACAATGACGTTTTTTTTTCTTTTTGCAATGTTTTGTTATCTTCTATCTATCTCCTTCTTTGTCCTATCAAAAAAATTATAAGAATGAAACCTGGCTTATGTCCCTGAACACCAATGAGCACTTCTTTTATAGGCTCAGAGAATAAAATGTAAAAAAGCGACTTTAAATTTGGTTTTATTATGCATGTCATGTTTTGTATGTGTGTGTGACTGTGTGATAATAACAACCATGCTAGACTTTTTTTTTTTAATCTTGTTTTTCCTTCTAGTCTGGCAGCGACTTCAGAAAATCAAATAAGCCATTTTCTGTGTGCACCTTGTAGTGCACTGTACTACATGTTTTAGGTGAAACAGAACAGAGTTCATCCTTGAAGTGACAAAACATACCTTTCAGTTATAATTCAATATATGAAACAATTGATTAACAGCTCCCACTGATATCGTTCATTCATTTCTGAGGCACAAATACCTGTCTAATGTTTTTTTTTTTTGGACAATACAAAGCTGAGTCAGGCTGACGAAGCTGATTACTGCAAAAAACAAACAAACAATGTCATCAATAAATACACAGCATATATTGGAGTGTTAAAATTTCAGAGTTACATTTTTGGGAGTAACTCCAGAAGTGTAATTTTGTAACATTTTCAGAGTTAATTGGTGTTATTTTACAGATTTGATCACCTAGTGCTAGATTAACTCTGAAGAGATGTAACTAATCTCTGCCTTCGCACCTATCGACGAACGACAAAGAGTAATCGCCACACACTGGTGTAGAATCAACACTGACCAGTGTTGACTAGCATTAAATTTCTACAACCATCAGAGTTATTTTAACCCCCATCTCAGTATAAAAACTATATGTTTTAACTATATTTAATATGGCCCATTATAAACACTTTTGAGGTGTCAAATTTAACTCTGTGGGTGTTGAATTAACACTGCCAATTTTGCAGTGGTGGAACAAATTTCAGTACCCAAATATTTAAAGTACCCATCTACCTTAAAAAAATAAAATAATATAAAAATGACTACTGGTCCATGTGCACATTTTCTGTCAGGGTAAATGGACATTTACTGGTGCAGAGAGAATGCATGACTCGCAGACCGCATGGGACATCTGGGGTTGACTTTGAGGAGAAACCACACAGAGCTTGGAAATATGTCATATTGACGCATCAGGGTCAGCAGCCCGAGACACAGGCTGACCATACTTGACCCATTTTCTCCTGTTGAACTTGAATGTGTCCACACTGTGCAGACAAGCGGGTAGGGAAAATGACCTCGCTTTAAAACTCTTATTTCTTTCTTTCTTTTCAGCGTGAAAGGCAAATTGCACTAGCACCACAGCCTCTGCAGTAATGAGCTATAGTCACTGAGCCAGAATGGGCATATTAGACCCCAAAGTCAGGTCAAATGTGAACACCATTGGAATTCATCTTTATTTTCTAGGACAAAAAAAAAGAGTCTGTCTTGGTTTATCATGGGATAGAACTTCATGTACAAACACAGTCATTGTAAATAGGGAATGGATGATATGCTAATTCATGGTCACAATGTCAGCCATTATAATTACATCACCCAAGGAGTCAATCCCAGCTAGTTTCATCATCAGTTAATCACAAAGTTGACACACTCACAGTTCTATTTTTGTGCCCAGTGCTAGTGTGGCACGAGGGGTAGTGTAAATCTGTGCAGGGGCGGGCTAGAGTAAGTTTTGGTATTTAAATCATGTTATATTCCCTGCGCCAATATTTAGACATGGTTCCAGCAAGCATGAAGTTTAGTCCACTTTCAGCCACCAAATTGTCAGATGTGCCGGGCACATATTAAAACAAATGCCCTCATTATGCCAGAATACGATTATGGCGCGGAGAGATGAAACAAATTCCCAAAGAAGCACATCAAGGCTTGTATCAGGACACATGAGGGTGTGCTCATTTTCACGCTTTGTGATTCATGTTTTTCAGGTGTGACCTCTAACCTTTACGAAGTGATTGAATGAGTATTATATGCATGTAAATATAGTATCCACACTCATTTCGAAGAAAAAAAATGCAGTTCAATTTAAAAGCTATCAAAATTCCTCCATTCCCTCACTTGGCCCCATCTGCTGTTCAATCTATCTGGCATTTTAGCAAACCTGTCTCCCTGTCTGACTTGGGCTATTGCACAGGCAGACCCCAAATCAAAAACAGAATGGCATTAGTGGTTCAGTCAGCTGAGAGATTGCTGGCAAATCCCAAACAGCCATTTGAAAATGTCGACAGTGCTCGATGAGTGCAATGCAAGAAATACTAGAGCACATGTGGGTGTATTTACTTTTAAGGGAGCAACGACAGAGGCCATCAAAAGTTTTACTATTGAAATAAAACATGACTTAAAAAAAGGACCTTGAACAGTTTGGGCAGGAGAAATGGGCGAAGAGTGAAAAAACAGTGGACAAGATTTGTTAGCGCACAAAAAGAATCAGATTTGGGCACTCAACCACTTATTTTACTAAATGTTCACACACAGCTCAGCCCAAATAATGGAACATCTCATTGTGAGCAATAGACCTGTCTTATTGTGAGAAAACCAGTAGATACAATAATTCTCATGTAAAGCAACAATAATATACACAAAACGGTTATTTGTAGGGGTGTGAATTGCCTAGTACCTGGCGATTCGATTCGCGTCACGATTCATAGGTCACGATTCCATTCAATACCGGTTAATCCCGGTACGAATCTATAAATAAATCATTGCGATTTTTTTTTTTTTACTCAAATGTAGAAAATACTAATCAGTAAACTTGTACATGTACACTGTAAGATTTGTATGAAAATGTATTTATTCATCTGAAAATTCAGGCTTATAACTGAGCTACTGCATTAATAACTGAGCTACTGCATTTAACAGGTTGCAGTCTGTTTCATGTTTGAACAGCACTGAAATAAAATATTAAGGCTTAATGTTCTATTAATATATTCTTTCTTCCATTCTTCCATGCTTAATGTATAAATCTTAACCCTAAGTAAGACGTTTTGTTGGATGTTCCCATAAAAAATTTATGTTTAAAAATCGATTCGGCCGCATATCGAATCAATTCGAGAATTGCGCGCTGTAATATTGTGATATATTGCAGAAACACCCCTAGTTACTTGGTTTGGATTGACTGTTTATTTTGTGTGGGGTTGTTTCAGTGGCACGTATGGATAATTAGACCAAACCAACTTCAAAGCAGGAACACCAAGCAGCAAACTGCAAATGATAGGTCCTGCATAATCATTAAAATTAAATAAATAAATGCTAGAGCACATTTACATCGAGAGAAAGGGAGCACAGCACCATTGGATCGAGCAGGTGTCATCTGGGGAAATGGTTTCTTTTTCATTGCACAATTAATGTGGTTTCATAAATTAACTATTGCAGCTCACAGCTTTTTGAATAATTTCCTTTCTTCACATCTGTCTGATTTTTGTGTTCTTTCTTCTCTCTTCAGTGTGGGTATTGTAGTCCAATGAACACTATACTAAGGAAACAGCATGACCTTCATATTTATTTATTTTTTTTCCCACTAAAATATTTTTTTCTTTTGACTTTTCTTAAGTAATCTGCTATTCTGAACAGACTTAAAAAAATACAATTATTATTATTATTATTCATTTAAATACTACACTTATCACACATTTAGTCTCCTTTTCATTTAATTCTTTGCATGACTGTCTTCACTGAATCCACCATCGATTTGTTTTCTGAAGGATCTTTATGAAATCGTCCCTTTCAATCACAAGTGCTTCACGTCCCGAAAAGCGTATGATGACCACTCACATTTACTAAACAGAACTGGGAAATAATAATTAAAAAATTCTAAATTATGTGCAGTAGGGGTCAGTGGTGCTCCATAAAACTCAGTCGGCGAGAGAGCCCTCAGCACAACGTCATTGATGAGTTGAGCTGCTTTTACCGTCTGAGCAATCTTAAAAACAAAACAAAAACGTCTGAGCAATGTTGTGCAAATCAGATATGTAAATTGTCATTGGCATAACAAATTTTAACGCACATTTTTTCCACACAGTCTCTTGTTCTGATCTGACGGACGAGGTTTTATTCATGCAATGGTTACTTTTAATGTCATATTTTTAGTCATTTGTCTATTTTCATTAGTTACAAACTAAAAGATGAGGAAGACTATGAGTACAAAAAAAGGGTCACATTTGTTTGTGTTTTCCATTTTGTCACCTCGCGTGTTTACTTTGATTAAATATATTCAGTTTGTCTTATTGTGTGCATATATGCATGCTAGACAAGTACCAATAAATCATGCGAATGCGTGTGAGTAAGTGTTATCAGTACCGGCAAGGATAATTTAGACAACTTTAGCAGCGTAATGTTCAATTTCTATCTAATAAAGGTGAACCCCCCGCCCCCCACCACCCCTCTCTCTATCTCTTTCTCCCCCCTCCCCTCCCCCACCAAGTATGGAATGGCATGCCATGGAAGCCATGAAAGGGGGCGAAATCCAAGGCTAAACTTCCTCTGCCTGGCTAATCCTGCCGCCACTATCTGGACAAAATATTGACAGCATCCAAACCAGCAGACAGGTGCACGTCTTGCAATGTACTGAGAGGACGTGATACAGAGAAGAAGGAGACTGAGATTAGGGATAGAAAATAGGGAAGGGATTAGCTGAGTTCACATTTATTCCATTGCCTGTCCTGGAAATACAAACCAGAAATACCCACATGATGGTGTTTAGCAAGATAGCCCAACTGCTTCTTGTTGGACAAAAATAAAACAAATATAAAAAAAGAAGTTACATGTCCAGAAAATTGATTGAGGAAGCATTTTGTTAATTGTGTCTTGCTAGAAGCTCTGTGAATCCCTGTGAGTTCCGAGCACTGGAATAAAAGTATCCAGGGGTATCTTCTGTGTCTTTTGAGGAGCTTATAGCAGCATAATAATTAATAACCCCAGAGTAAACACTGTGAGGAATTGCTAAATAAATAATTGAGGAGAAATGTATAAATAATTTCCCTTCTTAATCTACTTCAGTGCACTTCCAGGTCTCCAAAGTGATGCTCATCCTCCTGGAAAGTCAGAAGGTTAGCTTTCTTGCCTCATGGGGGCGCTCTTGGCATTCCACATAAAGGGGGAAATTAAGGGGAGCATTAAAAATAGCACATACATCTGCAAAGCTGGCCTTAACTCTATTAAAAACCATTTTTGGAGAAGAATACATTTCTCATCAACGTAATCTAAAAATCTGGGCGCTTTCAAGAAATGAGAGATTTTGTGCTGCTTGAGCAATTGCTCTCCATCCTGCTCTCAGGCTAATACAACATGCCAGAGAGGCTAGTGAGGCGTGCCCATTTGACTTTGGATGAGCGTTGCTTTCTACTATTCCACGTCATAATTAAGAAATGTACATCTTGTGATTCTCTTTCCTCTCGTCTCCCTCGTGCCTCATAGATTGTTTCCTCATATTAGCCTCCTTTTCTCTTGCTTCCTCTCCCCCATTACTTCCTTCCTCTGCCTCGTATACAAATGACAACAGTTTGCTAATGAGAGTGAGCAGGGGCTCATTATTCAGTATATCATTAGCATTTAATTGCTCTCTGTTAATCCTAATAACTATCTAGCACAGTTTAATCGTTTGCCACTTTATGGTCAGACCACAACTTTCACTCTCTCGCGAAAAAGTGTCTCAGAAGGGATTTGAGGGTACGGGATTTGGTTAAACAGTCACATATGAGCAACTATATATCACTTTAGTTCCTCATTACTGACTATTAGTGGGTTTGGAATCAGTGGTGGTCCAAGCTTGAATAGCGCTCCGGGCAAGACCTCTCTTACAAACGGCAATGATTTACATGTCATTATGCCAATAGAAAATCCTTGCACATCGCATTTATTTTGAGGGTCGCACACGTTGCACGTACCAGAAATCGTCACTGTTTGAAGTGCCTGCGGTGTTACACTCTCATTGCAACATCACTTTGTCCCTCTGTCACTCTATCACTGATTTATTTTCAAGCTTTTTCAATGCATATCTGTTTGTGTATGCCCCCACCCCCTCTTTCCCCATCCTCATCTTCTTCTATAAAATGTACGGGTCCAATGCAACGACAATGAGCGAGAGGCTGACAATCCAGCAGGCAGATCTGGCCCTATCATTTATCAGCTTAAACAAGGAGGCAGATTTGCACAAACATACGAGGGAATGAAGGGACAAAATGGGAAGAGAGAGAGAGATGGGGAAACGTGAGATGAAAAAAGAGAGGGGGCGAGCAGTCACCCAACACAGTCATCAACTCCCTTCCATCCATCATCTGTCTCAGTTCAAAAACTGCGGCTGCTTGATCAGCATCACTCCCTGTGCGTTACACAGGGATGTTTTTCAATACCGTGTGCACGATTACATGCGAATGTGAGCTTGATTAACCACTTTTTGTGTACAACTTTAGTTTGAGGTCACAGAAAGAGATACTATTGTTTCTGTGCAAGCTTAAAAGATGTTTTGAATTGTCATGAATGGGGTACAGGCAGCATTTGTCATATGGTATTGATTGCACAACTAAAGAAAACCTTGCATATGACAAACAACACCTTACTGCAGAGAATCTATTGTCATTATAAAGCTGAAAAAAAGATTTGAAGAAAGTGTTACACTGGGCAACACATTTTTTGTTGAATTAGGTCTGACAGCTGTTTTTAATAAATTTTTGGGTGCAGAATTCAAAACTGTCATCGGTTCTTCTCAATCATGTCAAGTTTTTGAGCTGTAGGATCCTTATTTTCTTAAATCTTTTGAATTTAAAGGGGAAGTCAATCCCCCAATTTTTTTGGGACAATAATATGATCTATGCAGCCCCACTAGTCTAAGTATGATGTTCTGGTTAATATTGTGTCAGTGGAACATGAGTTTAGCAACAAAATGCAGCCGTTTTTATCCATCTCAGGGGGCGACCATTTTGCCACTTGCTGTCGACTGAAGATGACATCAACGTTGCTCAGGTCTCAGGTAACAACCAATCACAGCGCTGCTTCAAAAAAATAGGTGAGCTGTGATTGGTCATTGCTTGAGCAACTGTGCTGTCATCTTCAGTCGACAACAAGTGGTAAAATGGCCGCCCCCTAAGATGGATCAGGGCGTCTGGATTTTGCTTCATAACTCATATTCCACAAATGTAATATTAATGTTTAAGATTGACTTCCACTTCAATGTGTATGCATGTAAATAAAACACGACAATGGAATAGTTACATGCTTAGAAAACTGAGAGAAAAAAAAGCATAAAACGAAATGGAACTTACAACTGTATGCCCATGGTTGCGAGGTTAAGAGAAGAGTCATCACTAAACCTCTTAATTCCTACTGTGCTAACTTTGTGTTTGCAGATATTTGTAGTATTGACCTACTGGGAGCTGCACACACCTCTCGCCACACAGTCTCATGTGTGACTGCACAAACTTGTTGCCACGTTGCTGTAAGTCCAGTTGTATCAGCTCTTCTTACTACAGCTATTCAGTGGAAATGTCCTCTTCTGGATGTTAGGATTAGTTTGTTTTGTTTTTTTTGTTTTTATTTGTTTGTGTTTCCTTTCGGGCAATCATAGAGACAATTTACAACATTCACTTTTCACATACAATTATACCCGAAAAGAAAAAGGGCTGACGGGATGAAGCCGAAGCTTATTAATTTCCATTCCCGGAATGCAATAGGACACAGATAATCAAAGTGGTAATTTGCCACATAGCTAGTTGTGTGGATTATCAAGTTGTTGATTGATGCAATAATGTGGACCCTAACGTGGACACGAGGACTCATGAGCAATTATAATGTTTTTATTACAAAGTAGCACACACATAAAAACACAAAAAACTAAATGTTGAACAAAAGGCCCATTAGCCATAGAACTAATTGCTGCTGAGGTAGACAGAGCCACAGAGAAAGGAAGGGAGCAGTACTAACTTAAGACTCATGGACAGAAGACGAACTAACATGAAGAACAAAGCAGTTAAAATCTAGCAGTGGGAACAAGCAACATGAAAGAAACAATAATCCGGCTCCTTCCTTCACCTGTGACCTATGGCCAATGATTGCCAACAGGTGCAGCAAGGAAACCCCACCCACCAACACTTCTATTTATTGAACTGCGGAGAAAACGAAAAATTAACAGAGAGCAAGAACATAACAATGGAAGGTAAGTTGTGGAGTTAAAAAAAACTTGATGTGCTAGGATTTTTGTTGTTGTTGCAATTTCGGAATCAGCATGCAAATTTTAGTTTTAATCAGCATAAAAATCCCCCAAAAAAATCACATTTTTCCCGAGTTATCATTATGCAAAGTCATCACATGGCACAATATGATCCACAATCATATAGCACACCATGTTTATTTGATATAAATACAACTTATTTTACACAAGTGAAAAAAAATACTTAAAAGCTGTGAATGTTGCCATAATGTATGATGTCAGTGAACAATATATGGATAGAGCAACCCCCTACTGCTGTTTTAAAAACACACTGACATTCTTGTGCTTCACTGGCCTTGACCTTTTCAATTGTGTTTATTGTTTCCACAAATGTTTCCCTCCGGGCTTCAATGGGATTGAATACCTCATTGCTAGTGCTAGTGTCGGTATTGTTACTCTATGCCAGAAGGCAAGGTATCGGTCAGTGTTAAATTTCCAGTAAGCAGTGTTATTTTAACACTGTCAGAGTAAATTTCCTTGAGTGTTGGGGTGGGTGTTGGGTGTAACCTGAATTGCACTATCTTAAGTGTTAAATTGACCACACCCTAATTTCCGGTGAAGGAGAAACTTTCCAATTTTCCAGCATGCTGTCAACATTTCAATAGCGATACATCCAGTTGTTGGGGCTGAGTGGCTCAGTGGTAGAGTGGCTGTTTTCTGACCCTGAGAGTGTAGGGTTGATCCCAGGTCAGTGTGACTGTGGCAAAGTATCCTTGAGCAAAAGATACTGAATCCCAAGTTGCTCCTGATGCCGTGTCATCAGTAGTCAAGATGTAAAGCGCTTTGAGGGCCTTGTAAGGAGAAAAATGCTTTATAAATGAAGTGCCGTTTACCAGAATAAAGTGTAGTTTGAAATGCATTTTTAACACTGACACTAGTGCAATACACTCATAAGTGTTAGAGTTAAGTGTAGTTAGGCAGAATTAAATGTTTAACACTGACACTAGTGTAGAGTACTTTCAACACTACTCAGTGTTTACCAGTATAGAGTTTTAACACTATACAGTGTTGGAGTAACACTGTGGAAAAAGTAACACTTTAAAAGTGTCAGATTTACACTCAATAGTGTGGACACGGCGGCACAGGGTTGACTGGTAAGCACGTCCGCTTCCCAGTGCAGAGGACATGAGATTGAGTCCGGGCTTCGGCTTTCATGGGTGAAGTTTGCATGTTCTCCCCGTGCTTGTGTGGGTTTTCTCCGGGCGCTCTGGTTTCCTCCCACATTCCAAAGATATGCATGGCAGGTTAATTGAACACTCTAAATTGTCCATATGTGTGTTTGTGAGTGTGAATGGTTGTTCGTTTGTGTGCGCCCTGAATTGGCTGGCAACCAGTTCAAGGTGTACCCTGCCTACTGCCCGAAGTCAGCTGGGATAGGCTCAAGCGCCCCCGCGACCCTTGTGAAGAATAAGTGGTTAAGAACATGGATGGGTGGTGTGGACACATATAAACACTTTTCTAGTGTTAGATTTAACATACTCATTGTTAATTTAACACAATGGCAGATATTTTTAAAGAAGAACTGTATAACCCAATTTATAATTTCCCCTTAAAAATCATGAAATTAATGTCAATTTTCTATTCTTCAAATTAATGCATTCTGATTGTTAAACAGCCACAAGAGTACGAATACCCATACCTTGAAATAAGGCTGGGTATCGGCCTGATACTGATACCTGGTATCGGTAATCGCCCATCCATCAGTTTTAACCTTTGGATCCTATTCAAGTCATCTGGTTGTTATTCAGTGTCAGTGTCCGTTTCAACGTCTCCTCCAGACAGCCACATAATCTTCCCTTAACTTTCTCAAACTCCTCTCTCGCCTTCTTTGAAGCAAGGGCACAGAAATGACACTTACTGCATTGACAACAAACTTTTAACATAGCTCCCTCTTCTCAGTACTGCTTTCCACCCATTTTGCTAATGAGCAACACCAGCACTATTGACCTACTTGTGATGTTCAACAAAATTTGATCCAAAAAGGCCTCAGGTTGCTTCTTTTTTTTTTTTTTTACCACTTTTGGAGATGAAAAAGATTTAATTCCCCCTGTCCATCCACCAGCATCATTACCATTCCTCCTTGCTCTTTTAATGTCTGGGCTCCGATGTCACCCTGCAAAACCACCTCCCTGATGCTCTCCCTTACTCCCTCTCTTTTGGTTGTTTTTCCTTTCCAAGCACAATCAAAATTGGGAACACACCTGTGCAGATCATTATCAGCAGGACAAAGCTGTTCCTGGAGCAAGGAGATGGTGAATGAGGAAAGAAGGTCTTGTCAGCCACAGCATGATAAATCATTGCCTGTTTTCCGATGTTATTTTACACATGGAACTATTCCACTTTAAAGTAAAAAGTTAGGGGTCACTTCCCCAAAAAGTTTTGAGCATTCTTTCACAAAAAATAGTTTAAACTCAGGCTAGATTGTTCTATATTTTAAATTGAAACACTTTTTTTGGAGGGCGTTTTCATCAAAGAACCCTCAATTATTGCATTACTGCCTTGTGGATTTTTTTTGTGGGTATTCGAGCTGTCAGCAGTTTGAGGTAAATAAGAATATTGACTCCATGCACCATCCTCAGGCTGAATTTGTTTCATGAGCAGTCACAACACAGTTGATTTTCATTCTCCTTTATTTTGTGGTTACTGTCATTTTTTGGCAACTTTGCTTTGAAGCGAGTAGTTCACAACACAGCATGATATCATTTTTTTTTAATGGAGTGGGTGGTGTGCCTGACAGGTTTCATAAATTATTTTTAATGGCCATTTTGACACTTTAATAAAATCCACAAATGTTGATGCTCCAGTCACTCAACTCATCTATGCGATGCCTTATTTTAGCACAAATGTTGACACAACAATACGAGATATCTCTAATTAGATCAAACATGGTGCCATCTGGCCCAAATGTGTAAACGTGATTGAATGCTCTCCTGATAGATATCTGCTAGAGCTTTAAATAGGTGAACTCTAACTCCCCCTATGATTGTAATTGCTCCAGACCCCATACTGGGCCTCAGATGCTGCAGGGGGCAGAGCTACTGTCTGCTTTGTGTGGTGTTTGGCTTCATGGATGCTGTGCACTAATAGAACACTGTGACCCAAGGGGGTCCGCTAACAAAAACATACAACTGACAACAATATAGCTCCCTATGAAGTACATGTCATTTTCAGAAAATGAACATGGCTTGTTTCTCTCATTTAAACCAAACAGGCTTTTCCTCATTAGCAAGGAAGAGCCCATTAAAACAGAATCTACTGCAGTTCCTTGCAACAAGCTGCCAATTGTGGTGATTATACGATATCAAATTTGAAGTAACTATGGCAGCAAATGCAATACTTCAAGCCACATTAGCTCTTTGGTCAGAATAGATTAGAGAAAAAATAAATTTGTCAAATGCACGGTGACAGTGAGCTTACTCACACATTTCTAAAACATTTACGTTCAACTTATTCCTACTTCTTTTCGGACTAGCAATTCATGTTTTCACTTGAAATATTACACGTTTTGGTTTTGTGTTATTGATTTGTATATTTTTTTTAATAAATGGCGAGGTGTCTATGCACAGCCGCCAATGGTCAGGTGCTGATGGGAAGCAGGAGTTCGTGTATGACAACCAGAAAAAGTTGATGAACCTGATGACGCGAAACGCGTTGCTTCCCTCAAATAAAATCATTGAGTGAAGTTCTGTCAGTGTTGTTATTTTTTTATTTTTTTACCACTCTACAGTATGTTTTAAATAAACTTCAAAGATTCATTTTCGGTTCATTGAAGACTCAAAATCAGGAATAGGCAACTTGAAAAGCTTGGGAGAGGCCTTTGAGATTTATTCCTTTATTTTAAAGGACAAATTATCTGCAAAAGGGATGTCTGTTTTTTATGGAACCAATTTACAGACGAGTATCTTATTATATTTTAATACTAAAATGCATATAAAAGAGCCCCTCGTCCGTACTGGTAGTAAACTCCGTCCCATTGCAGGTGTGCCAGCCATCTATCATGACAGCTGATTGTTCATAGCTATAGGGTTAAAATGCCAAATATATCATAATAAATACAAGACATTTTGAGCCCTCTATTTCATGAGTATAATATTTTTTTTCGCATTAAAACCCTGACGTATATGATCTGACACATGCATTGCACGGATGATCCATTAGAGGGCAGGATCACCCAGCCGATGGCTTTTCCAGCGACCTTGCAAGATCGCCCCAATTAAGAAAGGACAGACACCTATCCAGTGGTACCTCGGAGTTTGAACATAATTTGTTCCTGCAAAGTGTTCAAAGTCCGAATTGTTCAACCACCGAAACATTTTTCCCCCCATAGGAAATAATGTAAATGCAATTAATTAATTAATTGTTTCTACATCGGCTGGGCTCATCAAACTCATACGTCATCAAACTCATTCAAAGTATTTACCAAGAACTCTAAGACGCTGTGGAAACACAAATGACAAATTCCCTGCAGATCTTTTACAACCAAGTACTTCCTTTACCCAGAACTCAAAGATCCTGGGCTTTTTGGTGGAAAAGCAGCTAATGATCAGGAAAAAGTGGTTGATTCCTTTGTCCCAAGTCTTTGAAAAGACAGTGGATTCATTTCATTTTTGAAGGATGTGTACCGACATCAATTCTCAAAGGACTGTTTTGCTAGTGAAAGCCTGTTCATGGCAGGATTAGCAACACGTTTAAACATAATGGATTGGTCCCAACAGTGTGACATGACTGCAAACGGGAAAGATGTAAGTTTCCTATCCTTTCTAATAAGAGATGTGCACCTTCTACCATATTACTAGTGTATTTTTAGTGCCTAAAGTGGGAGCTACATTTGTCGTGTGGAGGTGGTTTGGTTACAAGAGGTCAGATATGATAAAGCAGACGGTGGTTGGATAATATGAAGCGGTAGCGTATTGTTTTGTGAAGATAAAATCCGCTGTGTTTAATTTGCCGTGACTGGCAACTCGCCACCTAGTTGACATGACTTTGTGATGCTAACCAGCCGCTAAGTGGTCTCGACGAGACGGCTTGCATGTTGCGACCGCGCAGTGGCCTAAATGTGGACATTTGTATCATTCAGAACCACTTGTAAATGTCTACAAAGATTCACGGCAAATCAGAGACATTCACGGCAAAATAACCATTCGCCTAAAGAATCACAAACTAACGCTACAACATAGTCTCTTTAGTAACGTTATGCTACTTTTTCTTATAGTAAAATAGTTCTTAAATGTGTAAAAGACATGTCTGTATTGTTCTTTTCTTCTGCTGCCATGGCCAGCCGTTTCCATTCACAACATTAGCACATGGCTACCATGATCGAAATCACTGCCCCTTCGAGAGAAAAGGGTGTGGCCTAGGCGTGGCCTGGTGCAGCTATTTACATAAAAGTGACACACCCCTAAAACAGGCTGTTTTGAACAGAGCGTTTTTTGGCTGATTTAGGGATAGCACAAATATTAGATCCAAAGTCAATTTTGACGAATGCATGTCACAGACATGTCTTTTACACATTTGAGAACAATTTTAGTATGTTGAAAATTTGAATAATATTACACCTTTAAAAAAATGTTTGTTTGTTCAAAAGGACCAATAAATACTATATTCATAAAGAATCAGATTTTTCTCTCATATATTTCATGGTTCAGGCTTTATTTAAGCTACCATACTGTACATGTCTACAACACTATTATGAGTTGAATGTTTTTGGAGTACACAAATTTAGTAAACCCATTATGCACTTCAAACGATCTGTAAAGAGTTATTGTTGGAAAAATAATAATGGGTGTTTATGTAGTTTTTAGATTGGCTTAGGTTGAAATCTTTCACAGCTGAGAAAAGCCGTTAGATAGGTTTGTGTTTAAATTCAGAAAACAAATAATCTGCTTCCTATATTACCGGAAAGACACCATTTTCTTGGGGTCTAAATTCATGCTCAGTTCCACCACCAAATTGTCAACCGTGCCAGGGGCTACAGTAAACATTTTTTTATTTTCAAAAATGAATTGTGGGCCACTCTGAAGGTGAGCCGCCAATTACACATCCTGACTGTCCAAATGTGTGAATATACTAAGACTAAGTGTTGTCCCTTCAAAAAGCTGCTGAGCAGTTCAGATTGTACCCTGTCTTTAACTCAAAGTCAGCTGGGATGGACTCAAGCTCGCTCGCAACCCTAGGATAAGCGGTACACAAACTGGATGGATGAAAGCAATGTGGGTTTTGGTTATTCCATGTGACAATTCAGTCACTATGGTAATGTGAATAAGGAAACTATGTCATCAAAATACAATCCATAATTAGAGACAATGAAATCTGATCTGGCATGACTATTTGTAATTAATAATGAAATTTGTTTGAAAATTGTTTTTCTAATGGAATCAGTATGTTTCTTGGCAAATACAATTGTGATTGAACAATTATGAAAGGGGATATTTAAGGATGCAGTTACTTGAGCATCTTGTTAGAAACCATCATCAGCATCGATTCATGCACTCAGTGCCCATTTCAGGAATTGAACCTTTTGGGCCTCCAAACAACTTGTTTATCTGTGAAGTGCTGTTTAAGGTCTTCTGGGGATAAAAAACAAAAATAGCAATATGCAGGATTGCTGGGAACAGGTAGTGGTGTAGTCCGGAAGATGGATAATAAAGAGCAGTGACATGCCAAGTTGGTTCAATACATGGTAGACCAAGGAAGACGGCATTTGCTGTAATCTTTGTGGTCTGGGGTCACTGACAAGGTCCATTAGTCTGGTGATATTTTGGAAGTGGAGGAAGGCGGACTTGGTGAAGGAATCAGGTGAAAGTTAACAAAGAGAGTGGAGTCTCAGGTGACCCTGTGGTCACTCAACTCAGGAGAAAGAAGAAATTGCAACACTGACCAGCTTGTCCAAACCCCTGAAAAACAGCAACATCCCAACACAGCTACGGCTAAAGAATGACATGAAATATATTTGCAATAATTAGAAAATTTTAAATATCAAAGTGAACCGGCCAATGCTCCTTTAGTACTATTGATTCATAACTGCAGCATGCCTCTGAATGACAAAGCAAGACTGCCTCAGTTTTTTTTTCATTTTGTTTTTTTTAGTAGTACCAAGTATTGATTTTTTGTGGTGCCAAGTCCTTCTCAGTCTCATATGTTAGACTCTTACAGAACACCCCTCAATAGCTCATTAAAATGTTCTACGCTTTTGTATTGTGTTTTAAATAGCAGTGCCACTCCGCTTCCCCCCCCAAAAAAGTATTTATGAGATTTGGAGTGAGTATGTGCCTGGTAATTTTCATTGGATTTCATTTTTGAGCAGACCAAAACAAATATCTCATGTTCCAAGAAGCCAAACAGAACAATACATAATAACAAACAATCGGAAAATGATCATGGCAGAAAAGTCATCACCATGTGCTGCTCAAAAAAAGGAGTGTGAAGAAGAAAAAGAAACTATCGCTTCCCTAATATTTTAATTACAGCCATACAAGTCCTACTGATGCAATAGCAGGTTCAGAAAACTGAAACATTACAAACGGTTACTATTTAAATAATAACTTGTACAATTTAGAGTTCAATATGTTTCAGCGATAATTATATACCAACAATGTATTACAAATAATATATACCAGAACTAGAGAACTGAGAACTAAAAAAAATTCTGTGCAAATTTTTAAAGGGCTTGGTCACTTGTAAGTCTGCAACCCGCATTTGTGAGCGATTTATTGCGAGTTGGGCTTGTCTTGTAAAAATTTAACTTTGGCCTCACTAAATAGGAAAATCTCATAATGGTCTGGAACCTCCTATGTCACAATTTGTTAAATTGTATTATTTTTTATTTATTTTTTATTTATTTTTTTACAAATTATCGAACAACCTGAGTGTTGAAAATGTCTTGCTTTATTTGACGATGCAATGTTCAGCGATTTGTGGATTTCATAGCCGATTATCAGGCCATAACGACAGAGGACAAGCAAAAGCGCAAACAATTTTGGGTTGATATGCAAGAGAAACTTGAAGAAGACGAGTTCAAGGAACAAATTGTTTTCAGTGAAGAGGCCACTTTTCATACAAATGGCAAAGTCAATAAGCATAACGTTCGTGTTTGGGGTGAAGAAAATCTGGAGTGCCGAGTTAACGTGTAGGCCTACCGTGTCTCAGGCAGAGCGCATATTGAACATTTGTGAAATCGGCCCTTTTGCAACACAAGCTGATTCCAATCAACAGGATCGTTATCAGGGTTATGCAGAGCTTTCTGATGACCTGATCATATATCAGCTGTGTTGGAGAAGGGAAATATTCAAAAACCTGCAGGACTCACCACTGGTGTAAAAGTTAAAGTCAGTATTTTAATATTTAACATTTTTATAAAATTATATATATAAAATACACAACCAATTAATTTAGGGAGGCCTTAAGAACATTTTAGGTAGGCTTGAGCCTCGTAAAATAGGTCTAACCATTCGCCATTGGTTCCGCTACCGATTCTGATACCCAGTTTTGCAGTATCAGCTGATACCATACCAATACCTAGGGTTTTTTTTTTTCAACATGAAAAAGTTGCCCTGCCATTGGTTAAAAGCATTCAAGGGCCAATGGGATCGGCACGTAATGAACACGTCCAAACATCAGTGAATGTCGTGCACAAGCAAGACACAAGATGCTGCATCCAAAGTCCTATATTAGTGTTCAAAATAATAGTATCGGCATGTTACTTGTTCGTACTTGCCGATGTTGATGCCACTGTTTTAATGCAGTATCGGGGCCTCTCCTGATACCGGTATCGTAACAACACAAAAAAAAAAAAAAAAAAAAAAAAAAAATAAATAAATAAAAAAAATAAATAAATAAATAAAAAAAAAATAAAATAAAATAAAATAAAATAAAATAAAATAAAATAAAATAAAATAAAATAAAATAATGCATCAGATTTATATAGTGCTTTCCTGGACACTCAAATCGATATAAAATTTTATGAAACACCCAGTATTATCAACGTTCAGGTTCACAGACATTACACACATGAAATTTAGGTGTAAGACTTTAAAACGTTAAAACACAGGCGAACTGCTGAGTACGGGTAAAATATTGGCGAGAAAATAATGAGAGGCACAATTCAGGGGAAACATGCATAGGACTCATAAATCCTAGTATATTTATAGCAGTGTATTTTGAATTGCGATGTCCCATTACCCCCCACACACACACACTTAGAGTAGAGGTACCCGACTCCTGCTGTTAAATAATGCAATGGCTTTGAGATTGGAGGGACTCCTATTATATTCTCTGTTGTGTGTGTGAGTGTGTGTCTTCGCTTCTGTCTGTGAAAAAGCTTTGCTCTTTATGAACAGATTTGGTTTTAAATGTGACTCTTTTGCGTACATCAGCGTTTATGAGTCCATATTTTTTCCTTCTTTTCTTTTCATTCCTAAGTGTATACAGTTCTGTAATTAGCACTCCCTGTTCTTCTTGATGTGCTAATATTGAGATTTTTTTTGTTGAAATTTTTCTCACTCAACTTGTGATGCCTCTAGTGCCCAATTAGGTGGCTTCTTTCAGCAACCTTCACATATATCCATTGCACTTGGCAGAAAATAACCTTTCCAGTCTGGAACTCTCTGGATTGGTGCAGACGAAAGTGTGTTGCAGGTCCTGCCAATATCTAGCAACTTGGTAAAGCCATTGAAGAGGAGTGGGCCAACAGTCCACAGGCCACAATAAACAACCTGATTCAAGTCAAGTTGTGTAGTTTGTATAGCTGTTCATCACAGAAGTGTCTCAAAGCCCATAGTTGACAAATATTTAATTAAAAACTAAAAAAAAAAAAAACATATGAGGAAAAAAGAAGAAACCTGAGCAACCCAATACATAAGAGAAGTACTAAGTGAGCCAAATCGTGCTCACTCCACCAGATACCAACTGGCAGGGGTCACTAACTCCGGTCTCCAAGGGCCCCTTTCCTGCATGTTTCCCTCCTCCAACACACCTGACTCAAATGATCAGGATCATTATTGGGCTTTTTCAGAACTTGCTAATGATTTGATTCAGGTGCGTTGTGACTCCCGCTGACTGGTTTTGTGCCACCTGACACTCCACATACAGTACAACTGGAATTTTTACAATGGCCTTTTACTGTTGGTAGCCTAAGGCACACCTGTACAATGATGCTGTTATCTCATCTGCATCTAAACATGCCACATCTGTGAGGTGGATGGATTATCTTGGCAAATGAGAGGTTTTCTTTACTATAGATTTAGATAGATTTGTGAACAATATTTGAGATATACGGGTCTTTTCTGTACAGTCTTTGATCTCAAAGCTAAAGAAATGGGAGCAAAACCAAGTATTGCATTTTGTGTGTGTGTGTGTGTGTGTGTGTGTATATTTAAATGGGTGAGGGGAACGAAGAGAGAGTGTGATGAAAAGAGTGTGTGTTTCCTGCCAAACAGATGTTCATCAGTATTTCAAAATGTTCCTGTGAAGCCATTAGACTACATTACCAAGCGCTCACTAATTATGGAGGTGCATGGGGAATTCAGGGGTAATGCACACAGCCACAGCCAAAAACACACCAGACACATTCCAATTATGTGAAATGTAAATACTATTTAAACAAGTAAACATTCTCAAACAGAAAAACTTTCACAAAGCTGTTAGCGTGTGTGGCTTCAGCCAGTCAGATGCAAAGTTGGCCTTCTGCACCAAGCAGCTTGGAAAATAAAAACATACTAGATTCAAACATGTATGACCAAAATCATTGCTTTCAAGTACATCTCCATCAGCGTCTGTTGAGATACCACACAATCATTTCAGTGTGGACGGGTGCGTGTGTCCCAATGATTCTACGAGCTAAGTTGTTTGGGGCTGTCAAGGTCACCCATGGCCAAAAGGTCATAGGTTATGGAAGACCAAAACTGCCAAAATTAAAAAATAAATAATTGGCTAAATAAATGAATGAATAAATAAGAGTGGAAATAAAACGGATTTAAAAATATAATTCAAACATTAATTACAAAAAAGAAATATTAATGGAAATAAATAAATAAATAAAAGTAAAAATAAATACAAATATAAAAAACAAGATTAAAAAAATATAAATAAATTTAAAAATAAATGTAAAAATTTATACAAAAATAAATATATAAATATAGTTAAATATCAATCAATAAATAAAATTAAATAAAAAACACTCTGCTCTCACATTGATTAATTTCATGCTGCAGATGTTATTTCAGGTTGAAATGTTATTCAAATGAGGGGGTGGTCCCAAGCGTTTCTTGGGTTAGGCTCCGCTGTTGTGTATGTGTATGTGTATATATATATATATATATATATGCTGTATATATATAGATACTTTTTGTATTTAATTTTTGAATTAGAGTTTTATTATCTCCATTTGTATTTTCACTTTTAATCATTCATTGTTTTATTTAGTCATTTATTTATTTTTTATTTAGACAGTTTTGGTCCTCCATAGGTGAGGGACCAGTGCAACTAATGCAATCTAATGAAAGAGCATTTTATAGTGGAAAAGATAGATGCACAGATATATTTGTAATCAATAAAAAATCATTTTCCAACCTATTGATTTTGGATAATTTCCCGCGGCACATTCTGATGATCACTCACGACACAGTGTATGGAAATCACTGCCTTAAAATCCAAAACCTTGTATCCTTGTTTCCTCTGCTCTCCATCCCTCCTTAGCTTCTCATATGCTCTCCATTTTGTCAGGCTTAGTCCTTGCTCAGCACATTCACTTCACTGACCTCCCCCTTCTTCCGTTCTCGTTTCGCCCAGCACCTGTCAAATTCGGTGGTCGGGCCTGTGGTTAGCAGCAGTATGGTTTTTATTATCACCTGCTGAGTACACACTGACCTTGGCCATTATTCACACACAATGGATGGAGCTGTCTACACCCAGGAGCTCAGTAACTGCGGAGGGCTGCTGTAAAATATTGGCCTGTGCGTGTGTATGTGTGTGTAAGAAAAACAGGCAGCGAGTTGGAGGGGGACAGAAAGAGTGAGTGTACTAATTTCATATGAGCATAGGTGTGAATATGGAATTTGGAGAAATGAATCTATTGGAGGTAGATGATTAAGAATGCAATAGAGTAGTCCCTCACTACTTCACGGTTCACCTATTGCAGATTCATTCTATCGGGGATATTTATTTGGGTCCATAACATAATAAATCAATCGCTACCTACACTGTAGCGCCATTGCAAACTAAAGTGCATCAAATTATTTATAACAACATTTTGACAAAAATAAGCATTAATATTCACACTTATATGCATTAAGTGTAATAGAAAAACTTACGGTATTCCTACTTGATAATGCAACATGAATGGCAGTGAATTGCATTTCCATACTGCTCCGTGATGGCGGACATGTTGTATCACTCGCAAACCGGACGTACGTCGACGGAAACCGCTAGTACGTTTAGCGATAATACTTTTCTTTTAAACATAAATAAAATGAGTAATTTTCTATCCAAACAATTAGTAGACCTTTTTTAAATGACAAATAAATAGTTTTAACCTTATTATTTAACTTCTTTTTTTTACGACCTCTACTTCGCGAAAATTCACGGGGGGCGTGGAACGTATCACCCGCAAAAAGTGAGGGAACACAGTATTCTGATATTTATAGTTTATATTATATATTATATTGCAACAACTAAACTGTATTTGAAAAAAAAATAATAACAACTTAGAAACAGAAGCTCATTCAGGCAAATAGGGTAATAACATCCGCTCGCTGCGCTACAGTGCACATGCTATCATTTTGCCGTTAGTAAACAACTCTAGGTGTATTGTGAGCCCTCTTTAGACCTTTGTATGCGTGCTGCGCTGGGAAAATAGAGACAGACACAATTAGATTTGTAATCTGGATGCAAACAAAAGTTTAATAAATTAGATTTTCTCTACCCTAGAGACTCTCAAATGGAAAAGATAGCGCCAAACAGTCTCGAGTGATAGCCCCCCCCCCCCCCAAAAAAAAAGAGAATTACATTCCTGAAACACCAAGGTTATATCCAGTCAATGCACGCACACACGCACGCACACACGCACGCACGCACACGTGCACGCACACACACACACACACACAAACTGGACTCTGAGGCAGGAGGCATGCAATGTTTATTTGATCGCATTCAAATGCCACTGTCTTGGCACAGGGAAATATTCTGTGTTTTTACAGGTGTTCAAAAGAATAGAAAATGGATGGATGGAAGATGGATGGGTGGACTTGGATTCCATGTGGGAGGATAGACAGTATAAGGGGGATAAATGCATTTGGTGGATATTAGAAGTCTACATAGCTCTGTTCGAATGCTAGGTTTATATATTGTTTGCAACCCACAAGCTGGTTGGATGGATCCGGCAAATATCGGGAACAACAACATCCGACATCTCTGTGCAGAAGAGATTCTCAAGCTCCCAGGCCTCCCGTTTACATCATAGTTTCATGAAATATAAAAAGTTGAAGTAATAAAGCCACACAGCATTATTACTATTATTATTATTATTATTATTATTATTTAGAGTTGTTTGCATTATTGTTGCAATCTGATTTATGACTTACTGATTTATGTTTACATTACTATACTTGTTTGGTAGAATTTTGTGAAGTTGATGTAATGAACGCTTAACCCTATAAAGCCAAATCTAAAATATTATATGGAAGACATTTTGAGCCCTCTATTTCATGAGTGTAATAATTTTTTTCCATTAAAACCCCGACGTATATGATCTGACACATGCATTGCACGGATAATCCATTACAGGGCAGTATCACCCAGTTGATGGCTTTTCCAGCGACCTTGCAAGATCACCCTAACCAGACCTGCATTTTGGGGGTGCTGGAGGGGGGCGGGGGCACACTACGACAGTGCCTTTCAAGATCCTTGAAGCAGAAGAGTTCCACAGCAGCTAAAAGTTCTGCTCCCTGTGGTACAGTCAGATGGATGGAGATGGAGGACCTGAGGCTGCGGGCTGAAGTGGCGATCAGGTCAGAAAAATATGGCGAGGCAATGATGAGAAAGGCCCTGAAGCTGGAAAGAAGAAGTTGAAAGTGGATCGTCGAAGTTCCTGGAGGATGGAAATATATATATTGAATATTTAAGTATAAAATTAATGAAAAAGAAAAATGTGTGCGTTTATTTGGATGCAACTATTTCAGGTGACAAATGTTGTTATAAATGTGCAGAAAAGTGGCTCTCAAAATCCACACCTGTTTTTTTGTGACAATGTGACAAAATATTGCTGTTATTTTTTTACAAATGGAACCCCATACCATTTTCTCCTCTGCATGGCACATAATAGGCAAAGTTTCCAGTAAGAGGAATACACATTATTTTGTCATTCCCCTTCAGCAGATGTTCACATGGTCTTCACAATATTTACTAAATTAGTGGTTACTGGTATAAAATTTGTTTTGCTATTGTTGATTTTGTGATTTATTGAGCTATGTTTTTATCTATAAGCCCTACTACTGACAACAATGAATTATTTGTTACCAGCAGGAATAAAGGTAGGATTTTACTATATAGTCAAAAATAAAAAGTTGTAGCCATGTGGTCTGGCCTCTGAAAGTTCACAAACAAACATGGGGTCTCTTTGAGTTACACATACTGTAGGTTTCTTGACACCCTTCTGTGTACAAAAAGAAACAATGTTTTTGTCCTAGCTGACTGTGGCTTATGATTGTTAGAGGACAAATCATAAGAGTCAACATCAGCAGGGACGGTCTCTGCTACATACAAAAGACGAGGTTGAAAATGAGGAGAAATGGACACATGCCTGAGCTTCATCTCTGTTGGGCCTGGAACTTAGTTTAGCTACAGTTCAGCTGGAACATTGATGTTTGCAACAACACATGGCTGTCATGGGGTACGCTTAGTGAATGACTTTTCTTTTCAGTGGAATTGTAAATGTTTATACAGTACACACAAGCAACACACACACAATAGTTTGAAGAGAGTCAATTGGTGGATGTTTTGGAGAAAGTCACCCGAGTACCAGGGCAGTACCGCGCACAGCCTTGTCGGAGGGCTTGGGGGAGTGTAGATCAAAAATAAGATTACCATACTCAAACCACACAATACAAACACTAACAACATGTGCTCCCTGCAGGGCTTTCAACATTAGCAGGCTTGAGAGATTAGCAACTAAAAGTTTGAATGTGCTAAAATAAAATAAAAATTGATTGCTCATGCAAACAGAGGAGGAAGCTTATCAACTAAGATTGCAATCCAAAATAGCCATTCACTTCATTTTTTTCGTGTTCTGGTAGAAAAATATGCAAACAGATCATTTTAGCATACACACGGAAATTTAGCAAACTTAAGACTGCCTGATTTTAATTTCACATTTGAAAGGTGGGTGAAAAGCAGTGGTGTAAATTGTAGCACAGGCAAAATATCCAATCATATTTACATTTGTGAAACTAGGGGTGTTTGTTACCACTTTTTTTTCCCAGACTGATACCAGTACAAGTACTCAAAACTTGAGTAGTACCCGATATCAATTACTGATATCACTAGTACACAGTAAACTCTGTAGAGTAAATTCGACTCTATTTAGAGTAAATTTGTCTCTATTTAGAGTAGGACCAAATAGAGTCAGTTTTAGAGTAGGCTAATATTTACACTTGGAAGAGAGTAAAATAAAGAATTGAAAAAAAATAAAAAAAATAAAAGTC
This sequence comes from Vanacampus margaritifer, assembly GCF_051991255.1. NCBI lineage: Eukaryota > Metazoa > Chordata > Actinopteri > Syngnathiformes > Syngnathidae > Vanacampus > Vanacampus margaritifer. The sequence continues at coordinate 20,853,402 of NC_135438.1, read as the reverse complement.
ACTCAAAGGTTGAGGAACGAACTCACGACCTTTAGCTTGGGAGACTGCCACACTACCACTTGAGCTTTACCCCTCCTACTGTTTGCTTATCTCGAAGAGGAGACCAAAAACCCGAAACGTCTCTTGGAGTTAAAAAGATTCCACCTGACACAAGTTATATACTAACACACAGCAGGAGGTGCGTAGCTCAGGGAGTAAATCGGCTGTCTCTCAAGCTAAAGGCTGTGAGTTCATTCCTCAACCCTTGAGTGACTTTTATTTATTTTATTTAAATTCTTTGTTTTACTCTCTTCCAAGTGTAAATATTACTCTAAAACTGAGTCTATTTGGTCCCAATCTACATAGAGTCAAATTGACTCTACATAACTTACTGTGTACTTTTGATATATAAAAACAAAAAACAAAAAAAACAACAACAAAAAACAATGAGATAATTTTAAGGAGATAGGCCTACCTATATAACCTAAAATAGCATTTTCCTTCAAATTAATTGCGATTTTCTATTCTTCAAATTTCTAACTTCAAGCTCTCGATTGTAAAACGGCCACAAGAGGGCGTCCGATACTGGTATTGACTGCCGTCACAAGTCACAAATACCTTAAAAAATGACTGGATATCGGCCTGATACGGATACTACCAGGTTGATTAAGTTTGCACTATCAACTGTACAGGAAATGAACTTGTGTAATATTATTGTATAATGTTGGAAATTGGTTTGTGATTTTAATGACTCTCATTTTAGGTTGTCTCTTACATCCACCCAAAGGACTGCCAATGAAAATTAGCTTAACTTAGATAACTTGGGCACATTTACTTTGTAAATTGTTGATTAATGTGCATTGTCCCTTTCACATAAAAAAGTTAATCAAAATTTTCATACACTTGAAGTTTTTCCTCACGATATGCACTTTTTGACACACACACACCGGCATTAGCGGCTCTTTTGAGTATGTTTCACTACGTGTGACTTGTTTGATTGTAATGAAAGTTTATCCAGGGTTGGACCGACTTTGCTAGTAACTAAGCCATGAAGAAAAGCGAAAGAACTGTCAAAGGACCTGTGAGAAAACAGTTGAACTTTAGAAATCTGGAAAATGATATAAGTTTGATTTGAAAGTGCCAATTATTCTTGTTTAAAGAATTGAGAAATTTGTGCTTCTGTTGATAACAAGCCACAGTCAGGTAGACCAAGAATTATTTTAGCCACAACTGCGAGGAAGATTCTTCGGGATGCCAAGAACGTCAAGCAACATCAGCTGGAATACAGCCTTCAACACAGAAACGTGATGTGACTGTTTAAAGAAGTAAAATAAAGAGGGGCTTGAACACAAATGGGCTGCCAAAAAAGTCATTACTGCACAAACGTCACAAAACAGCCCACTTACAATATGTCAGACAGCAGCTAGACAAGCTTCAAAAACTTCGAGATCAAAGTCATTTGGGCTCATAATAACAAAATGAACTTTAAGGTCACAACCATACAATAAATGAATGTATATATAGTTGTGATTTTTCTAGACTTGGCCCACATCCCTCAGTTCCATCTGCACCACTGCTTTTCATCCTTTCTCTACTTTTGTGCCTTCCACTCATTCTTCTTTGCCTACTTCTTTGTCTTCTCTTTTTTGATGTCTCATTTATGATTTTCAGCAACTGAATTGAGGCTTTTGGTGCTCAGAATGACTGTTTTTCACCAAAGGCCTCTTCTCTCTTATTGTGTAACTTGAGGTAGCTAGTTCTGAACCACTTTCATCCATTTCAGAGGCCTGGCAGTATAGAAATAGTTTTCTCAAATAATCTCCTCCAATCTCCTTGTTGATAAAACACATCCAAAATTGAGCCAAAACATTGGCAAAAATGCATAACTTGAGGAAAGGGTGTGATATAAGACTGAGAAAAACAGACTCCAGTCTGTAGGCTGAATTTTGTCAATTGTAATAATGGATGAATAAGCTGACTTCATACTCCGCAGTCTAATTACATTTTACCACAGGGGCAGTCACAGTGGCATCCTCATAATTCCTAATCACAATATGAAGTTGCACGCACACACACACGCACGCACGCACGCACGCACGCACGCACGCACACACACACACACACACACACACACGCACACACGCACGCACACACACAACGGTTAGATAAAATGTTTGGTATGACTTGGCCTGTTTGTCATTTTAACCTTCTGTTCTACTTTGCTGTAAGTATAACAATAGCTGAACTGAGAAGTGATAGTTCCCTCAGCCTTTTAGCTGAAATTATGAAGCACATAACAAAAAGCAAACTGTGCTTCCCTTTTGCAAAACTAGCTGGAAAAACCACACTGGGCAATGGGTCATTTTCTCCCTCGCTTCACAGTTTTTCCGTCTCGAGTTACAGGAGGAGAGCATCACAGTTAATCCAGTTTACTTGGGAAATTGTTCAAATGTTAGGCCCAATACAAAGCCGCATCCACTCTGTGAGCAACAGCAACAGCAGAAGTGCTCTATGTCTCCTGACCGTACAACTTGTCACGATAAGTGCAGCCTTCCTTTGGTCAATTTTTGATTTTCCTTCAACAGTCGTGTGCCCTTACCCAGGGAACAATTTAAGAGATAGATGGGCAAGAAAAGATTTTTGCTTTTATTCCATCAAATCCTCCACAGGGGCCATATATCTGTCTTTCCATACTTTTGCTATGTCTGTCTATCAGCTCCCAAGATGTTTGTGAACACATCAAATTCAGACAGTGTTATTTCATGGCTATCCCTCTGGTTATCTTGGAGATTTCACTTTGACCCTACAACAGGAGCAACCTTTGTTACATTAGCTGAAACTTAAAAAGTAAGAAAGTTTTTTCCCCCTCCGGGTCAGATTTTTGTACAGGACTGCATCCCCTAATTGGATAGCAAGTTCACTGATGAGTTGAGAACACCATTTCTTTCTAATGAGACACATATTGTACTTTCGAGCAGCCAACCTCTGGCAAAGTGTACATCACTGTTCACAAGGTAGAAGTTCAGCGAAAGAAATGTACTCTGAGATCATCAATGTGGGAAAAGTGTGAATAATTAGCAGAAGGAATCATTTGCCCTTCTGCAAGGTACTGAACCTCCACCATGCCAGAGGTCAACCGAGTTAACATCTGTGCAAGAAGCTGAAACACACACTGCGAAGACTAAATCACCTTTCAAACAAGACAAAAAAAGCTTAAGAATTGTTTGATCGTACTGTAGTAGATGACCTCAAATTGTGCACTAAAATATTTTGTCAAGTGTGTCATTAATTTGTTGTTTTACTTTGTATACACTTCATGAGCTTGTTTTTAAATATTTTTGGGGGGATCTTAATAATAAATCAATGCCTGCTTTTTATTTATTTGCAGTATTTCTTTATCAATCTAGGGCTATTATTACTTTGGCCAGTTTCAAATTCTCAATCCTGCCATCAGGCGGATTGGTGCAGCGTCTGCAGTGATGCAGACTCTGTATCATTCCGTTGTGGTAAAGAAGGAGCTGAGCCGAAAGGCAAAGCTCTCGATTTACCGGTCGATCTACGTTCCTACCCTCACCTATGGTCATGAGCTGTGGGTCATGACTGAAAGAACAAGATCCTGGATACAAGCGGACGAAATGAGTTTCCTCCGCAGGGTATCCGGGCTCTCCCTTATAGATAGGGTGAGAAGCTCGGTCATCGAGAGGAACTCAAGCCGCTATTCCTGCCGTTGAGAGAAACCAGTTGAGGTGGCTCGGGCATCTGGTTCGGAGGCCTCCTGGACGCCTCCCTGGAGAGGTGTTCCGGGTATGTCCCACCGGCGGGAGGCCCCGGGAACCACCCAGGACACGCTGGAGAGACTATGTCTCTCGGCTGGCCTGAGAATGCCTTGGCATCCTGCTGGAGCAGCTGGTTGAAGTGGCTGGGGAGGGTTGAAGTTTGGGCTTCCTCGCTAAAGCTGCTGCCCCCACGACCCGACCCCGGATAAGCGGTAGATGATGGATGGATATATTTTAAAAATTATATGGATATATTGAAAAAAATATTAGTTTTGTATTGATGATTTCCTTTATCGTTGCTGCTATGTGAAAAATACTTATGCCCATTTTTCCCCCGTTTTTTTTCAATTCTTTTTATTTTTAGGTTTCTGGGATGTCTGCATTCAGTTTCATCCCAAAGGGAAATGTGAAAAACACTTAAGTCAATTTTTTTGTGTTTTTGGGATGAAATTGAATGCAGACATCCCAAAAACCTTTAAAACATTTTTTTTTTAAATGGACATAAGTGTTTTTACATAGCAGCGCCGTTATATTTATGCTTTGTACATACAGCTGTATCTGTATTTTCATTTACTTGCAGAATGTTTTTTTTCATCCAGGGCTCAGCTCAACCTTTGCCTTTGCCTCTCTCTCCTTCCTTGTCCGACTCACCTGTCTGCTCCACCATAATTCCAGTCTCCGTCGTCACAGTAAGCGCATGGATCAGCGAGACAGCGGCTGTCACACGTAATTGAAAAGAGAGTTACACCTCTGTAGTGTGCGTGTGTGTTTGAAAGCACCATGAAACAAATCTTCTTTGATTTTAACACTGCGCCATCCGTGCTACATTCTCCACTTATAATTTCTTTCTTCAACCCTCCAGACTCTATCAGTCATATCTATCCCATCTCCTAAGCCGATTTTTATTTCCTAGTTGAAACTCAGGCTTGTCTTTCTCTTGTAATATATTATTGCTATTTCTATGCCGCCGTCTCACATCCTTGTTTTGCACTATTCCAAAATGCTTATTTCATTTTCAACACAATTATACAACGCACCATAGAGCATGACATTTGTTCTTATGTTTTCCTTCTCATCAATGTCCTCTTTTATTCTACGCATCTGCTTTCCTACCGCCATCCTTCTTTTGGTGGCTGTGGTGTGCTAACCCCCACTTTCCACCACGCTGTCATGGACTCCCAGTCTCAGTGTCATCTGGTAGGATAGATAGCACCTTTAGCCTTGGGCTGGGGGCTTCTGACAGATGGACTAAGCTCACCAGCTACAGCCAATCCGTGCTGTCAAAATACACAGTCTGACACACAAATTCACTCGGTGGTGGTTTGTCACAATGTAGTAAATATAATTTTTGCTTTTAGTCCTGTAGCATCCTATCCTCTGGCTGCAGTGGCAATTTAATTGGTGGATTTAGTGTCCTGATCAAGGTGAAAGGCTGTCTGAGAAACAATTTAAACCGCCTGCAATGGAGGAGGGTTAGCCGGATAGAGTTTTCCTAATGACAGTGACATCTTTCCTCATTTGGATCAGAGTACCAACCACGGAAAAGAAGGTGGCTGGGGAGAAACCAGAGAGAAAACAAAAGGTTAGGTGGAGTTATATTTAAAAAGAAATGCCAGAGAAACAGTAGCACCTAACCAAAATGGAAGAGACACCATCTGCACAAAAAGGAAAATTAGATTTGTGCTACTCTAAGCTCGTCTGCCTCACTGCCTTTGTTTCTGGCAGTCAAATGAAATGCCTTGTCTGACAGCAAAGAGACTAAATGAGGGACAGGACACAACACAAACAGGATTACATGCCAAAAATAAGGGATTTGTTTGCAAAAACAACTTGTCAATCGCTTTAAAGTCGAAATATTGACTTGCACAGAGGTGCTGAAAGCGCTCTCACCTTATTTCTACATTTTTGAACGGTGCCATTCACTAGGCATCTGTCAATAAAAAAGACATTCGCAGATTTAAAAGCATGTCCTCAGAAGAAAGACACAAAAATACAACTTATATTTTCAGACTTTTCGAAAAGAAAGTTGCTTAATGTTCAGCCTTTGGTGCACAGAGTTAAATCAGCCAGTTTAAACTGCTAGATTGTTCTGAATGTCTGGAATGGTTTCATCATTGAGATGTTGTGATGCTGCTGTCGTTCTCTTTTCACACTTCACACACTCCAAAATACTTCCATGCTGAAAACAGGTAATTTACTTCTACCTGTTACAAGCATTGTCAGTTGCACAAATAACATGCAGGAGATTGTCTAATGCAACACATTGAAATGTTCAGATAAACTTATTCATTCCAAGACTCTCACTTTAACTCATCAAACCATTTATATAAATCTAATCTTAATTTTCAAAGTCCATGTTTATTTTGTGAAGTCTTTTGGTGTCAATAATGACCCTTTTTCAGATACCTAATAATACACCACCTTCTTTATGGCATACTAGGGCTGGGCAATAAATCAAATTAATTCGATACATCGTCATTTTAAAAATCGAATCGTTAAAAATTTGCTAAATGGTGAAATCAAATTTTGTCTTTTGGATAATTAAAAGTAGTGATGCACCAAAAATGGCAAAAATATGCATTTTCGGCATTCAGCCGAAATAAAATTCAAGCCGAAAGAATTTGGCAGAAAGAGGATGTTGTGGTGACGCAAGAAAAAAAAACACGGGACTCCGTGTGTGACTTTGCAGTCCGTTCCCAAAGCCGATTGGCTGGTGCGAAGAATTTTATTTATTTTTTTAATGTTGGTGAATATGTGAATGTGCCGATTTTAAGTGCGCCGCACCGTGTCCCACTCCAAATAGCCTACAAATGCGTCATCCACACCGCACGCATCTGTGCCCGCCGGTGCGCAGTACTGTACATCGACTATAAAGTGCAATTGCACCGCCAGCATTTTCTGGCGGTGCAATTGTGTGATGTATGTCGCTAGTTTGCTGCCACCTGTAATGGCAACAAATTAAGGGACAATCTCCACAGCTAGCTCACTAATTAGCACACGGAAACCGCCACAGCACCATACGGCGTAATAACCGACCAGAATTCTACCTTTAAGCCACAATGTGACGTGGTCTAGTAAAGGTAAGCAATTGTAAAAAAAAATATACTCCAACTGGAACTTGATAGCTGCCGTTAACACGATTAAGTAACGGAATGCCACAGGGACTTTGCATGCGAGTCCGTGCTGTAACTACTGTATGTCACATCTGAGTAAGCTTCAGAACCAGCCGAACCATGAAAAAATGTGTGACTTGTAGTCCGAAAAATACAGTAACTGGTTTCTGGAATTATTGTATTTCAAGCTGATAAGATCAAATAATACAATCAGCATTTTGATTGAGTGACTTTATATCACGCTAAAAACCTTTTTTGGACATGGGAAATCAACATCTTAGTCTCGCAGCTGACCTGGTCCTATATTTATTTAAAGAATCCTCGTACAAAAAGTAGTAAAAACCACTCAAACATTTCTTTGATTTTGAGGGAACACGCCCGCAGGAAGAGTCGATCCTAGTAACGAATTGTCCATCCATCTGTTATCTGGTTCTTTATAAATCATATAAACATGATTAACTCATTCACTGCCATTGACAGCTGTAGACGTCAAAAATTAATTTGAACTATTTCTATTAGTTTAACATTTATTTTCCATTTTTGATAACAAGAGTATGAAAACCAAGAATGTTTTTGTACATTTAAAACAGATATAAAATTTGTGATTAATCACGAGTTAACAAGTGATATCATGCAATTAATTACGATTACACATTTTATTCGCCTGATGCCCCTAATTTGTAATAATCTTTTCTTTTTTTTTCAAACAAATTATTATTATTTTTTTTAATAATCTTTTCTCTTTTTTTTTAAAGAAAAGATTATTAAAAATTAGGGGCGTCAGGCGATTACAATTTTTAATCGTAATTAATCACATGACTTCACTAGTTAACTCACGATTAATCACAAATCTTATATCTGTTCTAATACAATAAAAAAAAAAGTGGGAAAAAAATAAAATTAATACTGTAGAAATACTGTAGTCAAAAGGATTTTTTGTTCTATAGCAGTCAATGGCAGTTAGTGAGTTAAAGTGCCCCAAAATATGCTAAAAGTGGACAGGAGGACTTGAGGGTTAAGGTGGTTTATTCTAAAATTTATAGTGGACGTTTCATTTTTCTTTTTGGGCAACCAATCAGAGTGTTGAAAATAATTAGTCAGATGTAGAAATTTTGTCAGCCCTGCCTCCTTATTAAGACAAAGATTTTTGTCTTGTCGTTGCTCTCAATCACTCTTCAGAGTTTTTAATCACTCATAAAATAAGACGCTTAACTAAATTTTGGGCTTATGAGCTCTCAGAGGAATTTTCTTGCTTATACATAAGTTTCTAAACTTTTAATTTGTCCGCGTTTCTTTTGTCGGGAAAAAAAAACATTTAAGCAAGAGAAATTGTAAAGATTTTTCAAAATACTGTCGTAATAGTTCTTAACTATTAAATCCAAGGTTTTTATAATCCTATTAATCATGACCAAATCAAGGGAATCAATACAATACTCGGGACAAGTTTATCTCTGAGAGTCTGCACATACTTTGACAAATGCATTTCAAATTAATATGAGAATCCAAACACATGGCCGTCTCATATATTACGAAGCAAACAATTGTGTTCTGTTTGTTTTAATATGTGCAGTGTTGGAGGATGTTGGACCAAACAATAACAGGGAACTGAAAGTTTTTATTTAACTTGAATAAAGTCCCAAATGCCCTGAAGCAGATAGACATGCAATAACTTTGAAAAGAAACTTAACCAAGAACCAAAACAAAGCGCGCAGAACAAATGTAAAGATGCACAGAAGAAAAAATGAGCTGAGCAGAAACTGATGAATTAAAAAGTCTCAGACTGAAGATCACACAGATGAAACACAGCTAGTAGAACACAAGCGCACACAAGAAATTGACTGGTTGGCACAGAGTGAGTGGGATGGGTGGAATGAAACCTTATTTGGTGAAACTAATTATGTGGCAAAAAGACATTTTCAGATCACGACGATGCAAATGGTTGAAGGATAAAGAGACATGAAAAGGGATTTCATGAGGTTTCGTCCACAGTGGAAGATATGGTGTTGGTTTTCTACAACAATAAATCAACTAGTGAAGTTAATATTTTGCTTGTACGGATGGTGTAAGAAGATGTTCATATTATATTTCTTTTAATAATAATAATAATAATAATTTGATTGTGTGCATTTATTCCATTGTGTTGAAATACAACATGTCATGTCATCTTTACAATTTAAATTTCAAAAATATGTTTTTTGTCTTCACAGGAATATAACAAATAAAATAATCTATTTATTAATAATTAATTATTATTAAATAGTCATATTTCATTTCTAAATTATTGTGTCCATTTTTATTTTTAACACAAATCCAATAAACAATGGAACCTCTTACATTGAAAACAATAATAAATATTAGCATTTTATTTCTGCTTTACATCTGTACTGGGTAAGGCTTTAATAGCCAGGTGAAAAACTGAAAGAACTGTTAAAAAGCACACTCTCAGTTAAATCTGATGAGCAATTGTTGCTAGGTTTAGCAACTTTGCAAACCATCCCCCGCCCCCCACTTTCCATAGCACCTAGCAGCAGATCTAGATACTTTTATGGAAACTTGTACCAAGTTATAAAAAAGTGACTCAGAAGCTCAAATGCATGCTTTTTCTCTTTGACTGACAATTTTTTTTCCCACAGTCAGAAAAGCGAAAAATACACGGCCATTCTGCCAATAGCTGCAAAAGTGCATTTTAGATAGGGCAGCAAGTCTCAGATTAATAGAGAAGCAGTCAGTCACCGCAATCATATTTGGCTGATTAGAGCGGACCAGCAGCTGTTGGATGCTTTTAATGAGACATTCGAGGGACTTGGTTTTGTTTTTTGCACAAATTATTTGAGAGTGTAATTTTTTGGGTTAGGAAGCCACAAAGTGCATGCGCAGTACTAGATCAGTCTGTAAACCCTATGAGTAACACGTTTAAAACCCTAGACATCTAACCTGGCAATAGCCAGATTGATAATTGTGATTCACTCGAAGAAGATCTTCACAATATCAATCTGAGACCGCTCCAACTGTGATTTACTCAGGAAAGGCGGATCATTCTGTACAATACTTGGAGCTGATTGGACGATGCTTTAACTTGTGCATGCCTACCAAACGGATTTGAATGTTGTCGTCGCAGGAGAATAAAGAGCACGAACGTCTTTACCAGGTAAACATGCACGAAGCGCCTCTCGCTGTTCTTCAAAAAGGAAACTGAGTAGTCCTGAGAGAACAGAATTAATTGCAGCGTCTATTCGTCCATGTTAGGTTTGTTTGCTTCCCCCGAGCTCGACACTTCCTGGTTTTGTCACAGCTTCATGTCCCGCCCTAAACAATGCCTGATTGGTCCAACCTACAAAAAAAAAAAAGTTGTTACGGACGGATCAGCGGGAGCAGTACAAGATTGATTCTCGTAGTGTTTGTGAACAAATACTGCGAGAATTCAGCTTGCTGTCAATCAAGAGGGATCTAAAATGTTGACAGATAAAATTACTCAAAATGATAAGATTTAAAAAGAGAAAGAGAAAGAAAGTACAATACTATCTATCTAATAGAATCAGCCTTTAAGCACCTTCAAATGGTCTGGCAGGAAATTCCATAGCTTGGGGGCAGCTGGACCGATGTTTCTTTCCTGTGGCCACAAGCAGCTCCATTTGCCTGAAACGCTTTGACATTTCTTTCTCTGTATTCAATTTTTTTTTAAGTCTTGCTACAAAAATAAAGGGGGAAAAAAATGGTCAAAATTCCACACAACACTATTTTTTGGCAAACGGGGCTGCCATGGCTACTGGAAGCAATGTGTCAGACCGTAGTAGAAGACAATGTGCTGTATATCGCCAAGCCCCTAAACCATTACACATCGGAACGTGCTATTATTCCACACAATGAAATGGCTGGCATACATTCTAGCTAGCCATGAGAACCGTGACAAAACAGAAAAGGACAAACCTTGCAAGGACTGCGTGATGTCAGGGAATACATATGCTGGACCACCTCCAAATGCTGTTACGGCCCAATATGTACTGTCACATATTTGATGCGTTCACCTTGTTTCACTGCGATAATTCTGAAACCTTTAAATGAACATGTTATAGTGAAAACTTCCAAGGTGTGACATGTGCCTAAAAATGTATTTCATATTCAACATTTACACTTATAAGTTGTCACACAGGTTAAAGACTTATCAGGGTGGACCCAGCCTCTAGCCCAGGGATGGGAAACAAAATAATGGAGGGGGCCACAATTTTTCATCAACGCAGTTGCTATTCGTTTCTATGACAAAAATGAATTTGACAAAAATTTGAAATATGGACAAAAAAATAAAAAATAAATAATAGTTATATATATATGTATATATATATATTGCTAACGTGTGCTAATTCGGTTAGCGAGTAAAGTTTCTTGTGTTTGCCGTTGGAGGCCGCCAACAGTAGTTTGTAGTTTGTGTGAAGACAAATAAAAAGGTGAGATTACCAACCACGTCTGCTGGCAGCAATCTTGAGACACGTCACACTATATTATATTGTTCTATATGTAAAAATGGTGCGGACGCGTGATTTCCCTGAATCGCCGCACACTTATCACCGCTTTCCGAGCACTTCAAACAAGTGCATCCCATTTGTCAGTGACAGTCACCCGCTCTCTCAGGGCTACAGCTGATCAAGTTGTACCACTTCTCTATCCCTCCTCGCTCTTGCTCTCTCTTTCTGCCCATTCTAATTCCATCTGACGAATGACGGCATCAGTATATTCGGGTTCATAAAGATACCCCCTTGGCTCAGGGCTAAAGACATTGTCGTAGTCAGACATGTTATCGTGTGTTTTCAAAGTTATAATTACGGTAGAACGGTGGTCTGTCAGCACGCCGCGCAGTGATACAAACAGAAAAATAGTGCCTGGCGGTTTGTTATTTTTTTCTATTGTGCAGTTTTGTGATGCAAATTTATCACTTTATGAACACAAATTGTTTGACCCCAGCCAATTTGCCGGAATACTTTCATCTCGACTAAAACCAGACCGGTTCTCGGGTCTCTGGACGCTGTAAGCGGTAAGTCAATGCTGATTGCACACCACTTTAGGTCAAGATGCCATACAGATTCATGTCCAAAAGCCCAAACTATCCCTTTAAGTTCAATACGGATGCGCATTGTGTTATTCCAGAGTGGAAAGATTTCAAAACGCAATGTGAATACCTTATGCGGGATACTCCTCCAATGATGACGTAGTGGTCGCAGCTTGATGACGATGCATAGTCGTAGTTTGATGACGTATGCTCCAATTCTCGCATGACTCCGCGCGAACCGCCAGTCTGTCGGCAACAATGGCGGAAAGCCGTGTCGTAATCGTTTTTCGCAACCTCCTTAGCTTGCTTATGCTTTTACAGCAAAGTATATGGATCACCCGCCATTGTCACTTCTCCTGTGTTGTCTCACTGATCTGTATATAATACTGGATAGCTGATAGCCCATATACGCCCGTGCAAGCCGTTGAAACGACAGGGCGGCCATCTTACTCCTCCCATCTTGCGAGCAGACTACTGTATAAACTACTTTGAAGACCCCCTTTTTTGTTTATCGCTCAGTTCCTTAGACCCTAATATTAGATTTGGCAGAGCCATCTTTTGTTGATTTATAGTTATAATTCTTTAATAAAAAAATCGAAAAATGTCCTCCTGTAAACATTATAAAGCATATAATTACTATATGCATTTAAAGCAAGTTGTAAAATGTCTGAAGTCCACTTGTTTATGTTTAACAAATTTGAACCATCATGAATCATGCTGTTTCTACTAAGTACTGTCTCAAATGTTCTCCAATTTTGATACTGTAAATGTATGAGAAACGTTTCTTGAAAGGAGTAATGTGGCGGCCTCACGGCTTCAAAAGTCTTCGCCTATCGACTATCCAGTAATATATTCAGATCAGTGGTTTGTCTTCTTCGCTGATCCTTCTTCTACGCTTAATTCCGTTAACTCCCAGTGGGACTTGGGATATACATTACAGCCGTTAAATGTCCTCAGCGTCTTCTTTCGGACACTCGCATGTCTTGAAATGTTCTGAGTGTACAAGATTTTTTTGAAGAACAAAGCCGGCTTTGCTTCCGCGTGAACAGGGCCTGAGATATGCCATTCCAGTCTTCTGTGGTGGCCATATTTATTATTATTATATATATATATTATATATCCAGCGAGCCTAACTTGTATGTGGTGGTTTTTGACAACCTTATGCCCATGCCTATCACTGTGCAAAATTGCACAAATTTGTCAACAATTGCACAATTTGTTCACATTTTCACAAATTGCCTCTCCGCTACTGCAGAAAATGACTGGATGGATATTAGCTTATTTCCGCGTGTTGGTGTCAGGTCACTTCATCTAACTATAGTACTTTATTGGTCTGGTCTTTTTGTGGGAATTATTGTACAAAAAAACTAGATAACTGAAAAAGCAAAACGCACGTCCACATGTAATTTGATAGAGCTTGCGTAACGTCATGCATGACAGCTTTTAAGAGCAACTTCACAGGAAAATGTTGGTTGAATTCCAAATTGTACACGCCTCAAGGTTACTTGAATGTGGAGGTTGCACTGTAATTCTTCTATAGCTTGCTTCTGCAGTGTGAATCTGGCCTCCTATGTTTTCCCTCCCTTGCTATATCTCCACACGCATGGTCTTTCTTTTCCATCTCCCGCTGCTCATCTCCAACCTCAATATACAATCATTGTGTGTGTTGCTCCTAGGCTATTTTCCAAAGACAAGTGGCTGTTAATCAATGGGCAAAACTCGGGATGGGATTAATCGTAGCCTCTTGTCCTTTTTGCTGAGTGAGAGGAATAGGAAAGGGAACGGAAGATAGTGAGGTGGAGGGTTGGGGGGCGAGGTTGACTGAGGTAAAGAAGTAAAACAACTTTCAGCTTTTACTTCTATGAATCTGATAATTTTTTAGGTGTGTAGAATGCAGACAAATGCCTCAGAGCAGGTTATATGTACGTGCACAGACACACGTTTGCACCAAATCAGACCAACCGCTGTTTAATATCAGCAACACGCTCTGAGTTTCACCTCTAACCTCTTACTCTCCTGTCCCTCTTCATCTCTCATCGATTATTTGGCTTGTGTTCCAACACCTGGAGGCTTCAATGAAATTAGTCCTGGTGTGTGTACTGGTGTGCGCACCAGGGAGAGCTGCAATATTAAACCGAAGGCGACAAACAGCACGGCACAGCAAACTTATCACACCCACAAATAGCGATATAAAACGTCATTAAAAGGAATTCCATTAATACTTTTTACAAGAAGATTCACCTTAGTTTCATATTGATTTTCCCCAAATCAACCTCTGATCCAAATCAAATGCTTAATTTAACTTAACAGGCATGGTGTAAACAGTTGGAGGCGGCCTTATAAGAAGGAAGTCATGTTTTTCTTTGCCAACATTTGTTAGCTTAATATTTGTGTTGATATAAGACATGGATTTATCGCAGAGAAAGTGAATGAATGGTGTAAGCTCTCGGGCTGATATGACCAAAGAAAGCCAGGTGGATGGCATAGTCAAGGTAACATTTGTAATAAGATGAAATGAATCACTCAGAAATGCAAGGTGTGAGAGATGGAGGATGAGAATGATGCTTTAAGGGAGATAAAGTGAACATACCGCAAAGAAAGCCAACGTACATGCCGAAATACATTTTAGGTAGATGAAGAAGATTGGTGGGGAAGTTGCATAGGGGAGGCTTGGCTAAGATGGATGGAGGAAAGAGCACCTAATGACACGCAGAGGCAGAGGTTAGCTTAAAGGTTAGAGAGGAGGACACGTGTTAAAGTAGAAATGAGAGAGGTGGAAGAGATGACACAGGGTGAAAGGAGGGTAGGCATTGAGGGCGTGAAGCAGAACAAGGGGGAGAGGGAAGAAGGGAATGATGGATGGATGGAGGGAGATGAAATGGAGAAGTGGGCTTAGTGTTGATGGATGAAGCTGAGCCTGCAGACCCTGTGTATCTCCATAGGTCCCTTTGGAGACCAATATGTCATGCTCGTCTGTCATACAGTTTGCTTGCATCCCACTTGTGGAATCAAAAGGATTTATAGTAGCAGACTGTTCATATGCGTGTTTTAGGATGGAGGGGGGTTGGTTAATAAAGGTCACACTTTTTTTGCCACAGCTCGTCATACATGTGCATGTCAAATGTCACAGAAAACACGTCTGAAGGGATTAAATGAAGAAAATCATCATATGTACTTTTGACCTCTAGGTCTTTGGTCGTAGAGTTTGATTGACCTTCCTCACTGCTTAAACTGAAATCTTAAGTAAGACATAATTTCATCAATTTAACCTAAATTTTAAAGTTATTTTTACTTAAAATAAAATTGTCAGACAAGATCATTCTGTTAATTTTAACTCTTTGACTACCAGACATTTTCAGAAAAGGGATGCCGCCAGTGCCAGCTGATTTAAGCATTTTGACTGATCTTTCAAGGTCCACAGAAAATGTTGTGTTTGGATTATGGAAACACACATACTACCAAATGAAAGGTTGAACTTTCATCTTTCATCAGAAAAAAAAGTTTGTTTCTACCTTATTCCGTTTTTCAGTAATCAACAATAGAAAATGGTTAGTTTCACCGAAATGCTCTGTTTTGAAACAAAAAACGGAGAAAACAAGCTTTTTGTGAAACGATGTTATTTCATGCACTCTAGTGAATTGTACACTTCTTTTTGTCCATGAATGATGCCACAAACACCTAAATAGTGCTTTTACTTCGGTAAAACACTACCACCAACAATGAAAAAGTGTTTTTAGATTGCAAAATACGTTTATTTCCATTCAACAGTGCAACAATTTGACAAAACAATTTCGCAAACTATTTACAAATGTGTGCAACTGTGGTACTATTTACAATTATGTGGATGTTTCAAATACAGTTTTTCTTTTTGTAACACTCCCCTGCGTGTAAGGGGACGCAGCAGGATTTGCACAACAGATTCGTTTCACTGCGATTGCCCCTTTCGCGTGCAGACGTTACACTTTCTTGACGGTCTTTTTTTCCGGGGAATAGCAAGTAGCAGACTGTACCCACTCCTCCGATGAATATGCATTGGACTCGGGGTACTCTTCATCGTCCGATTGAACGTCCGCCTGTGCAGAAGTGCTCGGTTGTGCTCCGCGTTTTCCGGTGCTAGCATTGCTAGCCGGTGAGGCTTTATGACGCGGTCATAGCCGCCGCGTCAACGCTTCCAACTTCGGCGTCAACCTCGGAGCCACCATCATCATCATCATCGTCGTCATCACTGTGCTCTTTAGCATTGATCAATGAGCTGCTTGCAACCGGTCGCCATTGTTCGCTTCCTCAGCCATCTAGCTCCGCCTCACGTCTTCTACTGCCGCGTCAACGCTTCCAACCTCGGAGTCACCATCATCATTATCGATGATGATCATCGTCGTCATCAATGTGCTTTTTAGCACTGGTCTTTGAAAAAAATGCTCAAGCGTGAGCTGCTTGCAACCGGTCGCCATTTTTGCTTCCCATCCCCAGCCATTGTCCCCTCTAGCTCCGCCTCACGTCTTCTACTGATGCCTACTCAATCTTGTCAAAAGAGAGTCATCGCTGCCATCTAGGGGCCAAAAATAGTCATTAGGCTAACTAGATCTGCTTGAAACTTTCACCACAGCTGGCCAAGGCTTTCCTCCACCCGTTTCCAAAAAATAAAAATTGGAGAACGTCTTTTAACGTCCTTGGCAGCCCTCCGTAGGTTTTTACTAAACATCATTTAACGTCCTTGGCAGTAAAAGAGTTAAGATAGTTATTACTTAATTATCTTATTTGATAAAAATCATTGTGTGTTAACAATCTGTTTTAGTACTATGAGGCTTGAAAAAAACATTTTCCACATTTTAAGATAACTAACATCAAATGCCCCGAATTTTCCTATTTTAAGATTTTGCATAATCTAGCAATAAGATAAATAGATTAAATACAAGTATGAAAACAATCAGACATGTGCAATATTGCTTTATTGTAAGCATTTCCCCCCTTGTAAAGTGGTTCCTTTGTTATATTTAACAGCTTAGTGGTCTAGTGGTAGAGTGTCTACCCTCCGACTAGGACAGGGGTGGGCACACTCGGTCCACGAGGGCCGGAGTCTTGCAGGGTTTTGGATGTTTCCCTTCTCCAACAGCTGATATATGATCAGCTCATCAGCAAGCTCTGCATAAGATTGGTAACAATCCTGTTGATTGGAATCAGATGCTTTGCAGCAGGGAAACCTCCAAAACCTGCAGGACGCCGGCCCTTGAGGACTGAGTTTGCCCACCACTGGACTAGGAGGTTGTGGGTTCAATCCTTGGCTACGTCATACCAAAATAAAAATGTGACATGTTCTCTTTGCTTGACCCTCAGGTTAAGTTGGCCAAATGTAAATGAATTTGTCAAGTTAATTAAGTTGTTAAGAAAATATTTCTATACATTACACCTTGAAAAAAGCCAGTATTGCTTGTTTTTAGTCTAAAAATGCTATTTTCAAAACCGCTGTCGTTGACATGGGCCTAGTATTATTTTCTTATTTTTCAAAATCTTACAAGTAAAATTTTCTTGTTCTGTTGGCAGATAATTTTGCAATATTTGAAGTAATAATTTTCTTATTTTATTATTTTTTTCTTAAATTTTCTACTGTCCTTTTTGCAGTGTAAAGACCTTGACATATTTTTGGGTTTGTTGTAATCTTACCTTTAAACTTGATTTAGAGCAACCTTGCACATTTAAGCTTTTTTCTTTTCTTTCCCTAAGCTCATATGGTTATGGCTTCTAAAGATGTAACTGGATCAGTGACTGTCCCCTATTGAGATAAAATTGGAAACTACAATGAAGTGAAAAGCGTGGATTGTCAGGCCGCAAAGAAGTTTGTTCTGTTTAAAGTTGTCTGCTAGAAATACAGGCCACAACTAGGAATGCTGTGCATTTTGAAATAAATAAAGTATTTGAACAGCCGAGTAGACACGCTAGAGTAGGAGTTGAGAGGAATCTCAAAACCCTAATGGCCTAAAGGAAGCCAAACGCGCTATGTCAGTATTGTGAAAACTTCATCTCATGAGTATCTTAAAGATTAACACCACAAGTAAATTGAGCTTTTTTGTGTGATGGCACCACAGAAAGGTACTAGTTGCCAATGACTGTGATATACAGTACCATAGAAACATTACTGTAGGGTCTCAAACTCAAGTTACCTGGGGCTCGCATGAGGCAGGGTCTGGGTGAGGTCAGGCCGCATCGGGTATTCCACAGGGGAAAAAATTACTTGGTGAAGTTCAAAGTGAAGAAAAACTTTTCTCACAAATTATTGCTCCTAAATAGGCACATGGTCATGACACTTGAGGCTAACTTCTGTAAGAAATTGCCCAAGCTTAACTGCCTTTCCACTCATGATTGTCCATGAACTTGACTTTGAGGTCAACGTTGCACTAGAGGTCAATGAGCTCCATGTGAAGCACATAAAAATTTGAAAATTTTTGAAAAAAATTTAAAATTTTTTGAAAAAAATTGAAAGATTTTGGAAAAAAATTGAAAAATTTGGGAAAAAAATTAGACATTTTGAAAAAATTCACAAAAATTTGAAAAGTGTCTCTGTGTGTTCTAAAGTCTGCTAATCTGCTCAAAATCATGTAATTTCAAAGTTTTGACTTTTGAATACTGAATTGTGTGCTGGCATCAACAAGTGCCTTGCATGCTGAGAAATGGCCTTGTAACTTCTTGTTTAGTACATTCAGCTCATGCGTGATGTCAACAAGAGAAGCTAAGTCCATGAGCCATTTGGAGCCACTTCATACAGGAACAGCCACCCCATTATTTCTCCATGAAGGCTTTCACTTCTACCGTTAACTCCAAAAAATCTCTTCAAGATGTTTCCTCTACTAAGTCAACGTACCTCATATTCTGACTCAATTTCCTACGCAGGTACTTTAAGCCCCTAGATCTGATTTGGTTGATGCATTTCACAACAATAGACATCTGTCACATGGCCAAACTTTAGGCATTTGCTGCTAAGGGCCCCGCTGATGGATAATGCAGTTCAGTAAAAAAAAAAATCTCCAGTTAGTACGGGTAACTCTTCTATCATTTCAAAATCGTCATCAACACCACATACATAGATGCCGAGCTGGGCAGTTTCAGTGATGTATGTGCTCTCATCAAGAGCTACTGAGTATGCATTAAAACATCTGGTTTTCTCACACAGTTGTTCACAAATGTTAGATGACATATAAAAAATGTGCTGTGCTACGGTGTTGACAGAAAGGCTGATGTTGCTAAACTGTCCTTTCTTTTCTGGACAAACCATATTTGCAGCTTGCAATATGCATTTTTTTTACAACCTCGCCCAATGCATTTATGTCTGAGGAAATAAAAGCTATTATAATTATTTTGAGTTTTTATTTTTATTTTCAATACTGCTATAATTCTGAACACAACTTAAGGTAGAATAGTGGGAAAATGTACGTATTCCATTTTCCCTGCTGTTCAGTATAATATTGCTAAAGGGAAAATATAATAACAAAAGAAGTATCTGTTTCCTTAAATGGGTGCAGCAAATTTGGGACATTTTCACAGAAAAATAAAGAAAAATGATGACGAGATTCTGAAAAAGTGAAGAAAAGGCAGCAGCACAGAAAAGTCTGCCACTTGTCTGGCTTACTTCAAGTGGATAGCTTATAGAGATTAATGTCTTGAGTTGGTAGACAGGTTTGAGTGAGAGCTGCGGATGGCGGTGCGTGACCTGGATGCATGCTTGATGGAAGGTGCAGAGAATGATGAAGGTGAAAGAGGGGGCAGTTAGGGGGGTGAGGAAGAGCTGCAAAGTTCAGCATTATGGGTGTGGTCTACAGTGAGCTGGGAGATTGATGAGGAGAGAGTGAAGGTGGTTGAGCAAGCGGGAGGGTCACAGATTGGCGGCAGAGAGCTCGTGTGACATGTGAGAGGAAGACAAGAGGAGGAGGTGGCTCATCAGGGAGCACAGCAGCCAAATTTAAATGTTGAAGTCAAGTCTTGAGTTTACACGTAATGCGGGTTACCAAACTCACTGCTTACGTACACATGCTGGGATATGTATTCACTGTATTTGAGGAACTATATCAACCACAACCAGTTTCGTTCAGATTTTATAATATAAATCATTTTGTTTGCCGTGAAAATTTAAATTAAGAGAGCCTGAGCTCTCTCGCTCTCTTTCTCACACACAAACTTGCGCACATGCACACACACACACACACACGCACACACTTAATATTTTGCCCCACCACAGAGATAAGCCATAATGAGCTCCACCGGCACCTTCGACACACCTTTCATAGCCCTGCAGCTCTTTTGCTCTTCATCGCCAAATTCTGTCCATCATCTTATCTTCTGGCCTCCCACCTCTATTACTCTTAACTGTTTCTTACCCCCTGGATTTTCTCAGCCCTCCCTTACTTTGTCTTTGCTCCTCCACCTTTTCAACAACTTTGAGCTTTTACATGTAGTCATTTCCTTGCACTTTATCTTCCTTTGCCTTTTTCTCAGCTCATTGCTCTTTGCCACTTTTCACCATTTTAAAATTCATCACCACAGTCTCATTTTGAGAAAACTATTGCAGCATACTCTCCAAATGCAGCAATGAGTGCAATATGTACATTCCTCTCTAAAACTACTGGAAAAGTGAGGTAAGTTCTTTATTTCTGTTCCATACTTAGTGGAGCATGTAAATGTGTATTTTGGGTTGAATTATGTATGCACTTTGTGACACAAGCATAGTGTATATGGCATGTGAGTTCCTTACAGGTCTACCCCCCCCCCCCCCCAGAAAAACATTCTAGCTACACACAAAAAAAGCATACATTTTTCAAGATGGCGGCTAGATGGACATAGCCTATTATCTGTTCTGTTGTTTTGCTCAAAAAACACAGTGCAAATTGTAATATAATCATGAAATTTGGCAAGAACCCTTATCTGCAGGCCACCATCTAGAAAAATTGCCACCATTCTGACTATAATTAATGTATTTTTTTTTTTCCCGCTATAGCACTTTTGTGGGAAAAATGACCCACCCACAAAGAGCACTCCTTTGCATGTAAAAGTTCATCCTCTTACCTTCTCGCAGTGCACGGTGGGAATGTTTGTAACCAACGGCTAACAAGGGGTACTAGCAAAAGGCCTGAGGATGTTGATGAACATGGGAATTAGAGTGCCAGGCGCAAGTGGAAGCGAGTGCTCGGTTACCTGAGTCCCTAACGTTTTCTGTAATCCAGGTCATGACACTTAGAAGTCGGAAGCTGTCCACCATCTCTCACAAGGTATTAAGGACAGGAACACAGAATCTCAGCAATCTCAGCAAAAAGAGGGCACAGGTCTGAAATACCGGGAAAGCCACCTGGGAAGGCTGCCTCCGCCAATTTGTGAATGTCTCATCGCAACCAGTAGCTCCAGTTGGCTACTGGGTAGGGGCCTGCATGTGCATTGGGGAAGGCATTCCCAAGGCCACCTCTCATTTGACAAGTCTGACAGTCTTGGGTTCCTGTCCCCGTGCTCTCTCTTGCGTGAGTAGACAAGTGGGCAGGTTTTGTACTGGCTTTGGTATATATACTGTATACTTGATAGCAAGTTGACATAAGTCATAAAGTAGGGAATACAACCGAACATGATGAAATGGATATACACAGCCACACGTGTGTATCCTGGTTTGGCGATATAGGAAAACTGTATCTGGGGGGAAAAAAACTCCAAAAGGTGCAGCATTTGTATGGTTAATGATACCCTCGGCTTCTCCAAGCATGCCAACAGGGGGAAACTTAGTTGTTGCTTAATATCATATCGATTGAAAAGTTTGTCAGGGCGGAAGCTGGTCGTGGCTCCAACTGAACTGATGAAGTGAAACCCTGGACAGCCAAAACCGTGGGAACCTGTGGAAAAAACAAAACTGGTAGCAGAAGTTCTTACACAAGGCATTACAAGTAGTGATGCACCGAATACTCGGCCACTGAAAAATTTCGGCCAAAAATGTGCATTTTCGGCATTCGGACGGAATTAAAATTCAAGCTGAAAGAATATAGCCGAAAGAGGATGTTGTGGTGACGCAAGCAAAAAACAAAACAAAACAAAAAAGCTGCAAGCAAGTGTCTGTTTGAATTAAAAAAAACACGGCAGTGAGTGTCCGCCTTGCTGCTCGCTGGCGTTTGTGAGTACCGGCAGTTTCATTGTGCACACCGGAGAAGGAGAGGGTCGCTTGGTAAACTATGTCAAAAAAAGAGAGCGCTGCCGAGTACTGCACTACAGGTGAGCCACTCTTTCTCCTGCAGCGCCTTCCTTTTCATCTTTGAGCGCTTCCACTTTTTCATTTGCATTCTCGTGGCCGTGCTAAATACCTTAGCTAATGTTAGCACTATTGCTATCAACAGTTTTAAACAAGTAAACACTTACCACTATCTCCGGGTGAATACAGATCTGTACAGGACGGCGAGCGTGACTTTGCAGTCCGGTCCCAAAGCCAATTGGCTGGTGCGAAGAAATGTATTTATTTTTAAACGTTGATGAATATGTGAATGTGCCAATTTTAAGTGTGCCGCACCGTGTCCCGCTCCAAATAGCCTACAAATGCGTCATCCGCACGCATCTGTGCCCGCCGGTGCGAGTTACTGTACATTGACTATAAAGTGCAATTGCACCGCCAGAAAATGCTCAGTTGCTCACCCAGCGTTTGGTGTTTAATGTACCATTCGGCAACATTTCTCTGATGTCTGTGGTGTGGACGCATTTCAATTTATACTGTGCTTTGTTAAAATGCCCGTGCTAAATATGCCTAAATATTTTATAATAATATTGTAATTTTTTAATTAATTATAATAAATGCAATGCTAATAAAAAAATGTATGCCATTTTGTTATTAGCATTGCATAGGCATTTCGGTTTTCGGCCAAGCATTTCTCATTTTCGGTTTTCGGTTTCGGCCCAAAATTTTAATTTCGGTGCATCCCTAATTGCAAGCTCCTGAAAAACAAAAATAGCATATGCTGGGCTATGTCCGCAACGTGCCCAAAATGCGGTATAGAAGATGAAACACAACTTCCAAAATGGGAACGTATACTGCCTACCAGGACATTTGGAAATGATACCTGGGTAACGAATTTCTCACAATCAAGTCAGTTGTTAAAAAAAGGAATATTAAAACTCTGGCCAAGTGCCTGAAGCTACCTGGAAGGCTTGCTGATTGCGACCAGAGACAACATTATGCAGTGTTTTGTTGCAATAGGCCTATTATTGGCCTGAGCGATGTTCCCAATTAATTCAGCCCATTGAATAGATGGTTTAACGGCCGGGCACCACTGCTTTCAGGCGAGGTGGACCTAAACGTTTGACTCCGCCCACACGGATTTTCGAAGTTTTTTTTTTCTTAGTTGTCAAACTATTGGCCTGGTGGCTTTGTGTGCCATCTTATAACATCTTATAATCCTAACCATAACCATACAACACATCACGATTACAGTAAAAACCCAAATACTAACCTCAACCATTCAGGGATGCGCTTTCTGTTGGGGACATGTAGCACTGCACTTCGACCTCTTCCATCAAACCGATTAAGTAGCTCCACCCCGGCTGACTGAGGGTTGAGTATTTGTAATTTTCGATGCTCCATAATGTGTTTAAAAAAAATTACTTACGCCCTAAGATGGTGCATCATTAAATCTACAAATTTTGATATTAAAAAAATTGTGTAAACCATTTTGTAAAATCCGTGTGGGCGGAGTCAAACGTTAAGTCCACCCGGCGTGGCCTCGAAGTGCGCTCTGCATCCAGGGCTACTTGGCAGAGTGAGGTATGTGTGTTTTTGTTTGTTTAGACAAACTGGTAGAAATCATGTATTTGAATTAAATGAATTTGTATAGTGAACAGGGTTAGGAGGGTTATTTTTAAAATGTAATCCGTTACAGTTACAAGTTACGTGCTAAAAAATGTAGTTAGTAACGTAATGCAAGTACCATAATATTAAAGTAATGTAACTGCATTACTTTTGGATTACTCCAATATTGATAATTTGCTCATGAAGACAAAATTAAAATAAATATCACCACAATATATATTCTATACAATGTGCCCCTGCTATTTGCAGGTGATAGGGACCCGGGAAGCCTACAAATAGCAAAAACCCTTGTGTAATTAAAAAGCATGTAGGCTATTGATTGATTGATTGATTGATTGATTGAAGGCCATATGCTGTTTTCGAACTGTCACTGAAAGCAACCACACCTCACAGTTTGATAGATAGATAGATAGATAGATAGATAGATAGATAGATAGATAGATAGATAGATAGATAGATAGATAGATAGATAGATAGATAGTTGGATCCAAAGAGGATGACGATGTGTGACATCAACTGTGTCACTATTCCTCCTAAATCTGAGAGTTGACTTCACTTTCTAGCACCCCTGCATATTGCCAGGGATGCTGAGGAGTGTCACCCCGCTGTATTTGGAACACACCCTCCGGTCTACTCTCATTACAGGGGAATCACCAACCCCTGCCTGCCAGAAGCTGAAGTCCACAATCAGCATCCTCGATTAGCGGTTGCTTTTTGAAAAAACTTGAAAAGAGACTTTGAGCCAGGCTGTTGCTCTCAACATCAGTGACTTCTGACATCGCAAATGAGTTTCTGGATGAACTGACGAACACTTCCACTAGCTACTGTAAATCTGGTATTTGCCAAGGTCAGACATTTTCTTCTTTCAGTTACTTTTGGTGTACTAGTGTTTTTTTCATATGGTGTATATTATCAAACCACTAATAATCCATACACCTCTTTCAGTCGGGGCTGCCTTTCAAAGCTTTCTGTTCTCTATGAGATGTGTGCAAAAGTCTTCTGGAGGATAGTGCAGCAGCATAAAATATGTCCTTTTACTCATGTTGGTTCTTTCCTCTTCCCCTTGTAGTTTTTCCTATCATTATTTTCCATGTGCTGCTTCTCCAAACGTTGTACAAACCTTCCAATATTCCAAATTCCTCTGCTCTTTATTGTGCCATCAATCCCGCTTAGACTTGTGCTTAGACTTTTTACTTCAACCTTTTCTCCATACACCCTTCCTCATTTCATTTCAATTACCGCCCACCTCCTCTCTTCCAGTTGGCCCTTCATTTCCCTATCCCCATCTCCCTCCATTTTATCTGTGTATTTGTGTGTGTGGCAACTGGATGCTTGTGGTTATTTTTCAGGCAGCAGCCCAGAAGATTGGACTGTCATAATCTATGGTCTTGAGTTATAAGTGTTTCTAAACCAAACCTGGGGACAGGACTATTTTTCCTTTTTTCCATCACCACGCCTTCTCTCTATTTTCCCCCTATTTTCTTCACCTCCTATGCCATCATCACTCACTCTTCCTCATATTCTTTGGTGTCTCAGTATCCATTTTCCCAGTGCTCACAATTCAAATTCTTGCTATTGATCACTTCACTTTGGATCCCTGTTATCGCTCATGCAGTAAATTAAGCATTTACCATTGGGATGTTTTAGTACTTCATTAGGAAGCAGGCATAATGTCCATTGTGTTTTTGTCCATACGTATATTAATCTGATTAGAGTGTTGACGACGGAAGCTTCTTATTAGAATTTCTCATTAAATGTTGAACACCATCATAGTGGTGCCTGTTCCTCAAGGGTATAAATATGGCTCTGCAACCATTTACACTCACTTCTTTACTGTTAATCATGGGCACTCTTATATTTCTATTGTGACCCTCGTATCCCCTCTTCCCGTTTTATTTTATAGAACGTTTTACACTATAGAGTTTGCAGCTGATTTGACATCATGTTGATGTAGATAACTTTAACATTACCCCCCCCCCCCCCCCGCCCCAAAAAAAAAAGAGAGCAATGATGATGACATGTCAAATCGGTAAAATTACTTAAAATACTGAGCTCTCCAGAGGGAAAAAAATAAAAATTATATATATATATATATATATATATATATATATATATATATATATTTTTTTTTTTTAACTCCACAATGCACTATCAAGCTGAGTCAAAATGTTTGTATTTCTTCAACAGACTTCAAATATTTTGGTTGTAACGTTGTTAAATTATAACTACAGTAGCCAAGGCCCAGTGGCACAATTTTTTTATTTATTTTTTTGTTTCCTGATGAGAATGTCATGGGTTGCATTAATTGCTCCAGCAAGTTTGGGATGGTTCAGAGACGTGCAAGGGTCAGTCACTGACCAACCAGACAGGAAATTGCATCATCAGAAACTAGGAAGTTAGTTGGTCATTCACTGACAGCCATTTAAGAAAATTTCTAAATTTTCAATACCCACACAATATTATGTTCAATAATTTAAACCCAATATATATAAATAAACCGAATGAAAGAATAGACTCTCCTTTCTGCATTGTCCAGTTTTTTTATAATCAACATTAGAAAATTGTAGGTTTCAGAAAATGTAATCATTACTCCCAAGGCCTCTCAAACTGTGTTATTTAATATAAAATTGAGCAATGATGTCATCTACTGCATCAGTAAAGTTGTTTTCAAGTTTGACATTTACAGTGGAGTATAATTAGATTCTCCCCCATCTAGCACAAGTATACTGCAAAGGCAATTAAATTAATTAATAAAAGTGATATTGTAGCTAATCCAAAATATATAATTGTTTGTATGAGCTTGTTTAATTATTTGTGTTTATTGCTGGAAGATTTTTTTTAAAAATGGAAAATGAAGTCCTCGATTAAGCTGGCAATCAATTGATTGATTGATATAATTGCCATTCCTTAAATCGTACATTCATATATTTGACTTAGGTAAGGTAATTACAATAAATAGTGTGAAACATTAAGGTTAATTGCATAAAAAGCAAAGTGAGGTTTTTTCGTTGTTATAGATAAACATGGTAAAGAATCAACTAGTGTGGACCCAAAACCTCACAATTCAGTAAAATTCATGTTCTTTTAAAAAATATTTTATTATTATTATTAATATAATAATAATTATTATTATTATTAATAATAATAATAATATTATTATTATTATTATATTTTTAGCTAATTACCTTCCAAACTAAGTGTTAAAATTGTCTTACTCTCTTTGAGGATGCAATGTTAATGGGTGAACAAACATGCAATTTTTTGCGTCTCCTGAAAAGTGACGGTTTTTGGGGAGGTACAATGTATTGGCTCGACACTAGCGTTATGCATTTTACTGTATGTAATAGTTTTTAGTTTTACATTTTCCTTGCATCATTAAACATGTGACCAAGAATTGTGTCTTCACAGTCTTATGTTGTTGTTGATATGCTTAGTGTCCTAGTGGTAGGCTGAGACTGGGAGGTCGTGGGTTCAATCCCCGGCCGGATCATACCAAAGACTATAAAATGGGACACGTTTGCCTGCCTGCTTGACACTCAGCATTACGGGTTGGAATTTGGGGGTTAGCTCATCAAAATGATCCCCAAGCGCAAGACCCTGCTGCTGCTCACCGCTCCCTCAGTGGATGGATCAAATGCGGAGTACTAAATTCACCCCACTTATATGGGCGTGACAATAAGTGGTATTTTAACTTTAACTTTGTTGTTGAAAATTTTTATTATCGTGGGATAAGCCCTTGAGATACATCTCGTTTATGAGAGGGTCCCACACAAAAAAATACAAGGTAATCATAACAACACACCAGACAAAGATAAGAAAGAAAAAATAAGAAAAGAAGAAAAAAAAAACATAGAATACAATAACACTGAACAGAGACAACCATAATCTCAACACAACAAAATTTAAACTATTTCATAATAATAAAATAAAAAAATAAAAATATAGCGTGACAATACATTATTGAAAACATTGACAATCTGTTTTTAAATAATTAAACAAGATATATTTTTTTAAATATAGAGCGAAGACAACAAACGAATATTAACAGGTAGACTATTCCAATTAGATGGGACAAGTGACTTCCAGGCTTTCTTTCCTATTTCTTTAGTGACAGAGGAGACTATAATAAAAAAAAACTGGGTTGAACTTTGTAATGTAGGCTATAGTTGGCTGACTGGAACAAAATATTGTTTCAAACAATAAGAAAAAATAAAATGAATACATTTAAAAAGAAACGGGAACCAATGAAATTGCCAGCTATGATCTAAAGAAAGTCACCCCAAATTATCATACATTAACCAATGATGAGTAAAAAAAGAACAACCTAAAATAAACCTACATTGTCATCATCATTAAACCTGTGATCAAGAGTTGTGTCTTCACAAACTTATGTAAAGGAAGAGTTTAACTGACTGGGCAATCGAAGTGGAGGCAGGACACTTCTTCTCCTGCATGTCATTCGAAGAGTCTTGTTGTGACCAGTCACGGTATTTTGTATAAGATTAAATGATATTATTATTTTTAGGCGAAGTCCTTGATAAGCTCGTAATGTGTTTCTACCTCACCTTCACATGTGTTGTATTTATTTTATTTTTTTTGCTGCCAAATTTGTATTATTTTTAAGCTTGTGTAAATTAATATAGTGCTAATATTTGTGACTGTCCCTATGAAAACTACTTGAACCACGTAAGTGACCAAGTGTTTTGAGCTGATAAATGGTTTAATGGCATTGATTTGAATTAATGATAAAAAAACAAAACAAACAAACAAACAAACAAAAAAACAAAAAACAAACAAACAGATGTGCATGTAGGCAAAACACAGTGATATATGAGGTATAATAGAGAGTTTTGTGGGATTTATCCACTCTGTAATAATCTTGTAGTTTAACTTTAATAAAATACATTTAAAAAATAAATAATCTGGCACACAAGATTTGTTGTTGTTGTAAGGGGTTAAATTTATATGCAAAAAATGAATAAAAACACTTCTTCTTCTTCACCAAGGGAAATAAATTATCCTTGCCCTCTGTTGTTTAATCTGGAACTTTTGAAGCTAGCCTTAATTTCACAATCATTAAGATCTCCTAAACCACAGTTCAAACTGTGACAAATGTTTAAAGTCTGGGAAATTTCATTGTGTTCAATGTAGACTACACACTAAAGTTTAGTGACTAAGCACATGAGCAATGCAAGCGATTACTACTAGGATGAACCATCGCTTTCCCCATTCTTCTTCATTTTACTTAAAATGACAACAGGACATAAACTGCAATCTGATACTCTACATAGACTAAACTATTGGGCAAATAGCACTATTACGACTAATATGATTACTACTACGACTACTACTACTACTACTACTAATAATAATAATGATAACAATAGCATCAACAGCATGACTAATTAAATGTTTGAAACATAATTATCTTCTGCTGATATTGTTGCGCTATATAGTAAATGTAATTACCAATTCACCACCATTTCTCTTATCTCTATCTTCCATTAGCAAAGTTCCAATATGTATTGTCTCCAATGGCATATGGCAAATGTTTTACCAAGATCGGTCTGTTGGCATTTTGTGCAAGCACCATTATCTACTGCATATTTCCAGTACCCCCCTCGAGGTTTCTTGTCCAACTCAGTCAATGTATCCTAATCAGTGATTACTTTGCATCTCTAACTGTTTTTCAGTTTCCCAAGGCGTATCCTCCCTTGATAATCCTCATGAAGGTTATTGTAGGCTTTACATGAAAAAGACATAGCACTCATTCAACTCCACCCAGGGCCTTTCTTATCTCCACTGATGTGAATTAAAAGCTCTATTTCCTCTTTGTCAATACATACATTAGCTCAGGGTTTGTCTTTGCCAGGAGATATTGACAAAGGCGTTCTTCAGATTTTAGACAGCAGAGAATAATATAAAGCTTGGGATTGATTCAGAGGTTGAGGAAGCTACTCAGCTAGCAAGCGATGGCCATGACGATAGAGCCATGCTTTTGACATTTTCCTAGGAAAAGCCGGGCTAAACAGGACTGAGATAACGGGAGAAAATCTGGCATCCGAATACGCGTTTGCCCACACTGCAAGCAGACGCAGACTTCACAAACACCAAAGTCATTCAACTTGCCGCGCTGCCTTTGTCTCATTTCCTTCCAGCCGCTCCTCTATCAAGCTTGATAGGGATGTGACAGACATAATTCCACAGCTTTTGCCGACATTTAAAGCCTCAGCCCCTATTGAACCCTGGAGCTTCTGGTGAGAGCACGACAAATCCATTGCAACACTATGTAACACATCACAAAATGCGCAAAGGCAATAGTTAGCATGAATGACAGAATTTTGTATTCTATGTTTTGTCTAACACGGATGTGCAAGAATGAGCTCTGTTCTGTTGGGGAAGCTATGGATAACAAGCACTTTCTTTCTTTCTTTGAGCGCGTAGGCTATAGCAAGGCAAAGATGATATCGGGTAATGTCTAGCACTAATCCCTCCATCTCTTTAAATGAACTCTATTGTGCTTGACAAAAATCCCACCAGACATAAGCAGTATCACACATCTAAAATTGAGAAGATAGAAAATGCTGCCAAGAATGAAAGGAAAGAAGAAAAAAGAGATTTATGAAAGGTTAGTGAGGTTTATTAGATTTGGGAGGCACATTTGTTGAGAGAGAGAATATGAATTGCTATATCAGTGGCAAACAAGGTAATGAAATATTATTAGTTTATGTGAATCTGTATCCTCCCTTTTATTCAGTGGCACATGACTTCACATTTTAAAGTTCTGAACAATTTAGGGATGAAGCAGTTTACCAATAAACCACAATACATCTCAGATGATTATTTTTTCTGTCTTCATCATCTCTAGTAGTCTTTTAGCTTCTTCCATCTGGTGTTCAAAAAATAGCAAACAGAAAGCAAATGAGGGAAGACTAAGACACGGATGGTGGAAGAAGAAGCTGACGATGAAGAAGATGCAACTCAGATAGCATAACATCAAAACACATCATACTTTTTTTTTGCCAACCAAATATGTTTATATATTTCATTGCTAAACAACAATACCAAATTAATGTATAATGAAAATTACAGGCCTGTAAAATAGACCACGAAATTGGCTTTTATTCCTAACCAACAATCAAAAACCGCAGTACCCGGAGGAAACCCACACAAGCACGGGGAGAAGATGCAAATTCCACCCGGGAAGGCCGAAGCCTGGACTCGATCTCATGTCCGCTGTACTGGGAGGCAGAAGTGCTAACCAGTCATCCACCGTGCTGTCTAAACACTGAGCCCATTTCGGGAAAATTCGGCATTTAGAGCATTTAATGCGTTTAAACAACAAAACAGTAAGGCTAATGTGATTTTACTGTGGAACATGTACAACAATGAAACAACTTAACTTACAGTGCCAGAGACATGAGACATTTTTAAGAAAGTACAAATAATATGATTCAATGATTACCTTGGTAAAAACACTTTGAAAGTTCACATAAAAATGTGATACTTTGATGAATTTTGCAAGCTGTGACAGCTCACTGGCACGTCCACTTTTTTTTTTTTTTTACTGTGCATTCGTCATATAGTCAGATTGAGTTGTCTTCACTCTGAATTTGGCAATGACAACCTGTCAGTAAGTTGGTCGCTCTGTTTTATTGTTTAATTGAAGCAGTCTCACAGTAGGAATTGGTACCTTTCGCATTTGAACCGATTCAGTTCCAATTCTCAATACCCAGGAATTAAAACCGATACTGAACGGTACCATTTTTTTGTACTTTTGTTCTATTGTTTGTGGTAATACATGTGAATTTATTCAACAATAAAATATTTTAAAAATAATAATAACAATAATACTTCAACATTCTCCCCAATAAATACAATTTGACAAATCATGAATTTAAAACAAAATGAGCCAGAGATGATGGAGTAAAAAATAAAGGTTAACCATTTTACAATTAATAAAGTATAAATAATTACATTGGTGTTATTTTGATGTTAGTTTAGTGTGAAATTTGCCTTGCGCATGAAAGTGTGATTAATTTGAGCCTAATTTGGACTGAAATTTAGCACCAAAAAAATGACAGTTGGAAGAGGATGCAAATTACAATAAAGAGAGCAAACAAATTTCAATCTATTTTCTTTGCTTGCTAAATTTTGGCCACAAACTTTCACTATTTTATCTATATGAAATTATAAATATGGTCACCAGTAATGATTTTATTATTATTAATTGTATTTTCTGTTCTAAAACAGAATGTATATTATGTTGTTACAATGGTAAAGCCGCTCACCAACAGCATGATTTGATTCGGTGGGTGAAGACGGACCTCAGCGCCGAGCAGAGATGGACGTGCATAGTAATAATAATAATAATAATAATAATAATAATAATAATAATAATAATAATAATTAGATAAAGATATATACGTTGGCAGAACTCACATTGTGTTTGAATAATGAAACAGATGCCAGCACAGCATAATTATATAACTAATATCTGTCTGGTGAGTTTATTTTGCAATTACATGTTTGGTTACCAGTTATGCAGTTACCCTAGTTGTTTTTTCACTGAATACATACTTTTGCTCACGTAATTATTTGGAGTACTACTTTTTTAGTTTTACTTGTGTCATATTCTTACTTGAGAACTAGTTTGGCTGCTCTCCCCACCACAGGACTGCTGTACACTGTATTTTTAAGCCTCACATTCTTCTCTTGTCATTATGGCTGATCAACACCTGTTTCAATATCGTATCATCATTGCCTGTAATGGCACTAAAATACTCGGCTACTTCATTAGGACGGTCTTCTTCGTCTGTCATTTTTAGACATTTGACAACTTTGTGATTACTGCTGCTCACTCTGACATCCGCTACTGCTTTGAGTAAATGTTTTCTGCTTAAAGAGGCGTACACGCTGGAAAAACTTGAAATCTTGCCAAAAACATTTATCTTATTTTTAGTCAAATGATGTGCTTAATTTTAGACAATATGACTTATAACCAAAATTACACAAAGACAGTGCATCTTGAATATCTTGTTAAGTGACAACATCTTGAAATGATCTTGTTTTGAGGAATATTTTAGATGCTTTTTTTTTTTACATGTTATAAAATGCTTTTGTAGGTTGCATGGTGAATGATCTTGTTTCCAGAAAGAAACCAAACTTGAATTGAGACAAAACAACTTTATTGAAACTGCAGGTCAAAAGTTTGTCCCAAAGGAAAGTACCGTCCCATTCATTATTGCAACAATTGATGGAATGACACACTGCAAAAGCAGATATCTGAAATAAGATATCATTTTTAAAACCTAAATTTTCTTATTTTGCTCTGACAAGTTATTTTTACTTAAAATAAGATTGTGCGACAATATCATTCTGCTTAATTTAAGATACTTATTACTCAATTCTCTTATTTGATCAAGCAGTCTTAGCCTTGAGTGTTAACAAGTACTGTGAGGCTTAAAATAAAATGTTCTTGTAAAAATCCGTTTGGTTTCGTTGTACTGTATTCACTTAACTCATTTGTCCTGTTTCCAGTAAATATAGTACCAGCTCAGTGGTCTAGTGGATGAGTGTCTACTCTCAGACTGGGAGGTTGTGGGTTCAATATCTGGCCTGGTCATACCAAATGCAATTAAACTTGGGACCCATTATCTCCCTGATTGACCTCATGTTCTGTTTCAAGTATTTGTTTATTCATTTTTAATTTTCCATGGTTATATAAAAAATGTTTTAAGAATGTTTGTCTTGAATTGATGCTTGGAATAGGTATTTGCATCTTATTTTAAGCAACAATAAAAGCCATTTACTCCTTAATATGAGTGGTTGGGGGCTTATTTTAAGATTTAACTAATTGTTTTGCATCTTAGAATTTGTGTTTTACGCTTTTTTAAGATTTAATTTACTTGAAATAAGGCCATTAAACCTTTAAAAATAAGTGTTTGTCCTTTTTTAAGATTTAATTGACTGTTTTGTTGCTTAGAATAAGTTCATTAAGCTTATTTTAAGATTAATATACAGTAGATCTACACATTTTTCTTATTTCAAGAAATCTAAATAAGTAAAATTATCTTACTGCACTAGCAGAATATTGCTTGTTTCTAGTAAATTCACAATAAGAACAAATGCATTTTTTCTAATATTAAGGAGACACGTTTTTGCAGTGTACTGAAATGTCATTTGTTGCATTTAGGGAAATTATGTTTCCAAGGTGCAGCAATACAAGAAAAAAACGTTAGAAACTGAAAGGCAATATGAATTAGACACTGTACATACTTCAAAACCATTTCTGAATTCAACTAAGAAATGTGTCTGTAACAGTTAATAATAATAATAATAATAATAATAATAATAATAAGGCATTTGATTTATATGGTGCTTTCTCTTTTGCTTTCGCATGCCAAAAGCGCTCACAGGAGATGCACCTCACCTTGACACTCTGGTGGCGCTTGGTCTGGTTCAGATGTTTGTTTGCATTGTGTCCTGTCTGGCTAACAGGCGAGTCTTGCTTGGGTAAGCAAGTGATGTTTTATGTCTACTTTTTTTTTTTTTTTTTTTTTTAGACGTCAGTCATATCTATACATGTTGAGTCAGCTTGAAAAAGAAAAATACATTACTGTCGATGGCAGCATAATATTGAAATTGGCAGAAAATAAAATGGGACAAGACTCCCTTTTGAAGAACCAACGTTCTTGTCTTTAGTGTGTCATTGTGGGTGTGTGTGCACATATATGTGTGTTCTCATGTGTAAATGTGCAGATACAGTGTTTTTCTGCTGGAGTCACAGAAATAGAAAATGCTGACCTCAATGCTCATTACTGAGCTTTGTCTCCAACCAATAGGATTGGCTACACTGACACAAGGTTCCGCACATTTCTACTTGATCCTACATCCCCCTGCATAATTTGCTGACAGACAAGAAATTGCAGGAACTTTCTGATTAAAGTTGAAATACCATTTCTCAAAAAGTGAACGGGAGCATGTCACGATGCGGGAACTAAAATACAAGTTTCATAGCTTACAGCATACTTAACATTGCTTTTTTGTTCTTTGAAAAACTGGCGATAAATTTACCATAGATGAATTATCGCTACCTACATCACACATCTGTAAATGAGTTTTAAAAAATCAATAATGATTATGAATGTTGAATAGCAGTCGGGGGTAGGGGTTTTTCTGTTGTCGGACACGGACGCCCATGATTGTGGTGGAAGGCTGTCTCCAATTGCCCACTTCCCAGATCTGTGATCGCTCTGGTAACTGAACATCATCCACCCATGGAGGTCTGCTTTCAGTTCCATATAAAAGTACTTTGCATGCTTCAACCTCCTGCATAGACTCCAGCAAATCAGTTTCTCCTTCTCCATGTTAAGGACTGTATGCCTCTCACGTGCCAATTTTAAAGGAGTGAGATGAGCTGCTCCTATTTGTGGTGCATCAAGTTGGCTGTGCTCGTACCCACAACGGCACAAAACCCACATTTTAAACTGCACTAAGCTCCGTTCGTCTGTGAAAATACCCAAACAAAGTCTCGCCTGTCCCTGCGCAGATTTTGACTGTGGCTCACACCAGGGATACCTACTGTTGGTGTTAAAATACACACAATCAATTCTGTAGAGTAAATTTGACTCTCTTTAGAGTGGGATCAAATAGAGTCAGTTTTAGAGTAATAGTAAAATAAAGAATTGAAAATAAATAAATAAATAAAAGTCGCTCAAGGGTTGAGGAACAAACTCGCGATCTACAGCTTGTGAGACAGCTGATCTACTCCCTGAGCCACCGACACAGCTCCTGCTGAGTGTAAGTATATCGTTCATGTCAACTGGAATTTTCGTAACTCTAAAAACATCTCCTCTTGGATATAAGCAAACAATAGGAGGGGCATAGCTCAGGTGGTAGTGTGGCAGTCTCCCAACCTGAAAGTCGTGAGTTAATTCCTCAACCCTTGAGTAACTTTTTTTTCCCCAATTCTTTATTTTACTCTCTTTCAAGTGTAAATATTAGCCTACTTTAAAACGAGTTTATTTGGTCCCACTCTAAATAGAGTCAAATGTACTCTAAATAAGAGTCAAATTTACTCTACAGATTTTAATTTACAAATTTCCGACATTTAATAAATTCTTCTCAGAATAATGACCAAATGTATAAACACTGCTAGTTTTGTGGAGAAACAAATCTATGTAGAAATATGCCTGCAATTTTCCTTAATTTGCAATTTATTTTTCAATGTTCTCCAATTTAAAATATGTCAAGTTTATCATGAC
Organism: Vanacampus margaritifer; assembly: GCF_051991255.1. Taxonomy (NCBI): domain Eukaryota; kingdom Metazoa; phylum Chordata; class Actinopteri; order Syngnathiformes; family Syngnathidae; genus Vanacampus; species Vanacampus margaritifer. Next base: position 20,817,412 of record NC_135438.1, on the reverse strand, counting down.
AGGTCGTTATATTGTCAACTGACTTCCACAGCTTGACATTTTTATTTTTAAATACACTAACAATACAATGTGGGTGGACGTGAACAATATACAAACATGTATGCACACAAGGCTCCTTTTTTTCAGTGCTTCCTCTCTGATTCCTTCGCCTTGTTTGTTCTCGTGTGGCCTCCATTTGCAATAGCAATCTGTTCATTGTGCCATGATATTAGGTGATTAAAAATCACCATATTGCAAGACAAGGAAAGGAGAATGAAAATGTAAAAAAGAAAGAAAGAAAAGAAACAAAGCGAGGAAGAAATGCCGTGGTTGCTTCATCTGCACCTGAGGAGAATTGTTTATGTGCTAAGCAGCTTTTGCATGGCGAACATCCTTCACAGAAAAATACAAAAAAAATAGATAAACACAAATATTAATGACAACTCCCACGACAAACAAAGCATGTTCTCCTTGTTCTAATTGCAGTTGCTGGTTGCTGCTCGTAAGCCATGTGAATGAGGATTTCATCAGTGTTTAGCAGAGATAACAAAACGCGCCTTCTCACAAAGCACAAATAACAAAGCCGATTCAACGGATATTGAGCTCCATTTCAATGCTAAAATAAGGAGAGTGAAATGTGGAAATTGACAGGATGCAGCAGGTATTGCTTGAAAATTGGCAGAAACTGAAATAATGCATTTGATGTTGTTGAGGGATAATGAATTCATTATCTGTGGCAGTAACTTGTTGAGTAGATAGAAAGAAAACAGATTGCAACATTATGGGCAGCATGGACGACCAAGGACAACAAATGACCTGCACAATGGGGACCATAAGCACGTGTTTAGTTTTAATACATACACACTACTCTTTATACTTGATGATGAATCTGGCCACAATGCTCCTATTATGTGTTTTTAGTCAGATACAAGCCCAACCTCACCAGAACACCCCTATTTCATACAGCCCTGTCACATCTCCTCCATTGCAGTCAACAAATATATAAATTATTTTTTCCCTGCTGAAATGCTCCACCATTATGAAGCTATGACCCAAATACAACACCATTATATAACATTTTTTAATACTCGATCGTAAGCAACACACATACTATTCATCAGAGATGACCAACTTAGTTCTGTTGTTGCATTTTCCATCATAAACAGAGGGAAGGAAGTTTCTGAGTAAGTAATTATGTAAAGTAAACTAATTTAATGCATATGCAATTACAATATCAAACACAGTGTCATATAATATAATTAAATCCAAAGATATGTTGGTCTGATCACTTATCTATGTTTGTCCACAGTTATGTTAAAAGTGCTTGAGAATGAATGATATTATTTTGTGCTCATTCGTAAAATTCGCCACAGCTAAAACAAATATGTGTAAAGAGCATAATGAATTAGTTGCGAGCTCGAAGGATAATGTCTGCATTAGCTCCATCTAACAAATCTAATCAAAAGGAATAGTTATAATGTGGTTAACTAATGTATACGATTTGTATCATTGGAAAGAGCACCATGCCGGTTCATTAACTAATAGAAGGTAAAAAGCCCTGGAAATCTGTATTAGTTCCCTCCAAATGTATTGAAACGGCAAAGTCAATTTTTGTTGTATGCTGAATATATTTGGATTTCAGATCAAAAGAAGAATATGAAACAAAAGTTCAGAATTCCAGTGCTCGATTAATTGTATTTACATCTATAGTGTTGTGTTAAACAACACAGAACAGAGCACCTTTTGTTTGAGCCCAACCACTTTACAAGTGAGTAAAATTATAGGAAATGATATTACTACATTAACTTAAAGTGAATAACATTGAATACTCGGTGGCATATCCTTTACTTGCAATAACTGCATCAAGCCTGCAACCCATTGACCTCACCAGACTGTTGCATTCTTCATATGAAATGCTTTTCCAGGCCATTACTGCAGCCCCTTCCAGTTTCTGTTTTTTGCTGGGGGTTACTCCCTTTTGAAGGTGGACTTGCTACTCCTGCTACTTAAAAACTGGCATTGGCGGTAAGGGACCAAAAAGCCCGTATGATTTGAATGCCTTCACAGTTGAATGCCTTCTCCAAGTCCACAAAACACATATGGACTGGTTGGGTGAACTCCCATGCACCCTTGAGAACCTTTCAAGGGTATAGACCTGGTCCACTGTTCCACTGCCGGGACGAAAACCACACTGCTTCGTCTGAAACTGAGATTTGACTTCTCAACAGAACAGACCATCCTCTCCAGCCCCGCTGAACAGACCTTACTAAGGAGGCTGATCCCTCTGTCCCATATTTCTGTTTGACTCTCAACAAAGCTTGGCTCTTGCTTGGACATCTGCCACTGTTATGACTACTGGTTCTTGTTCTGGGAAGCTTCTGTGTTGTGCTTGTGAATCTGACAGTCACTAGGCAGTGGTACTGTTTTGTGTGACACCTCCTTCTCCAAGATACTTTTCCAATATTGCTCTGTCTCAGCCTTGGGTGGGTAAGTTTCGGTCTTGCCGCCTTGCCACTGAGAGTAGACTTTAACTGGGTTGTTGCAGAATATCATGTTTCTTTTCCTGGCCTCTACCTGTTTGGTGTACCTCATTTCTGACGGCACTTCTTTCCTCAGTCCTGAGAAGCAGGTGGTACCTACCAAGAACTTGATGAGCATCTCCTAGGTCAATTGTTCTTGTGTTGAGCCACTGTATGGAATTTGGAAACCAAACACACACACACACACACACACATATATATATATATATATATATATATATATATATATATATATATATATATATATATATATTGATGAAATACATTTTCTCTCTCTCTGTCTATCTCTCTGTCTCTCTCTCTTGTAGGGCACTTGCTGACTTTTCTTATTTTCTCATTTGCTTTATGTAATATGTATCAAAATAGAAACATTACATTATGTGTCTGGTATATGTTTGTGTGTTGGTTTGGGGGGTGTCATTGTATTACATTAACATGAAGAACAAAGACTTTGTGATGGAAATATGCCTTTTCCTCTGACAGCTTGTTCCCATGACAACTGTTGTTCTGGGTGACATGGGCGGAGACACATTCACTTTGGAGTTGCATGGATGCACATACACACAAACATAAACACTTAAACTACCCCTCCTTGGAAGCTTCAGTCTTTGCTTTTGTGCACCCAAAATATTTCTGAACTCCCTTGCAGCCTATTGTTGCCCTTTTCTTGTTTACGCCTTCTCTTTCAACTCAAGGGTGGGTTGTCGTTTCTAAAATTCCCCCAAGTCAAATGACAAATAACATGTAGGCTTTGTGTTTTTTCCAAAAGCTTTTGTCTCCTTGGCGCCTCCTTCTATCTCCTGCATTGTGCTTTCATGTCCCAAACCCCGAAAATCTTTATTTTTTCTTTTCTCCGTTCTTAGTCCTTTCTTGGTCACCGGCCACTGAAAAGGGTTTAAATCGACAAGTGGTGCTCAATCAGCCAACAAATCATCCCATTTATCTGTTTGTTACTTTGCCCTGAGTCAGTTTACTTCTGCTTCTCACTCAACATCAGGCTTTTTCTGAAGCCCATTTCTGAAACCCCCACAGACATACCTTTGGTAAATGTCTTGCAGGCAGAAGAGAGAATGTTTATAAAGTCAGTGATCTGCTACTTCTTTTTCAAAAGGATTATGAAAGCTTTTAAATCTTTGCCCATTAGCGCTGCAAGTGTGTGAACTGCCATTAGGGGAATCACAAAAGACCTGAGAAGGCTTTCCTTTGAAAACAACTCATCAGGTGGAAAAGATGGCTCTTGGCTCATCTGATGGAGCTTATTCTGTTACTCTTAGTGCCCCATCAAATGCTGCCAAAATGCATGGTCGCATTTCAGTTTGTCTGTTTATTTTTTTTTTTAATCTTAAGTAAATAAATAAAATATAATTTCAAACTGTGACCATCATAGCAAATAATTTTTTCTTCAGTTTTACAATCTTTACTCGCTCACTTATTCACCTGGTGACTCATGACTCAATGTCGGTTCACCTCAAGCTGGCCTGTTCTGAAATGCTCAGCAAGGCCAAACATTTTATTAGGAATGAATGTCGGTCTGTTTAGTTGACTTTTTTTTTCTCTCTGAGAGAGCTCAGTATTGTTCATTCGGTAATCTTACCGATTCGACATGTCATCATCATTGCTCCCTCTCTTTTTTTCTTCTCTTTTTCTTTTTTTTGTATGTGTGTGAGTATGTGCGTGAGTATGTGCATGCGTGGGCGTGTGTGTGTATATGTGCGTGCGTGTGAGTGTGTGGTCATTAATTCACCTAAAACCTATTAAAAATCCCATACCGTTCACCTAAACCGAATACTTCAGAATCCAGCTAGAGTCGTGAAGTTGTCAGAAGACCCGAGGAAGGACCAAAGAAAAGAAAGAAAAGTGAAATCCAGCACTGACCAAACATCACCTACTACCCACCGGGTTACCAACCCCAGAAACATCTAAATTCCAACAAATTAGGGAGACCTCAAGAGACCAAAGGAAAGACTAGGGAAAGACTGAGGAAAGGAAGGAAGGATAGATGGAGATGATAGATCCACTGACATCAGCCTCCACCGATTCAACGGCCAGAGGAAGAAGCAGATTGTGTTTGAATTTCGGTACATGCTGGTGTGGTGGATCTGGCATGCATGAAAAACTCCACCAAAGAGAGGAGCCGTCAAACCCAGCCAGGACAGAGCAAGCACAACAGCTCATGGCCCCCCAGGCCACGGCAGCGCCAAGGCACAACCTCCGGGCCCCGCAGGGGCCATCGGCCGGAGAGCAAACCCAGGAGCCAGGAGCGCCCCCCAACACGGCCCGCGCCCCAAGCCCAACGCTAGTTTACATTTTCTAATGTATGCTCTTCTACTATTTGCATGGTCTCATCTTAACACCCTATATTTTAAGGCTGGTCCTTCATTTGGAATTAAAAAAAAAAAAGCAACTATAACTGCAAACAGCTACAAAAGGCCCTTGCAACCCTGGCCACGTTGGGGTACTTGCACATTGGGGTACTGGAACACAGGACAAGAACCCACTAAAGCCGTATATGTGTGCAAAGTATTCGCCTTGATTTAGACTCTCAAAAACAGCATAATTTTTCTTTACAAACAATGCCTCACCATGTCAACAGCATGAAACAAAATAAAAAGCTTTGAATAAATTTGTTTTCTTTAAATGAAACAAAGTTTGAAGATGATCTGAAACTGTTTGTAGGAGTTAGTTAAAATTTGACCTCTATAAAAGGGGAAAAAATTGTGCCAAATTTCAAAATAGAATCAAAATGGCGGACTTCTTGTTAAGGTTTCAGGTATAACTCTAAGAGATATTTTCGTAGGTCTTGGGTAATTATATATGCCTTTGAATTTTCTGAGATCTACTTAAAACTTTCAACCAGGGGTGCTATATTAAAACAACTGAGCCATTTTTAAGAAACTGCACAATAACCCTCTAAAATGTGTTTTTTTCCAAGCCTGATGTAAGTACAAAGGTTCTAATGAAGTGGTTGGTTTACCATATTGTTCTTTTCCTTACTGTTTGTCCCATTTGGGGTCGTCATATAGCGAGTCTTAAGCCTTCCTCCAGCTCTCTTGCCCGACAGCTCCATCCTCCTCATTCTTCTGCCATTATACTCAAAAGGCTGGTATCTAACTCCCGGTGATGAGCTCATTACCAACCCTATCCATCGTGGTGACTCCTGAAGAAAACCTCAACATCTTAATTTCCACCATCTCAAGCTCAACTCCCTGTTGTCTCTTCTCTAAGCCGTACATCACCACTGTCTTAAAAAACTATTTCTCCTTCATCCTATCACGACATACCTGGCACCCCCAAATCCCAATTTGCACGACTACTACTTTCTTCACCTGCCTATTACACTTGCAAGCGCTCTGGACTATTGACCTTAAGTATTTGAGGTTCTCCACCCTTACTCGTCTCTTGTCTCTATAGCTTATCCTTCTACCCTTTACCTTTCTAAATGTTCCTGATGATCACAATGTCATCTGCGAAACACCATGGTCCGAGGGCTTACTGTCTAACCTTACCTGTCAGCACATCCATTAACTATTGCAAATAGGAAGGGGTTCCTATGTAACACCCATACCACATCTCACCACTGTCCTACAGCTCTCATACATGACCTGTACTATTCTAATAAATCTCTCTATCACTCCAGACTTCCTCATGCAGTACCTCAATTACGCTCTCAGTATGCTGCCATAGCCATTTTCTAGGTTATCAAAGATACAGGGTTGCTCCTCGTTGTATGTCATTCTCTATTAACACCTTCAGGGGTAAATATGGTATCTGCGGTGCTCTTCCATAGCATGAAACTATACTGTTGCTCACAAATACTCACTTATGTCCTGAGCATAGCCTCTACTAACGCTTAACAACAATGTATGCTGCACAGCTTCTCTTAAAAATGGTCAAAACACACTCGTCTTCCATTCCTCAGGCATTTACTAAATCTCTAAAATTCTAGTAAGCAATCTGGTCCAAAAATCCACAGCCACAGTTCCTAGACTCTTGCATACCTCCACAGGAATGTCATCAGGACCAACTGCCGTTCCATTTTTCACCTCATTTCATGTTCCCTCATCATTGCTACTTCCTGGTACACAACTACTTCTACTTTTTCCAAATTCATCATCAGGAATTCTTTCTTTCCAACTATCCAGCACACTACTGGCACCACTCACCATGTTCCCATCTCTATCCTAATCCCCCTAACCTGCTGCATATCCTGTGTAGGTCTTTCTCTCCCCTCTACATACAAGTCAAAAAATGCCTCTTGTTTGGTTTATCTTCACCTTCTGTCACATTTGCTTATATCCTTATCCCCTCACCTCAGTCCTCTTGGTATGCTTTCCAATCCAAGTACTCTTCTGCCTAAATGTCTGTCTGATGACTTTGAGGGCAGTCTTCTGGAAGCTCGTCCTGCCCACCAAGAGACTACCTCACCTCTTCTCTGAAAGCCGCATAGCACTCTTCTTTTCTCAGCTTTCCCAACACGATTCTCAGCGCTGCCTCTGTCTTCTTAAGCCTTTTCATCACCACTAGAGTCATCTTACACTATGATATGCTGTCTGGCTACAGACTCCCCTACCACTACCTGACAGTCACTGACCTCCTTCAAATTACATTATTTGCACAATTTCTAGTCTACTTGTGTGCCTCTTCCTCCACTTTTGTAGGTCAATGTATGTTCCAGCCTGTAAGACAGTGTTTGCTACAGCCATTTCTATCCTTTTGGCACAGTCTACTACCATCTGTTCAAATATGATACCAAACCTACCCATTAACTCTTCATCACCTGCGTCCTTCACCAACTGCACTAATAATCACTACTCTCTCCATGCCTGAGATTCTCTGAACTACGTTGTTTAGCTCCTTCCAAAATGTCTCTTTTTTTGTTTTGTTCATATCCTACCTATGGGGCTTAATCACTAATAATATTAAATATAACACTGTCAATTTCAAGTCTCATTACTCAATCTGACACTATTTTCACCACCAGAAATTTCTCAACTAATTATTTCTGCTAGGCAATTATGGGAAATTAATAATCAATTATTTTGATTGTGATTCAAATCACAAATAATAAAGGAATTATTCATCTCTTTCAAAACTTTGTATTCATTCAGCTACTCAAAACTACCATCATAGCCTCATGCTGATTCATTCCTGCAGGTTGAACACTTTATTTTTGAACACTCTATTATTTTTGTCAAGGACAAAATGACCTTGTAAATATTGTGAAATTCAAGCGTCTTTGCATTTTCATTCTTTATTCTCATTCTTAAGCATTACCTTTTCCTCTTTAGCATATTTATTTTATCTTGTGTTATTTTTACAAGTCTTGGTATTTACTGAGCTAACTTGGGAACTCGTGGATTGTTTTTTTGTGCCATGTCATGTGGAAATGTATGGTGGTGTGACCAAGACAGGCACGAGCGGTGGATAGTAAGTACAAACGAGCAGAGATGATGGATTCAGGTGGCATTTCTTTTCTTTCTTTTTTATTCTCCAAACGTGCAAAAACTCAAAAAGTGCATTGTGCAAAATAGTGCATCGGTAGAATGGCTCAGGAGCATTGCTTCTCCAGCAGCAGTTACAGGCACCTTAAATAGGGACAATACAATTGGAACAAACCAACAAACTCCACAGGTGTAAATCATTAGCTTGTTAGACTAACTTACAATCCTTCAATGCAAAACTATAACGCACAACTAAAGAAATACTAACAAACTAACAACTATTCCCCCAACTTAACCCATCTCGACAATAAACTAAATACTTCCATTTAGTAAAACCATGTGACCACCCCCTACATACTCTTCCACTTGGTCCAGCACACTATCTTTTAGCAGTGTCTGGTCGACTTGTGACTCTTGTGACCTGACACCACCCTGAAAGAAGAGCATTTGAATAAAATATACACCGCATGCACACAACACCCAAAACAATAGCCAATTTAAAACAGTAGAAAATATTGCACATTGCTCAATTCTATCTATTTACATCTATATCTATTCATATAATCACATGCGCTGCACGCTTGCTAGACAGACAACATCGTGCTTTCAGAATACTTTCACTATGTTGGGAACTTGTAAACGCACCGCACCATTCTGCACATTCATTGTTTTTCTTTGAGAATGTTTTAAAGATCGAGAGAAGCCAAAATTGAACTCATGATTACGGTATACCGTCTAGCCCCAAGTTAACACACATTCCAATTTAGGCTGTGTGCTACAATAACTGAACAACAAATGAGCAGGAATGGCAAAGCCAAGGAAAAACTCCCGATTGGGAAGAAACTTCGAGCAGACCCACGTCATAGTGTGGGACGTCCATCTGCCTCTATCAATTGGGTTTGAGAGTAGAAAAGGGGAGGGAGGGAGGAGAGAGAGAGAGAGCGAGAGAGACAGAGAAAAAATGTATTACATCAATGTTGTCGTTGATAATGGTCCCAAATGTTGCATTCGTTTTATTTTATTTCATTTACAAACAACGTTGGTGCGGGATCTGGATTTGAGGTTTTATAGTTCAGTAATTGACCAAGAGGGAGCACAAATCATATCTGTCACGAGTGGGTAGTGTTTGTTGGACCCCAAAAGGAAAGAGCAGACCCATCCAGGGCGAAAGCAACTCAATTTTAATCAACCAACAAAAAGCGCACAGCACGTGGACAAAAAGCTTACTCAACAAAAGGCGACGACTACAAAAACGGTGTACGTCGTGGGCAAAAACAAGAAAACACAAGAACACGCCGGAGGGCAGATAAAACAGAGAGGAGTGTGGGATACAAAGAAGATCAATGAAAAACGCTACTAGTCAAATTACTAGTGGTGTCCACAACACCAAGAAAGATAGCCGCTAGAAAGGTAGCAGTATCAGAAAGTCAGGTATGGTGAGTAGCGTCACAGAGCAGCCGGGGCGTCACCTGTCTCATCCGCGGCCCAATCAGCTGGTAACTTTGTTCTTCGGGAACCCAATATTCCCCATCCTCCCCGCTACTCTGGCGACATTGGTGGGTGTGACCAATTCATTCACCATCGTAGTCTGGTTTTTGATCAACAGCCGCAAACTTTCCCTAACGATGGCGCCAAGGTCGTCTACGTTATGAGCCTACTTTCCGGCCAGGTGGCATTATGGGCGATAGCAGTCAGTAAAGCCAATCCGGTGCTCCGAGCTTCATTGCCTGCCTTCCTGTCGGAACTCAGAAACGTCTTCAACCACCCGGTAAAAGGAAAGGAAGCAGGCAGCCGCTTGCTAGACCTCAAGCAAGCCGACTTGTCAGTGGCTGAATACTCTATATCGTTCCGGGTTTTGGCCGCCGAGAGCAGTTACGGCGAAGCGGCGCTATGTGGGATTTTCCGGCGGGGCCTCAACCCACAAATCAAGGACGAGCTGGCTGCACGGGACGAGGCATCCGGTCTGGGGGAACTGATCAACCTGGCCATTCGATTGGACAATAGATTGCGGGAGCGGAAGGAGGAGCGACGACCTGCGGCAGCAGACACGGCTGCTCAGCTGTCTTCAACCACGTCCGATGACGTGCGGCAGATGACATTGAGCCAATGCAGCTGGGAGGAGGACAGCTCTCTGCGCAGGAAACGGATGAGGAATCAGGCGTGCCTATATTGCGGACAGCCCGGACACCGATTGGCCACATGTCGAAGGCTGCCTGATAAACGTCTGGACGTTGCACCCACTCCAGCCACAACCGTTCAACCCCAACGCACCAACCAGTGTGAGTACTCACAGTCCACGGGATCATGTGACACAAATAGCAATTTCGACACTAAAAGACCAAAAATCAAAGAAACAACAAAACACCAGTGGTGACAGCGACAATGATCCAACCCAGACAGAGGGGAGACAGGAGACTATATACACACACACACTAACGACACAACAAGACACACCTGGAGCAAGACACAAGTGGCTGAGGGCACGAATTGGTTGACACGAGGAAGGGCAGGATTACACTCAACAAGACCAAGGGAGACACACAACCAAAAACAGAAACCAAACATGACAATATCAGGGAGCGCATCTTCAACTCATGACTGTGCTGTAACAAATAAATAGGCTACGTTCACGCTGGAGGTCTTAATGCTCAATTACGATTTTTGGGTGAAATCCGATTTTTTTTTTTTTAATAAGCAACCTCAGTTTGTCTGCTGTGTGGACATAATGCATCCCCAAAGTGGGCCGCATGCGCAGAAGAAGATACAACGTCACTCACAACGCTGTGTTTGCGAAAGTAAATACGTATGGTCCAGCGTGTCAGGGCCACGGACTTTTACAAGTCTGTTACTGGAAAACAACTTTGCTGATTCACGTACGTTTCGAGCCGGGCGGACCTCGTGGATGCGTCAAGCATAAATCAAGCTTAATGCCCCCAACCGCGCCGAGCGCATATTGGACTTTTGATGACAAAAAGGTCGGCTAAATGCAACTATGCCGTTCAGACTGCGGTCGCATAGCCAACATTCGGATATTTATTTGATCTACGACCACATATGAAAGTGACCCAGGTCGGATATGAAAAAAATCGGAATTGAGCCGTTCAGACTGACATAAACAATTCAGATAGAGGTCGCATTTGGGCAAAAAAATCTGATCTTGGTCGCATTTGCCTGCTGTGTGAACGTAGCCATAGACAAACAGCCATTCAAAGTCACATCTACACCTACAGATTTTTGGAAGGTGGGAGGAAACTGTAACTAAAACCCGAGTCTCACTGAGAGGCGCAGGCTTGGGACGGGTGAGCCGGTGGTTTTGCGCGTACGTAAATGAGTTAATTTGCTTACATTTGGCAGATAAATTGCCCACCTCTATTCAAATGAGAATTATTGGTAAACAGCGTCTAATTCACTAACACCGGCGCAAATTGCCACATGGAGTTTGAGTGACGCAAACGTTTATGGAAGGCTGGTGTAAACTTGACGCTTTCTCATTCCCGTGGATCATAGCAGCAGTGGTTGTGGCACAGAGAAGGCAGTGCCCGTCCCTCGCATGTTGATCACCCACGGTGAGAGAGTGGTGGGGAGGGTATTTTGCTATGTTGGTTTACAACACCCAGGCTGATTGCCGATCGCAGTGGGGGAGACATTTTGCCATCATTTTCATGTGAAAGATGAATGCTGTATGCCCACGTCAACCTCTAAAAATATATATATTTTTAAAATGCACCAATAATTTGTATTTAAAGGACATTAAATGAATGACTGAATAATGTTGTTGTCATCCTCTCCGCTCATTTAAATGAGGAAAACGCTTCTGCACCTCCTCAGTCCTCGCTTTGTAATAATTTCATCTTTCTCGCAACTGTTACAGGGAGCAAACTGCAGGCGCAGTTGTGGAGCAATATTTAGCGCTGTTAGCGGACGCAGCGCATTCTTAGTGGATCTGGCCCTCAAACTCCTTTTCTTGTTACAATTAAATTTTGAACATGTTCAAAATTTATCCGCTTGCTATACGTGCGCGGACCCTCCCAAGATTGCGCTGCACAATGAAACACGGGCTTAAGGAAAATAAAACCCACACAGGCACGGGTAGAACATGCAAACACCACACAGGAAGGCCATGTCCGGATTTTGGTCTGAACCCACAAACTCTGCACTGTGAGGTGAATGTGCTAGCCAGTTGGCCGCTGTGCCGCCAAATAAATGCATATTAATAATACAATAGAACAATATAATAATTTTATGATGCTAATAGTGAAAATCAACGAGTAATTGAGGCTCCCTTTTAACTCATTTAACTCACTATAGATGTCAAAAATTCATGTGAACTATTTCTCTTAGTTTAACGTTTTTTTTCATTTCATTTTTTATGAAAACCTAGGGGAAAAAATGATTGTACATTTATAACAGATATAAAATTTGTGATTAATCGTGAGTCAACTATTGAAGTCATGAGATTAATTATGAATACAAATTGTATTTGTCTGATGCCCCTTATTTTTAATTTAAAAAATTTCAATTAGGGGTGTCAGGCGATTAAATTTTTTAAATTGTAATTAATCACCTGACTTCACTAGTTAACTTACGATTAATCACATATTTTATATCTGTTCTAAATGTACAATAAAATAAATCTAGCTTTTGATACTCTTTTTAGCAAAAATGGAAACAAATGTTAAACTAATAGAAATAGTTCAAATTAATTTTTGACGTCTATAGCCGTCAATGGCAGTGAATGGGTAAAAGGTTTATAATAAGTCATAAAATTGCACCAAAGCAATACTTTTGTTTTATCCTGAACATGCTTTGTAAGACAACACATTGGTGAGTCTGTGCGTGAACAACAGATAGATTAAAGAAAATGCAACTTTAAAAATGCTTAACCATGAATATGCAGAGATTGACTTAATCCAGTTTGTTACAGCTCTGCTCAAACCCAGTCTACCGTGGACCCAGACTAAGAATCCATTCTTTTGTCATAATCCTATAAACCAGTATCATTGTGTTCCTGGCCAAGTTTCAGGAAAGCTTTAGCCTGTTGGGTGAGAATAATTGCAGGGAGATGACAGGATGAGTGTCTCCTCACCTCTCTGAACCCCTGCGGCTAAAGCTCCCGCCTCCTGCCATGTCATGATTTAACCCCAGCAGAGGGACTGCAGTGAGAGAGGAAGTCAGGGAGCGGAAGATGACGGAAGCTGTGTCTCTGTGGGGGAGGATTAATAAACAGTTTGTGAGAATTAAAAGAGAGGATGTGAAAGAAGAGGAAGCTTTGTAAGCAATTCAGCCTGAAGACTCAGTCCAAAATGTTACCACTGTTTTCAGGTGACTAGTACAGATAAAAGAAGTAGAGAGGGAAGGTATGATTCTGCAAGACAGTGGAGGATGAGATAGTGTCACGGACCAGCAAATGGAGGAAACTTTCTGTATTGCAAAGGATGGAAGGAATGGCAAGCACTTCCATTTAAAAAAAAAATAGTTGTAGAAGTGAATTTACATGGAAGAATATGTGATCATGGTGACTGAGTCCCACTTTGGTGGGTATAGTACCCAAGGAAGATGGGATAATGGGTGGCTGGAAAGATAAGAAAAGGCCCTGTCTGGTCATAGGAATGTTAGTCAGACAGAGAGGAGAGCGGACATGCTTGCACACACAACTATTTCCTTACACTTCATCTGTCACCTTCGCAGCTTTTCAATGTGGCTGCTGAATCTCTTGCACACAATGCAATGCACGTACACACTCAGAGGAAACGCTTCCTGTTCCCACAGTGAGAGTGAATGGAAGGCCACAGCTTGTGGATGGCCACCGGCTGTTTGTAATTTTGTCTGAACAGAAACTGCCTATAGATGGCAGTGTAACACTACAAAAACACTATAGTACGTTTGCGACCTGAACACAAGCACACACACAAACTATGACAGCCCATGAGCGTGCATCATAATTCATGTTTGCAAAGTGCACTTTCTAATACAAAACAAAAGACGGTTGTGTTGACAGCCATTGTATGGCGATTGTGTGTTTGCCTTTAGGTTGCTTTTATAACATTTCTTATTATAAAACTGCTACAAGAAAGTCGACCAGCAGTATACTGTAAACGTGCCCTTCAACAGAAATTCAATGTCACTATGATTACAAAATTGAAATAGTTTGCTTAGTTGCTGTCATCCTTGTAACATGGGCTGATCAAGCACACGCACACACGCACGCACGCACGCACGCACGCACACACACACACACACACACGCACACACACACACACACACACACACACACACACACACAGACACACACGCACGCACACACACACACACTTGTACTTATATAATTGTGAGGACATCCATAGACATAATGCATTTCAGAACACTTTCACCTAACCCCAACCATAAAAAATTATTGCCTCAACCATAACCCAATTAAAACCTAAACTCTAAAACCAAGTCTTGACCCTCAAAAAGAGATCTTGAGTTGTGAGGACCAGTCAAAATGTCCTCAATCTGTTGGTTAAAGACGTATTTTGGTCCTCACAATGTCGTATGTATAAGTACACACACACACGCACCCCCGCGCACACACACGCACCCCCGCACACACACACACACGCACAAATTTACCAAGTACATAAAATGAGGCTTCAAAATCATGACAAATAATTCCTTAATCTTAGTTCTCAATCGCTGTGGGCACGTCTGCTAAATGTGCTAAAACCAAGCCTATTCAACTGTCAACTACACTCAAAAAACAATTGGGTAAAAAAATTTTTTCCAAATTGTGTCATGAATGGACCAATTCAAAATGTTTGAGCTATTTAACACAAAACGTTGAGCTAAATTAAATTAATAACCCACAAAGCAGAGGTGGCATGGCTCAGTGGTAGAGTGGTCATCTCGCAACCCTGAAGTTGTGTAGGATGAACCTAAAAGGCCATTGTGACCATGTAGAAGTATCCTTGAGCAAGAAACGGACACCCCAGTTGTTCCTGATGCTGTATCATCAGTAGGTGAATGAGTAGTCAAAAATATAAAGCGCTTTGAGGGCCTTGTAAGTTGGAAAAGCGCTAAATAAAGCAACCCAATTTTTGTGTTGTTTTGTGGGTTATTCATTTGACCCAACTTTTTGGGTTGATTGAATAACCTGATTTAATTGGGCAAAAATGACCCGACCCAACTTCTAGGGTAATTTTTTTTTTTAAAGGTGTATTCAAGGGTTTTTCTCAAAAAGTAGAAGTCAAACGTCCGTTTGTGACTTTTTTAAAAATGTGCCTGCGGAAAACCATCTTACCAGCCGGCCTCACTTCATAGACTGATGTCCTCTTGCTACACAAAGTATGCGGTGGGATTGGTGCAACTACAATGATGAATGTCTCACCGGTACACGCTACAAACATTCAATGTGCGCATGCGCAGCTAGGAACGAGCACGCACGACCTCATCATGGCCGATTGATTGACAAGAACGAGAACCAATTGTTAAGACTCAGTGACAAAATATCCTTGAATACACCTTTAAATGAATAATTCACAAAGCAACCCCATTATATGGTTTGTTTTGTAGGTTATTCATTTGGCCCAACTTTTTGGGTTAGTTAAAGGACCCAAAATCTCCAAATTTTGATAATTTTTGACCCAACTGTTCTTAGAGTGTATCAATTAAATACCACTAGTACGATCTGAAAAATCGATGCTACTTCGTCTAGCAACTTCCCTGCCTTTGTGTTTTGAATCACCTGGACCAGAATCCAATTCTCAGTCAGGAGACACCATAACTACCTGAGAATCAACTTTGTATCTCTCAGTTTGTAGCAGAATGATTTCCCACCACCCCCTCACATTTAGAAATGAGCAATATGTATTATTAGACTCTAAACTAACATCCGTCACTCAAAGCTAGACGAAAACATAGCTAGCATATGTTGTCTCTTGATCCAATCATTTTCCTAACTTTGTACATGGTCGAGGAAAAAGACTCATGTCGGTCGGCCATTTACATCAATGGGCATCTGTTTTAGCCTTGCCCAAAAAGCAGGTACATAGAAATGGTGAAAAACACTATATGCAGAATACATTTGAGCACTACTTAGATCTTAATCATTCACGTTATCGGAAATTAACCTTCAAACATGCATAATCTATCTATGAATTTTAAATGGTCTTTAATGAGCTACTGCTTGTGATTTTGATCATCCCAACTCCAATGTCTAATCACACATCTGTCAGCAGTTGCATTTTTCACAACAATGTCAGACTCTCCTCTTCCCTCTGTTCCACACGACATGTTTTCAGATCCATGCTGAAACACAAGGTAAGTCCCTCTCCAACCTGCAGACTTTAGAGGCGCTGAGTGTTCAGTTGTGTTGACGCCAAGAGAGGGGAAGGTTGCTGAAATAGATGACACGCTCAGGGCTGAACACACTCAGGAGCAGATGCAACCACAGCACTTCTGTAATAGTTCCTGGCCCAGTAATGGTGGGGATATGTCTGCAGGGGTGAGTGTGCGTCTTTTGGTGTGTGACTCTACAACCTTTTGCAACTTTGTGGTATGATGATGATGACGCTGAGGATGATGAGAGTCACAATTTGTCACTTTCAATGGTCGAAACCTATTGCGGATATAACAATGGCCTGTTAGCATTTTTTCCCCTGTTGTGCGAGAGAGAGAGAGAGAGAGAAAGAGAGAGAGAATTTGAATGATTCATAGGAAATACAAAATTCTGTAGCTGCCCCTCGATCCCAGTTAATCCTGTTGGTGTTTGGGGGAGACTTAATTAACAACTAAAGTCATGCTGTTGAGCTTTCTGCACAAATGTGTCTGGTGTCTCTCTTCACGGAGAGACACTTTTTGTTTCCCAGCCATAAACAATATTTAACCTTTCTATGTTGTTGTAAAATATATTTAAAACCAATGAGCATATTCGGACTGACTGTTGGCGAGACGTGGGGTACACCGTGGACTGGTCAGTCAATCACATGGCCTGTCCAGGTTGCCTCTGACAAAATGTCAGGTTCATTGGTGACATTCCCTAATTTCTCTGTCAAAATGGATGCGAACAGAGAGGAGCCAGGTCACAAAAGAACAGTCAGTGCTGCAAACTTGGCAACCTTTTCAGGTCTTCTAGCGCATATTTTTCACAAAAAGCAACTAGTGACTATGGTTTCCACTAAGAAACAATCCAAGCTGAATCATTTTCAGTTTTCACATTGATTTCAGTGTGACAAGTAAAGAGCCTAGTGGAAGGTAATCATGAGGTCAGTCACACTGAACATATAGCCAAAGATATTCTGTGTTGTGCATAGGCACAAACTTTTGACTCAAGGTTTGTTTGCCAAGTTGCAAATGTTTTGCTGTGTCGCCGTGGCTCTCCCGTACAACACTACATAAGAAATGACTGTAAGAGAACTCACGGGGGTGATGTTAATCTTTGACAACAAACATCGATCAGTCAAGCCATGCAGTGTGACTTTAGATTTCATCATGTCAAATTGGTTAACATTTTAGTTAAACTATTGAGTGTGCTTACGTGCAAACAAGTTTTGGCCATTTGTCCCATTAGCATATATATATATATATATTAGAGCTGTCAAACGATTACATTTTTAATCAGATTAATCACATTTTAGAATTTTGATTAATCACAATTAATCGCTTAATTAAAAAGGCTTTTTTTAATCAACATTTTCTGCCCACCAAATTTGAAGAGCACCTGTTATGTGTTAATTCTTTCAACATTTAATCTTTTGTCTTCAACATTTTTTTATCCACTGCACACTAATTACTTTCACAATTTAAAATAGAAAAAAAAAATACCCCAATATTTTGACATGAACAAATATTCTGAACGTCATACAAAAAAATTGATTTAACGCTTTACTTTAATGCATGTAGTTATGTTTCTTGCTCAAACACAATCTGTGCTACCTTTAACGTAACCATCTGCTCGAAAGCCAGTTTCAATGTATTCTCACAAGTTTCTAACCGTTAAGGCCGTTCGTCCACACGAATGTGCGGTTTCGGAGCTTGAAACTGATCACTTTTGAAACCGATCACTTTTGAAACCGGGCTCCAGAGTGGAAAGATTTCAAAACACGCACCATACGCGTCCATCTGGACGCCATATGCACGATACTCCTCCAGTGATGACGTAATGGTTGCAGCTTGATGACAACGCATTGTCGCAGATTGATGGCGTATGCTGCAATTCTCGTGTGTCTGTGCGCGAACCGTCAGTCTGTCAACAACAATGGCGGATAGCCGTGTCTTAGTCGTTTTGCGCAGCCTCCTTAGCTTGCTTATGCTTTTGCAGCAAAATATTTTGCTTCTTTATTCCCACGTTCAACAAGCGGTGTTGTGCTTAAATCATCCGCCATTGGCATTTCTCCTGTGTTCGTTTTCATGTTGTTGCAATAGAAAAAAAGTGTTTTGTCTTCTTCGCTGATTCTTCTTCTACGCTTTCCGTTTTCTCCCTGTGGCTGAGCCACAGCGCCACTCCAGACTTGGCATATACGTTACAGCCGTTAAACATCCTCAGTGTTTTCTTTGGACACACGCAAGTCTTGAAATGTGTGTGTATCAGTGTGTACGAGATTTGTTTGGTTCTGTCTGGACGAGGCCTCAGCTAAAGAATCCGATTAATCTGTGTTAATTCATGATTAATGCAATATTTTTTTAAATAATTAATTAGTTAACAGTTTCACTTTGACAGCACTTGTGGTTATAATTTTGTCAGTTTCATCACTCTCCCTCTCAGACAGGGCAGTGCAGGAAGGGGGGACTGAGCTGTTGGAGAGAAGGGCTAATTTTCAGCCACACTTGCATGTGGTCAGCAATCAGCCGGCTTCTTAAAATGGCTCTCAAGTCACCTCCTGTGCCAGACGATGTACTGCTACATGGTCCCATGGTCATGTCGCAGTGAGAAGGTCTTGAGTTTTTTTTGTCATTTCCGGTTTTATTTTGACTATTTTAACTCTCCTCTCATTTTTTGTTTGTTTGTTTTGTACTCACATTTACACAAACACGCACACATACAAACATGGTCTCCCAGGCAGAGAAGCGAACCCATGCCAACCTGCATCATAGGTAAGTGACGGTACCACTCCGCCACCTGGAGCCCAACTCTTTTTCAGGTCACTTGCTCTTCCTCATGTGATGTCTGTGTCCGCCCCATTCCTTGATTGTGTCCACCTGTTCCCAATCACCCTCATGTGTTAAATAGTCTGCGTCTCTCTTGTCTCGTAGCTGAAGTGTCACATCCTGTGCATGGAAGCATTCACACAGTTAATAGCCACAGACCTTGTCTAGTCTTGGGCTCATGCATTTTTTTGTATCCTGTTTTTCCCTTTGGTTATCTTTTTTGAGTGCCTTGGCTCTTCCTCCAGTTTGGAGCGTTTTTTTGTTAAGCATTTTTACCCTCAGTCAAGAGGTGATTTGATTAAACTGCAGCCGTTAAGGCTAACCAAATCCCTGCGCCTGAGTCCTCCCTGCTGCTGAGTTTTTAAATGCCATAGAATGGAATCGAATGTCTTTAATGTCATTGCACATTACTTAACAAGCTCAACCCACCTAAGAAACTTGAAAAACAATTATCACCAAGGGGAGACAGGGCAGAAGTTGCAAAAAGTTAATGTTGGTGTACTGTTAAAGCCTATTTCGTGATAAATGCAACAAATCCACCCAGCCATTCATTTTTCAAACCGCTTAACTAAAAAAACAATATTTGTTTTGAAAGTGTCATTGCCATTTGAGTGTCATTGCCATTTGCTGTTTCTGTTAGTGGAGGAAGCAACAAATCAATTAAAAATCATAAATCAAGATTTTTTTATGGGAAAAGTGAACGATTTCCTTTTCAAGGCCATACCTCCAGTCAAACAGAAGAACAACAGATAAAGGTTTGCAAAGCTGCTACTCTGATATTTACTTACTCTGTTAGGCTAAGAGCCTTAATGGAAATTTTGTATGTAATAAATACACACGCACGCATGCACACAAATACACACACGCATAAATTGAATTAGTTTATATTTTAGAATTTGTCCCAGGGTACTCAAAGCTGTGTTTGTACAATATTTTAATTCACTGGCCTAATCTTGACTATGTAGATTTGAAGTGGATAGACTATGACACCAGAGGGACATTTTTGCAGTCATTATCTGAAGATTTGTTTTTTACATTTAATTAGATA
Source organism: Vanacampus margaritifer (assembly GCF_051991255.1). NCBI lineage: Eukaryota > Metazoa > Chordata > Actinopteri > Syngnathiformes > Syngnathidae > Vanacampus > Vanacampus margaritifer. Next base: position 20,797,280 of record NC_135438.1, on the reverse strand, counting down.
CATATACAGCACGGTGGCTGACTGGTTAGCACGTCCGCCTCCCAGTGCAGAGGACGTGAGATCGAGTCCGGGCTTCGGCCTTCCTGGGTGGAGTTTGCATGTTCTCCCCGTGCTTGCGTGGGTTTTCACCGGGTACTCCGGTTTCCTCCCACATTCCAAAAACATGCATGGCAGGTTAATTGAACACTCCAAATTGTCCCTAGGTGTGAATGTGAGTGTGGTTGTTCGTCTCTGTGTGCCCTGCGATTGGCTGGCAACCAGTTCAGGGTGTACCCCGCCTACTGCCCGAAGCCAGCTGGGATAGGCTCCAGCACCCCCGCGACCCTAGTGAGGAAAAGCGGCCAAGAAAATGGATGGATGGATGGATAGATACATATATGTTATAGGGCAGGGGTCATCAACATGGTGCCCACTTCACTTGTTATCTGAGTTTGGTCATGTGATGTTCGCAATGTGAGCTAGTGGGCACTATAACGAATATTCTCCCACAGTTGGACAATAGCCACAAATTTCTAAGACCCTATATCCGAGAGACCACCACATCATGTTCACGCAATCTAATCTCACAGCCATTTTGGTGAGCTATTTATGTTCTCATTCATTTAAAGAGCACAAAGCAGAAAGGTTAAGCTGCCATACACTGTTTTCTCCTGTTTCTGTTAGAATGTTAGATTTGTTTAGTGGATGTATTTTGGTTAGTTTTTTCAGGTTTAGATAGCGGGTTGGGTGCAGTTGTTCTGATAACAGCATTACCATGTGCATCGTTGAACGATGTGCTGCCTTAACTTTAGACTAGGCCGTAACATAAGTTGCCTCATCTCCCAAAGGGTCATCTTTTTTGGCATTTCAAAAAGCTTTACACGAGCCCAGTAAAAAAAATCCTCCCTGCTGCCTCTCCTTTTGCTAGTGCAGCATGGCACAGTTTTGCATGCCGGTTTCCACCTGCCTTTCAGATGCACTATCTAAAGATGCATAATCAGACATTCAAGTTTGTCTCAGATTTGATCAATCATATTGCACGTTCTAAATGAATCTATTTGCATAAACAACACAATGCACAAAATGAACTACATGGCAATTTAGCGTTTGAACGATGCGTCCCTAATTGTACCCGGTTAGTAGATCAGCCGCCATATCTGTTTGTGTGCGCAATCAAGTTTGCTCTTGTTTTTGCACACACTAACTCGTCACTGAAGAGACTGCACCCACAAGATTGCACGGAAGTCAAGCCAGTGAACTTGTACACCATCAACAACCTACTTTAAACCCTTCATATCAACAACCCCAAGCCGTCAAAAAATATGTTTTTTTCTTAGCTACTCTTCATATACAGCTAGTCACTCTTTGACATTTTGACTGGTGTTCTGTGTGAATAAAAGGATGTCGTGAAAACCAAATTTGAGACTCTAATGTTCTCACATCTCTGGATATGTAGACCCTAGATGTGTATGTATACTGGTTCTTTTTAAAATTGCAGTAAATTATACCCACAACGGTAAAAAATAATTGTTCCTCTAATCAACACAACCGTTTCTAGCTTTGCTCTAGCAGCAATTTTCTAATCCTCATTTATCCTTCTAACAGCATAAACTTGCATTACCTAACCCAAGTTGCACTTATAGTACAGCAGAAATGGTTGCTGATTTTTTTTCCCTGTATACCTTTGTAAATGTTGATTTAAAAAAAAAAAGAAACCAGCATCAGAGCTTAATTATGAAGCACATTACTGTGCTGAAACTGAGTGATCAGGACACTGGCGCGCCAGTATCACTGCATTTTTAACAGCCCAACATTTTGAAAAACACTTATCCTGTTCAGGGCCGCAGGGTGCTATATACTATGTGTGTATCTACTTGTACAGATATGGAGAAAAGATATGAGAAAATTGCCGTTCATGTCATGAAATCTTAAGGATCGGAATCTATATCGTTATTGGAACATAAAATTACCTGCTTTTGTCCATATCACAGCAGTCGTCTCAGGCAAGAAGCGTGTTTTTGGTTCTGAACTTTCCCAACATGGTGTCGAGGCAGAAGAATTCTAAAGTTCGGCTAAATTTGTGTTTCTTATATATGTTTCTTTAAAGTATACCTGTGTTCTTATTATGACATCTCCCCTCCTTCACAATGGACCACCAAGTTTGTAACTTGAAAAAGCATTCAAGATTCATGAGCCACTCCTCTCCACAAAAGTTAGCTGGGATAGGTTCCAGCATACCTGCAACACTGATGAGGATAAGCAATATAGAAAATGGATGGATTGATGGATTTATGAGCCAAATGGATAACACATTCAATTTTTTTGGGCTCATTTTGAAATAACCCTCCACATACATTTCTTTGTGAGCTTGAGCTCATTAGGTTTGGCAATAGAGCCATTTGATGTGAATTGGCTTGTCTCTTTGACCAACCATCCACATCCACACAACATCTCAATTGCTTTAATTTGAGATTTTCGCCTTGTTTATGCTTCCTCTTGCTCTCCACCAATCATTACCTTCCTTCAAAAAACCTCTTGAATTTAATCTTACTCCTTGTCTCTGTCCATTGTCTTTCTACTGTTATCTTTTCTTCTGATTTATTTTTCTTTGTCAGTTTTCCTCCCTTACTCCATCCTTCCATTTATCTGTCGTTCTAGTGAATTTATTTATTTTTGTCATCCATATTCATTTAATTTCTATATGGCAGCCTTTGGACTGCTACTTTCCGCTATTGAGCTTGAAAGCCCGCTTGATTTACAGTAATAACTTGGGATATATCCAGAAATACTATGATTGGAGTTTCCTCTCATTCACCCACTTGCACATACAAACACAGTCCGAGCTATTTTCTACTTTGTATTACTTACATTCAGTGTTCAATGTTTATTTCAATGTGCCAGTAAAAATCACATATACAGTTCTCAAGTGTGTGACTTGCATTGCAAGAAAAAAATATCTGGCCTGAGGGCACGAAATAAGTGGTTCAACATCTCAATTTGCAAGTAAACATTTGCATTTTGCGCCTAACAATAGCACATTGAATAACAAGAATCATAGGTTGATAAGTTTTTTGTCACCTCCATGCAGGTATATGTCTGAGGTCGAGGCAAGCTTGGTGCTATTTATGCCACACCAGCTAGCTAGCAAGGAGCTTCGGTTGGCTACTAGTGTGACTAAACATGATGTCGATTTTCTATGGGAGATACTAAAATACACTTCTGAGTATCATTCTCATTAAGGAATTATGAGGAAAGATGGAGGAGTCAGACTAATTGCCTAAGCCTACCTAAGATCGACACATATCTTTTAAAGTGGAAGTCAACCTTAAACATTTCTTGACAATAATATGTTATATGCAACCTTACTAGTCTAAAAAATACATTTGGATTACATATTACATTTGTAGAATAAATTATGAAGCAAAATCGAGCTGAGCTGTGATTGGTTGTTACCTTAGATTAAATGTCAGCTTCAGAAAACAGGTGAGCTGTGATTGGTTCGTACTTGAGCCCTAAGCAACATTGATGCCATCATCAGTCAACAGCAAGTGGCAAAATGGCTGCCCCCTGAGGTGAATAAAAACAGCTGGATTTTGTTGCTGAACTCATATTCCACTAATGCAATATTGACCAGAATACCATATTTAGACCAGTGTGTCTGCATAGAACATATTATTGTAAAACAAAAATTGGGTAGGTTGAATTCCCCTTTAACACTGAAATTGATCAAGTATCCTTTTCACAGAAGTCAGGCTAGAACCGCGGTAAAGGGGAGAGTATTTTATTTCAACAGAGAAATAGCAGACAAGTGTCTAGAGAGAAAATTATAGAAAAAAAAAACACTTAACAAGACTGGAACCGAAAACTGGAAAATAATTATGTTTCGTAGATGTACGTCAGCCAGGAGTAACCTTTTACCTTAAAAGTATATCCATATGAAATATTTTTAATTTCACTATTGTTACTTATTTGTTTTCATAACAGATTCCAAAGTTTTGATTTTGACTTTTGAGGTCTGTTTTTCTATCAACGGATTCAAGGATTACCGCCACGACAGGCACCGAGCATGCACCTTATGGCCACAGCTACGGACGACCGCCTCAACAAAGGATGTACGTAACAATTACCGTCCCCCGCCTCCCTCTAGACATGGTCAAAGTATTAGTGTAGAGGTGGGCGTGGAACCACCTCGCCTCAGCCTCTGGGCCTTGCTCCAGATGAGGGCCCTGAAGACCTCCATCCGGACAAGAGAAACTGAGATCCTTGAGGTCTCCCTGATTTGTTGGAATTTAGATGTCTCTGGGGTTGGTGAAGGACTCTGGTTGGTGGCCTGGTGGGTGGTGTCTGGTCGGTGCTGGATTTCACCTTCCTTTCTTTTCTTTGGTCCTTCCTCGGGTCTCCTGACGGCCTCACGACTCTGGCTGGAAGTGTTCGGTTTAGGTGAACGGTATGGGATTTTTTAATAGGTTTTAGGTGAACTAATGAATACACACACACTCGCACGCACGCATATACACATACTGTACTCACCCACATACAAAAAAAAAAAAGCAGCGCAATGATGATGACATGTCAAATTGGTAAAATTACCGAATGAACAATACTGAGCTCTCCAGAAAAAGGAAAAAAAAGAAACTGAGATCCATGTATATTTTTTGATTTGAGTGTTGCTTTGTCTGGCCCTTCACCTGTTTGCCATAAGTGACCATACTAGGGGCAGAAAGAACCTGACAACTTAGCTCCTATGATCATTGAGACACATAAACCCTTCTTCACAGACAGATGGGTGGGCTAATTCATTTATAATTCCTACATAATGTTATGTACCATTCAAATTTGCCAGTCTTGTTGAATTAAAGTTAATCAAGATAAATGTTGTACTGTTCATAGGACTGTTGTGTTTTTTTTAAATGTGAAATCTGAGAAATGTAAAACTATCATCTATGGTATAGCATGGTCAATTCCAGAATAATGTAATCAAAAAGTCAACCAGAGAGAACCTGTAGCAGCTTGTTTTCAAAATATGCTGGTACATTTTTAGTTATGCACGAGCTACCTAGCTTCTCCTCCAGGCTACCTGCTTGCCCGTGGTGTCACAGAGTAAATATTTAACACCATTGTCCACCACACTCAAACTCATTGAGCAACCGCCATGCTATGATAACTCAACTCAACATTATTTATATAAGTGCTTTCACAACATCTGCAGCTAATAAAGAATTTTACAGGACACGGCATAAAGAAATTAACAATAATAAAACCATAATAAACCAACAAACCTTTTTCTCCATTCCTACATAAATTGTAAGAACCGTTGTTGTCCCGCTTAATTACAATCTTGTTGAATATTCATAAATGCAGTGCACTAACCTTTTTGGGAATCTCTGCATTTCACCTTGGGATTCAGCTTTGATGGTGAAACTAATTGGGGAGGTCATAAATGGCAAGGCTGTGTCAGCTTCACCCAAACCATTCATTCTGAATATGGCTGCACATACAAACACATCACACACAAGCGTGCACGTTTGTGCACACACAAACACACACATGCAAACCAAATAATCAAATGACAAAAACAAAATTAATCTTTAATATTGAAAATGATCCAAACAAAAAATACCCAAATGAGATGAGTTAGGAGTTGTAATCGGCTCCCAAACAGTAAAGACTCAATTAAAAGTTTCTTCATTCTCCTAATGACAAATTACATCAGTAATGCAGGGTGTGATTGAAACAAAGCAAAGCCACAAAGCCTCTGATTGCTTTTGGAATGAGCAGAGCTATTGAGGTCAGTTTGGGAATATGTCTCCATTCTGCACGTATGTCCGAGACACAATAAGTCTGTGCACCTGACTATGGATACGTAGATATAAAAACAAAGACAAAGACATAATTCAAATCCAAAAAACTAACTGCATTGCACAGAACATTCAACAAATCCTGGCCAAGAACAAGTTCACCATGCTGGAACCTAGGAACCTGGAACCCAGCCTAGCTCCATGTCATTTTGACCTTTTTCCCCCAAATCAAGGGAAATATCAAGGAGACCCATTTTTACACATCCCGACTGCATTGGAATTGGTGTTTGCACATTTTTCATGTAAGACATAACACCGAGCCTGTCCAGTCTTGTCATAATTTATTTTAAACACTGTTATGTGCAGTGTAGCTCTGGTGTTCTCTGCCTCAGAGATGGACTTTAGATATCATCTAAGTAAGGTAAGAGGTGAGCATTTATTGAAACCAAGACACTGATATTTAAAATCTAATTTGACATTATAGTAAAATATGTGTTAATAGTTAAAGTATTTTGTGAGAAGGCTCATTTTGTATCGCATTCCCGCTAGTCACCTTATACAATATGTTGTTCCGTTTCACCTTTTTTTAATCCATAAATGGAGTGTCAGTCAAGGATGCTGCAGGTTCTTGTAGAAATAGGACATGGGTGAGAAATAAAGACAAGAAAATACATACAAACTGTATGAAATTATTTAGTTCCATATTGCTGTAAAACAATATATGTACTGCATATGTTGTATTTCTATGGCTTGGTGGCGCATTGTGGGCGGCCATATCTTGCTCACTTATAATCCAGAAATGGATTTTTCGCCTGTGTGAAAGCTTGTGTGCATTTTGAAAGGTTACAATTTGTGACGTCGCCACGTCATGCAATGCGACTACAATTTTGAATCACCACAAAACCGTGGCCACTCGTGAAATCCTATAGCAAAACCCCGCACACTGCGTGCGTGAGTGTTGAGCAGAGTTCCTCCACATGCTTATTGTGCGGCAGCCCTTAGATGCATCACAATGTCAATGCAACAGCGCCAGTTGATTGTAGCATCACGAGGCTTGGGTGGTGCTTATCATAGCCTTTAATGCTACTATGCAAATATTTCTCTCCAATGACAAAATTAAATACCAGTGTTTTGGCCCAATAAGTGCTATATTTAGCAGAATGGTGTGTGAGTTCAATTTCAATTGTAAACCGGCTTTTAGAATATAAAGTGTTAAGCCCTTTGCTTAAAAAAAGAAAAAGAAAAACATCCATAAAGCTTCTCTAAACAGTTACCACAAAGTTACAAAGATTTGGTCAAGGTAAGCCTTCTCACAAATTCACTTTCTAGACATGCAGTAACAAAGTACTGTACATTTTACAAGCTTCACCTTTTAAAAGGGTTAATGATCTCATTCCATTATGAATTCTTGTTCAATCATAATCCAATTGATTTAAACACAGTGATTGTTAAAAAAAAAAGTGTTTCCTTCTAGCAGGTAAACACATACAAAGTTACAGAAACAATCTAATCTTAATCACATCTCATCTATGTAGTAGATTGCATGAATACAAACAGTATCGTACTTGAAAAAAAAAAAGAATATTTTTTTGGTATCTTGTTTCATGTTTTATGTTTGTTGCTCCATGGTAATCTTTAACTGTACTAATCTTGTTTATTTAGGTTGAGAAAAAAGGGGTGAAGGCAGAATTTTTAGTTAATTTGTGTATTTGTAGTTTAACTTTCTTTTCCTATGATCACTTTGTACACTTTGTTTAAGAACGTGAAAAAAAGTATTTTGTTATGGTTGGAATTTTCTGGGGGGTGGGGAACATTGATAAAGTATTTTCTATTTATCAATAAACTTTGTACAAATTTTGTCCATTGTTTAAAAAGGAAACAACACAAAAACAGTTTGAACATTGATTGTGAATAAGCAATTCGATGATACAGGTACCTAATAAAAAAAAAAAAATATATATATATATATATATATATATATATATATATACCATAATTTTTTTGAAAGTATTGATATTGGCATTGTTATCCACAATACTGGATCTGTATTTACTTGGTATCGTATTGATTCCAAAATTTGCAGTATTGCACACCGCTATGCAGATTTATTTATTTAGTTATTTAGTTATTTTTACAATATATTTGCATTTTGAAGTTGAATAGCAATACAGAATGCCCACATAGGCATTGTCTTATTAACTCTTTGACTGCCAAAAACGTTAAATAACGTTTAGTAAAATCCTATGGAGTGCCAAAGACGTTAAAAGACGTTTTTTTTTCAAAACAGAGGTGAAACTAACCATTTTCTATTGTTGATTACTGAAAAACGGAATAAGGTAGAAACAAACTTTTTTTCTGATGAAAGATGAGAGTCCAATCTTTCATTTGGTAGTATGTGTGTTTCCATAGTCCAAACACATACTTTTCTGTGGACCTTGAAAGATCAGTCAAAAATGCTTAAATCGGTTGGCACCCACGGCATTCCTTTTCTGAAAACGTCTGGCAGTCAAAGAGTTAAGGATTTTTTTTTAAAAAAGAAAAAAAAAGATGTAATTGTATTGACCTTTTGCACGTGACGTCACAGCCCTCATGGGAACGCCCCCTACAAGACGCTGAATGGCAAAAGACCCACTTGCCTGTTTTGTAACCATTGAATCTTGTACAGCGTAAAGCCCTTTATCTAATCGATAATCTTATAAAATGGTCATATCTTGCTGTGCGGTCGTTTGTACAGGCAGACAAAAGAGTAAAACAAATGTTGCTTTTTATCACATACTTACTAATGGAGACGAATTACGTTGATTGATAGCAGCAATCAACAGAAAGGACTTGCAGCCCACAAATTATTCACGGATTTGCAGCAATCATTTTTTGTCATTTTTTAGTAGATAAATATTGTAATTAGTAGATAAATGTTCATACATTTTACTCTTAAACGTACACTTTAACAAAGATTATAACAGAGGTGTCAAATTGGGTGTTTCAACGAGCCAGATAGTTAGCGTCCACTCCAACTGCAGGAACACACAGCTTAGTTTCAAAATGCACCTTCTTCAAAACTATTAAGTGCATTTGACTGTTTAATAATGCGGGATTTCGTCTTTGCACTCTGGAGCCAGAGTCATATTCATGAAATTACTGCATAGCTTGCCACTACAATAGTCATTTGTTCCATGCTAGTAAACATAGTAACATAACATCATCACAGCATTTCAATATAGAACGGACTGTGTAAAATTAAGTCAGTTAGCATAATAAGCAAGTTTTACCTTCGCATTACGAGGTATATTGTCCCCCGGTGTGAATGTAGCATCTCGTCCCAGAGACTCAGCCAGCGACAAGCTTTTGAATCAGCCCCGATGTAAGGAGAAGAGACAACATTGACTACGTAATGACATAGGTCGTGCGCTGTGAATTCCGGCAAAATCTGCGCTTTGATTAACTTGGTAAAAACAGGAGGCAACAGAAGGTAAGGGGCTGTTTTCAAACTAGCGATCTTCAATTAAAGTAAATATCTCGCTCTCTGTGTCCCGACGTGCAACTTCGACTGACAGGCGACCTTTGGTTGAAGTAGTAGATTCCATGGCTCTATGGGCAATAATAACTTTTATTTTGTAAAATAACAGTTGCAAAGTCACTAAGTCGCTCCGAGTCACGTCCATTTCCATTCAACAATCATTTCTACCCGCCGTCCGTCATAGGGCAGTCACGTGATCACGTGACGTTGTCGGTGCAAATGGTCAATTGTAGCCTCCTGAATCTTTGGCACAGATTGGAGCTTCGGGACATGAGGCAGAGGTACAGTATCAAACAAATCAGTGTCCTTGACAAACCCAATATTACTGTTATGATCCATTTAATTATGGAATATTGTTTGTTTATTATTCTGCTGCCCATGTGCCCTTGGCAAGCACAACAAGGTCACTGTACTTCACTGTATTTTATCCATGGTCCTTAATGACTGCAATTTCTGTCTTGTGCTACCAAGCTGCAAATAAAGGGAAGCAAGCACCCAAAACATCTTGCTCGTTCATTGAGCGGCGATACAGCTAAAACAGTGCTCCTTTTGTTTGTTTCTATTCATATGAGGAAATTCAATTGTATGTTAGAATACAGTAAAGTTTCATGAACATTGATTGCACATTTATGGTTTAATGTATTTACCCTATAAAGACAATTGTATACATTGTAGGGGTCAATACTTATCCACAAATAGAAAATGAACCACACAAGACCTTTCTGTACATTGCTCTATCTGCTTCCAACTCCACTCACTGAGTCACTTGTTCCACTCGCTTTACACGTATCCATTCCATCTTCTTCCAATTCGAGTGCCTTCCCCATCTCAATTTCCACATCTGTCTCGTCCTCCTTTCACCTCTATCACACGATATCCTTGTCACCACAAGGGTTTGGATATTTTTCTGAACACTTTTCCCCCTTTGTAACTTATTCTCTTTTTAAGTCTTTTTCTCACTTATTATGTCCTTGGTTTGTCCAGGCTTGTGTAGAAGTGAGCTTCGTGTGGTGAAGAGAAACAATAACAATGGGCCAAGAAAGGTCTCTCTTTGTTCAGTTTGGAACTTCTGTGCGTGTGCGTGTGTGTGTTGTGTGTGTGTGCGACTTCTTGAAATTATGGTTGCCCTTGAGATTGAAATCAGACAAACGCTGATGTTTCAAACTGACTACATAAGATCCTCAAAAGAGGGCATGTGTCTTTTAAATTATATATGGTATCTTTAGTTAGGCGCACAACCAAATCCAGTATTTAGTTTTTTTTACAACAGGAACACTATCCTGGAATAATCAACTTTGCATATTCACAACACTCTTACAAAATAAAAAAATGTGACCAGAAAGATGATAGTACGGTTGAAAGGCCCACAGATGTTTTTGGGTAGGACAATGTTTGCAACACTAAACATTTCTGATTTTATGAGAACTCTTAGGATTCTATTTCATCTATCAAGTATGTAAAGTCTACACTTGTTCATTTCTCATTTCTACTTTGACGTGACATTTTTGGGCTGAAACCGCATACGTTTCTCTCCTTGAGTAGATTGTGCAGAGAACACTGAGCAGAGGTCGAAAAATAGATCGTACACCTAGATATGTGCAAGATTTGCAGAGCTCATGATACATGTGTTCATGAAACAAATAACACTGGGGAACAATGTGAGAAAAAAATGTTTTGTTAGATTTTGATGCTGATTAAAACTAAAATTGGCAGGCTGATTCCAAAATTGCAGTCAAGTTACCCTGCAGACATTCCACTGATTAGCTGTGGTAAGACTGTAGTAAGAAGAGCTGATTGTGATTGGTCTTATCTACATATTAGGGGTGCAGCTTTTAACCGGTTTTACGATTAACCATGTTTTTTAAACGTCAGCATTATATAACCACAGCAGTTCAACAACGGTTATTTCCGCTCACAACAGTCTGTCTGTTTAAACTCACCTGCGGCGCAAAATGCGCCATGCGGCATAGTTCATAGCTCTTCTGTTTCCACACGGCCCATTAAGCGGGTGCACAACAACACAGGGTTTAACCTTACTGGATAGGCAATAGGCCGAGACCTTTGAAGCCGCCATCTTGGGACTCCCAAGAAACGAATCTCGGCATACACACTTGGCTGAAAAATGCTTACATGTGTAGCGATAAACTGCAGAAATCACCAGTTTAAAGGCTGTGGACAAACATTTCACCAGTAAGTATGACTGAAATGGAAAGAAGTTGAAATAATAAATAAAATGATGATTTTTTTTCAAGATGAAAGAAAAACAGGGTACATACCGTTTATTTGTTATAGTTTATTATTCAGTTATTTAGTTTCACTTTGTGAAAATAAACCTAAAGTTAAAGCCAATTTGAGCTTTTTAAGTTCTGAAACTATAATATTTCACTTTTTACTTGTGTGCTGTATTTGTTTTAAAAGACAGAAACTTTTTTCTTTCAAAAAATAATTCAAAGAATGCTGATGTTATTTTTTTTTTTATGTCAATAAGAATAACTGTAAAACCGTGTTGTCTTTATCAGACTATAATCGTACACAAAAATCTAAAACCGTTGCACCCCTACTACAGGTACATGGCCACTTGATTGTGTAGTCACAATTGAGACAGTGAAAGGTGTGTGCAGCTCCCAATAGTTCAACGAGACAGACAGAGAGGGACCATGGGAGAGATGAGAGGCTAGTATGGCGTGATGCTGCTCAGCGGGGTTGTGGCAGAAAAGGGAACTACAGTACAATACTATAATGTATGATGTGGCGCACACTTTAAAATATGAACTTGCGAGCGTACAACAGCATTTTATGGCATATATGGAAATCAGTCAGCATTTGTTCGTAACTAGAGGACTTCCTGCATTTGCATTCATATGCGCTTGGGGCCTACTTAAGTTTGCAATGGCTAAGGCCCATGATCATATAAAAACGAGTGTCATATAAAAAAATATCAATGTCATTAAAAAGCGTCAACAAGAATGGCTCTATGATTCTTTTACAGACCATCCCTGGTTACGGTCCTTTAATTTTGGAATATGAGCTCAGCATGCTATTTCTAACAGAACTGCAATTTTTTTTAATTGATTGAAATTGTGTGTAAAAAAAAAAAAAACAAGCATAAAAAAAAAAGATAAAGTGAGGACTACATTATTCAGACATGTCAAGCTGAAGACTTTGACTGCTTTATGTGGAAATGTTGTATCTGACCTGAGAGTATGGAGGGCATGTGTTCTCTCATTGGCCCCGCATGTGGCATGAGAAGAGGTAAGGTCAGTGGGTTACAGCCAAGCTTTCAGCCTGGCAGTGGGAATGAGACCATGATTGATGTGAGGACGGAAAAGGGTCGAGCCCTACCCTTTCAATCATGAGGTTAGACTGAAAATGCGATGGTGGATATTGTACACAATGGAAGTAACACCTTTTTCTAAAACTAGTGTAGCTTGCAAACCTCTTCCCTGAACTCTCTACTCAATGTGTCCATCAATCCCATCAGCAGTTGACGCTAATCAAATGAGACAGCCAAAACTCACCTATCTCTCTGCTCTCGTTCCTCTTCACTATGCTTATCCTTCCATCATATTGTACGTCCACAGTTTTGTTGCATCTTCAGCTGTCTTTATTGACCCTCAGTTGTCACACTGTGTCGGCATTTGAGAGATTGTTTCATTTCCAACTCATTTTTTTCAAAACAGTGTAGACTAGTGTATTTATTTGCAACAACTCAAAACTGAATAATATGACAGTCACACATCTGACTGGCTGCTGTGAAGTAAGTCTTGAATATTTAAGTTCTCTCACGTGGGATGTCAAATCTCCCATTTAAAAAATATAAATTAATTTGAACCTAATTATTTTCTTTTATTTCATCTTTGCTCCTATAAGTCACCTTTGCTCCTATGTTCCTCTTTAAGAGTAGACAGTATGGTAACTACACTTACAGGCAGGTGAAATTGCTTTCCGGGGCTAAAAACCATATAGAAGTTGTACACCAAGGTTTCATTAGAATTTGGAAGAGATACAGCAGAGGTGATGTGACTGTGAAGAATGTCATGACACCACTTCTTCGCACACTGCAGAAAAGTGCATGTCCAATTTAGACCCATTTACAATTGTGGCCCGGCAGCTCTCTCAGTCACTAAAACTTGATTGAAGAACTCCATTTGTTGAAAGCTTCTTGCATATGAAGACCTTGAAGGAAATTAATGAATTCAAATCCTTTTTTTTTCATAGTCGCTCATACCAATAACAGTCTGCTTTTCCTTAGAACACAAATAAAAGCTTCACAACTTTTCTGACACTCGAAAATAGTTATTTTGTCTGTTAATATAAATGTGCCACACAGTCTTATTTGCATGAATAGTGCAAGTACATGCCACTCATGCATGTAGATATACAAACACAACCAAGTGAATCCTAACATCCAATTTCCCCTACTCCTCCTTCACTTTCCTCTATGTAATAAAAATGTTAATTGCAGCAAAGTCAGCCATGAGATACCAGATTCCTTTTATGTTTGTGTACTGTATGTGAAGTGTAACTGTGTTGGTAAGTTTGCTACTTTATATATCACTTTTTAGCCAAAACCTTGCACCTCAAAAATAGTCACTTTTGAGGAGACCCCAAAAACGACATGTTTGTTCAACCATTGACATTGCATCCTCAAAAAGAGTAAGCCATTTTCAACACTTAAGATTGGTCAATAATTTTTAAAACAAACAACACACACACACACACACACGTGTTGACTGAGCAAAACTATAGATTTTTGAAAAAATATTAAATTTGTGACTTAAAGGTTTTGTTCCAACGCCATAAACATATAACATGCAATATAGTTGTTGAATATAGCGATATCAATATTATATTATATTATCTAACCTGTTTACCTGCACCTAAAGAAGTGACATTTTATTGTCTAATTAAAGAATTACATTTTTTCATGCGGCAAAATAAGCTAACTTTATTATATCTATCCTTAGTTAATTGTAATTACCTCTCAATGTTCAACTATTGCATGGTGGTGCACATTTTAGTTAGCGTCTGATTGGTCAAATTCAGATAAAAACATAATGTCATTGTATTTCATTCATGAATATGACAACAGCAGGGTCGACTCTTGGCATAGGTGAACAAGGCGGTTGCCTTAAGCGCTACTGGCTACAGGGCCTACATTTTTATTTATTTATTTTTAAACATAAAGTAAAATAAAAATTCAAAATGGTAATAATTTGCACTGGTACCTTCTTTGCCTTGTGCGCTGTCTTAGGAAGGGGCAACACTGAAAAAAAAAAACAACAACAACACCCCCACCGCCCCCGGGTTGACCTGGCACTGAAAGGTGACAGTGTCGGATCTCTTTTCTATCATTAAAAAACCCCACAAAAAACAACGCTATTTAATTTTTTATTTGTACGAACTCAAAAGTGAAGTTGAAAGCAATTATGCTGCAGTGGTGGTGACGCTAAATGAGGCTGCACTACAGTTATATAACTACAAGATGCCCTGCATTAGCATTTAGCAGCCACGGTAGCAGCCAACAGAAATGTTAACAATCATCGCGAGCTGCATTAAAATGCAGTCGGAAACTTCAAACTCAGAAAAAAAGTCCATCAATGCATTAAACGTTAAAATTTGCAAATATCTAAACATCGCGGGCTTTCTTTCAATCTGTAAAAGCTCACATATGATGAAAAATTATGGCGGTAAAATATCACTTTTCTATTTTATTTAATTTCAGTGAATGTTACTTCTAGTCACTAATGCATAATAAAATAACTAGGCTTTCCTCTACCATTCTAGTAGTTGATATGTCAATGAATCAAAATAAAGAATAAACCTGCCTTTTTTTAAAAAATATATAATTCTTGTAACCTTTACCACCAAAAACTACTGCAAAGCAGTAATCAGAGCAAAGGATGGTCATTTTGAAGAAACTAGAATCTAAAACATGTTTTCGATTATTTCACCTTTTTTTTTTGTTAAGTACATAACTCCACATGTTTCATTCTTAGTTCTGACGCCTTTAGTGAAAATCTACCATGTAAATAGTCATGAGAATAAAGCCAACACATTGAATGAGATGTGTGTGTGTCCAAACTTTTGGCCTGTACTGTACACGCATTGTCTGTAGGTGTGAGTTTGAGTGTGAATGGTTGTTTGTACAAAAGTGCCTGTGATTGGCTGGCAACCAGTTCAGGTTGTACTCCGCCACAACTCTAGTGAGGATAAGCGGTACGAAGGATAGATAGATAGATAGATAGATAGGCACAATATGCCATCAAGGGTTTTCACTCCCTTTTCAAATGTCCTTCTCTAATTGTCTCTCATGTTTCTGTCTCTTTACTTCTTTATCGCTTTTCTTTTGACATTTGACTGTCAGCTGATTATACCCTCATATTTATAATCGGTTCTACTGGATCAGATACGTTTGGGTAAACACTAGAAAAGTGCTTGGTAATTTATAAGTCCTTTGTTTGCACGCACTTATCTTCTTTGGCTCGTCGCTCTGTAACCTTGAGATAAAGAAGTGAATGACACTGGAAGCTGCTGATGTGTAATTAATCACAAGTGGACACATACAAAGATACGCAATTGCACATGCATGAATATGCGTGTCCGTGTGCTCGCACAAAACATGCTGGCATTAATTCTCAGAAGGATGTTTTGTTTTGCATGAACAGGTTATGACAGGCCACTCTAGTGCAGCTACAAATTATATGAAGAAATGTTTATTCATGAAGGCCATAAAAGTCAAAGGCACAACCCGCAATACACACTGACAAATATATACAGTCTTTCTACTTCTCATCAGCATGTGCATCACATATGGGTGTACTAAGTATGACTGTACTATATAATCCCATTGGTCAACAGAGTAACTCATTCCATGTCATTGCAAAATATATAACAAAACACAACAAATTAGACTGCATTCTTGTCCAACACCAAAATTGCAATAGTATCAATGAATCCCATAATATACACCATTAATTTTACAACCCTCTAATGAATATGACCTCTGGGTTTCAAGTGTGTTACAGGCTGCTAATGCTCAACCAATTTGTTTACACGGCTACAAGTTACAAAAAAAACTAAACTTGTTCCTGGTAAATTATGGCAGGTAGACACGGACTTATATATGAAAGGACTGTCAATAGGACACTCACAACTGAAGCCAGAGGGCAGCCATTTTACATTGCCACTTTTACTGACAACTTCTGTTATTTTTTCCACAGAAAACACTGTTATCAGTGCGTGTTTAACACTAGGATACCTATATGGAGTCAAAGAGCGAACTTCACTGTTTGAAAAGACTCTCCTGATGGGCTTTACTTTCATTTGATTGTTGATGGTTTTGACAGCATGATGCAGTTGCAGAACATGTAATGCTTCTCCCATACTTATTGGCACAACAGACACAGTGGAATTTTTGCTGTAGAGGCAGAAAACAACATGAAAAATGCCACGGAGGAATCAATGTTTTCAAGTTAGGCGGCCTCAATGGATGGCAACGTAAGATGGCCGCCAGTGTCTTCACTTCTCCCAACGGCAAGAAAGCGGCATTGACTGTCCATTCATATGGTAAGTCCATGCAGACAGTTAATTTTGCTTTAAAGTACAATCAATAGTTTCTGTTCAAACTTTCTGAATACTGTGAATACTGTCCCTGCACAACTTCATGCCACCGACATACGACATTATGAAAGTTATAGAGAAATATGCTAATTAGGTCTCAGCACATACAGAGCCTATGGACGCTGAGCTCATTAAAAAAAAAAAATCACAGTGTTAGTTGAAAATGAGACTGAGGTTTGTGAAATGTGAAGACTTTACATCATGGTGCAAATAGACTCTTGCTAAATCAGCCACTCATCTACTTCTGCTGTGTTCATTTGAAGTTGAAGTCTTATTGCCAAATGAGTTCAAAGGCAACCTGATAGCAAGGTAGCATCTTTCTCTCTCTCTTTCTCACAGACCAAATTCAATTGTTTGCTGACGCAAGGTGAGACCATGAGAGACTCAACTAGAATAAGGAATGGTTTCTTTTCCATAGCATCTGTTGAAATTGTCTTTCTTCAGCTATCTGGCTGTTTGCATATTTATTTATTTCAACGTATCTTCTTTATCCCTCCACAGAAAGTGTTGATTGGATCTTTCATC
The DNA here is from genome assembly GCF_051991255.1 of Vanacampus margaritifer. Classification (NCBI taxonomy): domain Eukaryota; kingdom Metazoa; phylum Chordata; class Actinopteri; order Syngnathiformes; family Syngnathidae; genus Vanacampus; species Vanacampus margaritifer. The sequence continues at coordinate 20,779,838 of NC_135438.1, read as the reverse complement.
TCTCTTCCATCAAGTATCGCTTCCACATACTGGCCGTTTTAATGAGAAGATTTTCATTCGCATGACCTCATTTAAATGCTTTTGTTTGCCTTGTCGTCATTGGGTGTAAAAGGGATACTTGACTAATTTAGCCATTTTCAATTGTAAAAACTTAATATTTTGTCCAGAATGAATGTGATAACTTAATTATTTTTAATGAACAATTTATACCTTTAAAAACAATTTTTTTCCACTTGCTGTCGAATAAAGATGACATCACCTGTGCCGAGGAAGTCGGTAACGACCATCCATGGCTCAGTTTGCTGATCAAACCCAGAAAACAGGTGAGCCAGGTTTGGTCATTACCTACTTCCTCAGTACAGGTGATGTCATCTTCAATAGTTTTTAAAGAAAAATAATGAAGTTATCAAATTTATTCTGGACAAAATATTAAAGGATCTTTGTGCAGTTTGTTACTTTTTTACTCGCAACTGCCTCTTCTGGACCAAAGTGTAACTGCAGCATCTGTGTCAGGCTCGTTCATGGTGTGCGTGCGAGTATGTGCACGATCTTAAAGCGACAGCCACAGTTGACAAACAAAGAGATGACTTCAAATGAGGTAATAAAAACTCCGCCCCTCCCCTCCCCAAGGAAACTGCGGAGTGTGAGGGTCCGCGCACTCTACCATGAAGGGAAGATAAATGATGATAGGTGCAGTCACAGTAAGACAGTCAGAGCTCTTCGTACTCATATAGGCATTGGTGGAGCATGCATGATGTAGAAAAAGCTTTTAAGCTGCAATATGGAACTTTTTTTCCCCAAAATTACTTTACAGTAAGCTTTTTATTTAACCATTTATAACTGAAATGCCTTCTAGTTAGTAGATTAACACCTTAGCTGTTCACAATGGGTACTCCTGCAAGCCTCTGGCCAATAGTTTTCAGACTGGAATCGGTGTTCGAATTTCTCATAACCTAATGTTTGTGGTGTGTATGTGAAGAACGATATGTGCAGTTTCATTTCTCGTCAGCAGGTGGCAGTAGCGATTCGAAATGGAATATTCTACTTTCAGTAGCTTTAATATTACCTTTTTAAACTGTACAATGCACTTTTAACTTGTTGCTGCTGAAAATGGCTCAATGAGGCAAGCATTCCTTTACCATGGAATTGAATCAAAACATTTCATATAAATGATTGATGGAAATTATGTGAAATCATTGGCAACTACAAAGCCAGTGTTTAGTCTCATCCATCCATCCATCCATCTTCTATAAAGTAGTGCTTGTTTTCTTTAGGGTCGCTGTTGAGCTGGAGCCTATCCCAACTAAGTAAGGGTGAGAGGCAGATTGCACCACGGTGACAGGTACCAGGCAGGAATTATTGAGATTCAGGATAGGGCAGGACACAATATAGTAAAAGAGAAATCCATGTCATGTCCAGAGAAGCAGCCATATCTCTGTGGAACACAACAGGCTGTACAGCCATTAGTTTGTCCGTTTTGTTGGAGAGTGACCTCACGTGCCCTGTAAGGATCAATGGAAAGAGACGTTTATATCTCTTGTCCTTTTCGATCCTCTCGCTCTCTTTGGTGTTGGCTCTTATCCCTTAGTAAGTCCGTCTTCATATCTTTTACGATTAGTGCGCCAAGGGGATGCAGATGTTTAAAGGAGAGTATTTTCTTGCAGTTGTAGATGCAGATCATAAACAAGCAGAGAAAATAAAAGTCCAACCAGTAAACCAGTAAATGGGTAATTCCAGAAAAGTCCTGGGACGCGACAGCCAAGTGGGATGTGGATCATCGGTTGAAAACGATGACCATCTACATAGTGACCATTGTAGTTGGGTGATCTGGAACCGAGTAATTTCTTGGAGTAGAGAAATTTTGAACATGTTCAAAATTTGATTGCGACAACAAAGAATTAAAAAGGGTTTGAGAGTGTCTGGCAAGTGGCTTTGCAACATTTTGCAACACTGAACGAAGCCGGCTGAAAAAGTAACACTCGTATTTGGAAGGAGGGTCTTACATCAATACTCTTTCTTACTTGTAATAGTGTATGCTTGCTGTTTCCTTATCATTGCTGGCATATTGTCCATTACTATTGTTGGTATACTACTCTCACTGCTATTGGTATGTACTGGTGACGTCATGCTGGTCCCAGCGGACATTTAGTGTTCGCATATGACACAACTGGAATGGAAACTGAGCACAGCCCAAACTCCAGCTCAGACCAGGAAAACTGAAAAAATTAAAATTAATAGAAGAAGAGTTTATTTGAGCACACGTACTTGCACGCACACCATGCACGGCTTAACACAGTGGCTGCAGTTACGCTTTAGGCCACATGTGGCAGTCGCAAACTCCACCAAGCACCTTTAAGTATCTGTACTCTTACTATAAAAAAACAAAAGAAAACAAAAGCAAAACATTTCTATTGTCAGACAATGAATCAGGCACCTCTGCTCTTACAATAACTCATTATTCACAGTGCGCAAATACTCCCCACCCCCACCCCCGCTACTATCCTTACACTTTGTTCTTTTAACTTGAGTAATAATTTTCCTCTTTTTTTGAGAGGGGAGTAATATTTTTCCAATGTGGCATTACTCTTGAGTATAAATATTGGCTACTCTTTTGACATGCTAGTCTGTCAGTGTCACTGAGTTGTGAACAGTGTCATTGTGTCACAAAGACATTTTGTTAACAAAAGTAACTCTGCAAAATTTTATTTTTGGTGTTAAATCAATTGGTCCCCCTCAAATTGATCAGTAATCCTGGGAGAGCTTACTGTCATCTGGTGGAGAAAATGACCCACAAAACGACAGTCCCAACTCGAAGAAATTGAGAAATTGGGGTAAAAAAGAGGAAAAGGTTGACCCATGACAACACTCCATCAACAAGTAGATGGCAAAGAGGATCTTCAAATCAATGTTAAAGGCGCAACCACAGCAATGGATGCAGCAACAGCCCTTCTGAACCTTTCATCATATGAAACATTTCAAATGCACAATCTCGTTTATTGAATGACACCTTATTTGGGTTGAATATTTCCAATAACTCTCCATAATATCCATATTATGGATTAACTTGTATTCACTTATGATTTCAAACTCAAAACTGGAGCAAAAGTTATGATTGTGTAATAAATCTTACCTTTCTACTTAAACTGCTTTCTTTCCACCCACTTTGAAGTCTCTGCTTGTCAACCAGCATTTAAGCTGTTCCATGCTGTGTTCATTGATTGAAACATGGAAATTTCACACATGGGGCACGATCCTCTTCCAAACTGATGCGTATGTGGGTGTCGCCACTCTATATGGGGTGGCATGGCTCAGTGGTACAAGTGTCCTTGAGCAAGAAACAGAACCTCGGTTTGCTCCAGTGGACATGGCAGCAGTCCATTTACCATTTAAATGTGTGTCCAAAAGTACAGACCTTATGCATATTAATTAGGTCAATGTGACGTCATTCAAGATCAACCCTATTGGATGTATGTGCCCATCCTGTTTAACATGCTTGTTAAAATTCGGGGTAACATAACGATGTTCGATACCACTTTTTTTTTTTTAGACCAATAGTACAAGAGCTCAACTCTTGAGTAGTCAACGATACAATACCAAACCAATATCATTAGTAGGCCTACTTATGATACATACTGTACAATCTCCCCCACAAAAAACAATGACATCATTTTAAAGACCAATATATCCCAATATAGTATTTTTCCTTAAAATTGAAATGAATGACAATTTTCTAGTCTCCTAGTTTCTAGTTCCTCATCATAAAACAGCCACAAGATACTCCATGAAACAAAATAAGCGCATCTTTTCCAGAAGAAAAAAGATAGTTATTGCGCGTGTGTGTTTCAGATTTGATTTCTATTCATCTTGTTGCTGTCTGTCACCTCTGCCTTCCAACTCAAGACTGTCCCCATTGGGGACATCTACCATAATGAAAAAGGATGTATTTGAGTGTTTGTCAGTGTGCATTAACACCCAGTCTCACCTGTACGTGCTTGTGCACGCACACACGCACACGTGTGACGTGTTCAGTAATGAATAAGGATGTGCTGTGTTTAGAGTTGGTCGTTAATCACTGGCAGCGCTGGCAGCTAACAGATAAGCAGATTGATCCAAGGCCACAGAGGGAGCGTAGCCTGGCACTGGCCATTCATCACATGCGTGCAGCCCCTCCAACACTCACACAAACATGCTGTACTTTCATACACATGGCTAAATGCTGGCTAAAGTGTTTGAGCTCATGATATGCTTTTCACTTTATCATCCCCTCTGAGAATTACTCTAGTATTTAGAGTAGGCTAAGAAGACAGGGAAAGAAGAAAGAGTCAGATTGTTAGGCACCACAACACACACAAACATTCTGAAAACAAACACACTTGACCTGAGATATACACTAAGCCCGTATTTTGGTCATCCATGAATCCCAGTGGGGGACACCAAGACCTAGGGACTGTGAGAAGAATGGCCTAGTGGATAGACGGGAGAAGACGAGATGACAGGATGACAAAACAGAGTTACGGACACGCTCCAGTACAGCGTGACAGCTTGGCAGGCCCACAAGGGACCAAAAGGAAGATAGCCAGGAGGGAATGTGGTCAAACATCTGTGGTTTCCTATCCTTTTTGTGGCATCCCAGTGCCGTTGATGGGCAAAGACAGTGATGGACAGAAGGGAAAACAGAAATAATTTCAGATGATAATCAGAATCATCGTATTATGAACACGCAAAGAATTAGTCTCCTGTTGTAAGAGCCACACTAGTACGGCTGGGCATCGATTTTAATTTCCTCAATCGATTCGATTTCGATTCACAGGAGTTCAGTTCAATTCTATTTCAATTTTGTTTTTTATTTGATTCACTTCACTTCAATCCGATATTGACTGATTATGGAACATCGAGTCTTCTTAAATATCAAGTACATTCTAATTCAATAATTGTAAATGTAAATTAACTCTTTGACTGCCAAAAACGTTAAATAACGTTTAGTAAAATCCTACGGAGGAGCGCCAAAGACGTTAAAAGACGTTCACCAAGTTTTTTTTTTTTTGGGGGGAAACGGGTGGAGGAAAGCCTTGGCCAGCTGTGCTGAAAGTATCAAGCAGATCTAGTTAGTATAATGCCTATTTTTGACCCTTAGATGGCAGCGATGACTCTCTTTGGACAAGATTGGGTAGGCGTCAGTAGAAGACGTGAGGCGGAGCTAGAATGTTGAGGGGACAATGGCTGAGGAAGCCATAATGGCGACCGGTTGCAAGCAGGTCACGCTTGAGCATTTTTTTCAAAGACGAAAAGCATCGACCAATGCTAAAGAGCACATTGATGACGACGATGATGATGATGGTAACTCCGAGGTTGACGCCGAAGTTGGAAGCGTTGACGCGGCGGCTATGATCACGTCATAAAGCCTCACCGGCTAGCGATGCTAACGCCGGAAAACGCGGAGCACAACCGAGCACTTCTGCTGAGGCAAACGTTCAATCGGACGACGAGTCCAATGCATATTCATCGGATGAGTGGGTACAGTCTGATCACGGAGAAGACACTGGTTCTGGACTACGATGCCACCATGAATGGAGTGGATACGAGGGATCAGAACATCTTTTACAACCCGGTATAGGAACAGAAGGACATGAGGAAGCCAGACGTAACACCACCGTAACGTCACCGTATCATGATCCTGTGAGTAGACTTGATGGCAACATGGCCAAACACACACTGCAGTATATACTTGCTATTCCCCGGGAGAAAAAGCCAGCAAGAAAGTGTAGCGTCTGCACGCGAAGGGGCAATCGCAATGAAACTAATCTGTTGTGCAAATCCTGCTGCGTCCCCTTGCACGCAGGGGAGTGTTACAAAAAGAAAAACTGTATTTGAAACATCCACACAATTGTAAATAGTACCACGGTTGCACACATTTGTAAATAGTTTGCCAAATTGTTTTGTCAAATTGTTACACTGTTGAATGTAAATAAACGTATTTTGCTATCAAAAAACACTTTTTCATTGTTGGTGGTAGTGTTTTACAGAAGTAAAGCACTGCTTAGGTGTCAAATTCACTAGAGTGCATGAAATAATATTTCACAAAAAGCTTGATTTCTCCGTATTTTGTTTCAAACCAGAGCATTTGGGTGAAACTAACCATTTTCTATTGTTGATTACTGAAAAACGGAATAAGGTAGAAACAAACTTTTTTTTTCTGATTAAAGATGAGAGTCCAATCTTTCATTTGGTAGTATGTGTGTTTCCATAGTCTAAACACAAAATTTTCTGTGGACTTTGAAAGATCAGTCAAAATGCTTAAATCGGCTGGCACCCACGGCATCCCTTTTCTGAAAACGTCTGGCAGTCAAAGAGTTAAAAAAGATTCTGAATTGTCTTAGGTATCAGATTTTTTTTCATGCAGTGTGAATGGTACAATTCCGATTTTTCACACCCGACCTGGGCTTCTTTCGTATGTGGATATAAATCGGATTTGCATGCGATGCTCTGCACTGTGAACGCTCATCCCCACGCGTCCGATCCATACGTCATCAAAAGCCTGATATGTGCGCTGCGCAGGCGGCAGAGAGTGCTTGGAAGGGAGACTACTGACATGTCTGTGAATATACAAAGCTGTTTTGAGTAACAGTTTAACTTTTTATTTGTCTTTAAGCGCACTTGAACATGAAGCATAAAGTTGACATTTGTGGCGACAATAGAAATTCAGTCATGCAAACGGTTCATCCCACACATCAATCTTCAATGAAATGAAGATTTTGAGGAGTCTCCCCTCATTTCCCCAAAATATTTCTACCTCCTTCAACCTCACTGCTCTGGCGTTATGAGTCGTGAAAAATTTGTTGGACGGGTTTCTGCTCTGATTGTTAACACTGACGAGGAAGCAGAGGACAGCAGCCAAACATGAGCGAGCGTGAAAAAAATGCACCAATCGGGCGTTCGCAAAGCTTAATTTGCATAATTTTTGCAGGCAAGACTCATAAATCCAACTTCCAGCACATCCGTGAAAGGACTCCACCAGCCCACCAATCAGTAGCGCACGTTGGCACAGCTAAATTTGCATATGGCACTGATAAAGGTCGCTTGCCTCGGCGGCTTGGCTGGAAGGAAAACGTTGCGTTGAGTCGGGGGGCATAGTTATTTCCGTAAACTCTGCAACGTGATGTCATTTGTTTTGGGAGCTCATCACTCGAGTCACATCACGGGTGCGTTGCGTTCACATTGAAGTAGCATTTGTTTTTGTAATGTGAACAGTCCATAAAAAGATCGGATTTAACAAAAAATCTGAATTGCAGTGTGAACATAGCCTTAAAGTATATAAGTCAGGTCTTTCATAAATGTAAGAAAATTCTTTTAAATTCATGTGAACAGTAAATTTCAAGAAAAGTAAAACAAAAAAAAGTGGCTTTTAAAATTATATTTTATTATAGATATTTAAATAATGAATTCATGGTTTTATGAATCAATATCATCCACGAAAAGGAAAATAGATTCAATATCAATTATTAGATTTTTTAAACAGAGTCCTAATAACAAGCAACTATAAGAATAAGATAATTTAGGATGTGAGACATCTGCTGTTTTCTTTGCGTATTGTTTGATAGCGTCCACGTGAAGGAAAGAGCTAGAAGAGGTGGTGACCAGGATGTGGAGGGTCAGAGAGAAGTTCGTCAGTCCTGTCCGTGGCAGTATGATTGTCTCCTTTTTTGTGGCAACACAGGACTGATTCAGTGACTGTTGTATATAACTTTCTCAACAGCTCCTGTGCCTTTACCAAAGGAATTATAATATGGGTGATGCTTGTGTATTTAGTATTACATGTTGGTGGACATTAGGAATATGTCTTTTACCCAGTGGACATGCAACGCAACTTGCTAGCTTGCAAACTTTGTTTGAAAAGCCCATCACACGGGGATTGGCATTTCTGCTCAATGCAATCATATGAAAAAAAAACGAACAAAGAAAATATGAATTACTTAACGCAAGATGCAGCACATCGTTAAATGCTGGTGGTCATGTAATTACTGTACATGATTGGGTGTTAGATTGGATGTATGATTAGTTGTTTGGGCAGATGGTGTAGGTGCAGTGATGATTGGGAATAGGAAAAGCCATGCAAGCAGGCCATGAGCTGTAATCATTTAGTGAAAGTGCTGGGGTTCTCCTCCATTATTCATCCCTCCCTCTTCTCAACTACCTCACTATCGCTCTCATCACACATTGCTAGCTCCCGTCGTTACGGCTTTCTGTCGCCATGATGTAATTGAGAACACAGGACACGAGGACGCAAGTGTGTTCTCTAAGAAGGTTTCACACTTCATTCTTTCTTTTCCTGCAAGTCTTATCCCGTTTAAGATTGTGGGGAACTACAGTCTAACCCAGCTGGCACCACACCGTAGACTGGTTGTCAATCCATCTCAGGGGACAGACAACCATTCACACCATCACTTGGAACTCAACCCATGCTGTCTAGAAGAGAGAATTTGGTGGTCAATCACTACATCAATGCCTTCACACTTAAATCTTGTCCTCAAATAGTGTTGAACAAATCTTTATTGTGCCGACACAGTTTGCATTTGATTTTTCAGTCTACTCTCACATTTAATTGTTCACGTTAGAACTTCAAGGAGACATATTATTTGTTTCCTACAATTAAAAACAGTTGTCAAGTGTAATTATACGTCTCTGAAACTCGTCTGTCAAAATACACAAAGGAAAGTAATTTACCATCCACTGAGTATATATTACCGGTAAGTCACACTTAACTTTTGTTACTATCACGACCATGTGCAGCTTTTACTGTACCTATGCACATTCGCCCGTACAGACTTCTGACACCCACTGGAAATTTGTGCACCAAAGAGACACAGTGAAGTCTGAGGCTGGCTGTAAATCATGGACCATGAGACTGTCTTGAAAATCCATTTGGAAAATATAGCACACTTTAAATCTGAAAATACCTTTTGTAGCACCAGTGGCGTGCAAAACAACCATTCTTTTACCAATATTTTCTTAGTGTGGTGGAGGGGGTTTGTGGCGGCCGTGGCTCAGGGTGTAGAGACGGTCGTTCAGTAACCACAAGGTCGGCTCTCCCCAAATCATGTGTCGTTGTTTCCTTGGGCAAGGCACTTCACAAACTTTGCCTCCAGTGCTACTCATACTGGTGTATGGAAGGTGCAAATGTTTGGTGGTGGATGGTCGGATGGGCCGTAGGCGCACACTGGCAGCCATGATCCCGCTACTTAAGTAGCTTGCCGCCACCACAGTGTGAATGTGTGAGTGCATGAATAATGTATCTTTTGCTTTTGCCCATTAAATAAAAAAAATAAAATATATATATATATATAAACTCAAAATGTCTAACATGGCCATTAGGATTTCGGAACACAACTTTAAGTGCAATATAAGGCAAGATAACAGCTGTCAAACCACTGTTGCTAGCCAGGTACCCGATGCTAACGTTAACAGTTAGCTACTAGCCACGAACGCCGGAGACTTGTACCGTATCGTGCAATGACGGCGTAATTAACTTGCGGTTTCTCCGCGTCCTAAATTCGCTATTTAATATATTTTTGTGGTGGCATTATGATAATGGTGGTAGAAAATATATAATTTCAATAAAAATACGTCGATAATGCAAGCCAAAGGGAAGTACTCAAGATGGCGTTCACGCCACCATGCAGGCAGACTTCAAAGTAAAATCTGCCAAGGCTGTTGCATTGTTGTCAATGTATTATTTGGTCAGCTTTATTTTCAAGTTAGCCTTAGCGTAGTCGGCGTGTGTTTGCGCCTTTGCGGCTTCCCTGACATTACTGAATGACAGCACTGCGTCAGCCCAGTTCGCACACGTACACACACACGCACACACACCGAGAGGAATTTACTCGTTAACTTACATTTTAATATTTTTGTTTGGTGGAAGAAGCAAGTCTTTTCAAGTATCGTGTCCGCTCAAGTCCGAGTGAAGTCACAAGTCATTGTTGGTAAAGTCCAAGTCGAGTTGCAAGTCTTTTAACATTTTGTCAAGTTGAGTCTAAAGTCGTCAAATTCATCCACATCTCTGGTTACAGTTGCCTCCAGCCTACGGGTAAATGTTATAGTTACAGTTTGTAACCAGCCTGCAGGTGTAACGTGTTATAGACAAATTTCTGTATTGTAAAACCAGAGAATCGGAAACAAAGAAACATGTTCATGTTTCAAGTTTATGCACATTCATTAATTATTATTTAAGTAACCGGTTGTCATTGCAGCAAAGGCAGAAATTGGTCAAAAGTAACTGATGAGTTACTTAAAAAGTAACTCCTGTCTGGAGTTTGCATGTCCTCCCTGAGCTAGTGTAAAGTTTCTCTGGGTAGTTTCACACCGACATTCCAAAAACAAGGCATGTCAGGTTATTTTAAGAGTGTAAAATGTCCATAGGTGTGAATGAGAATGTGAATGGTGGTTTATGTATGCACTGCAATTGGCTGGTGTACCATTCACCCAAAGTCAGCTCGGATATGGTCCAGCTCCCCCACGTACCTAATGTGAACAAGTCTTGTCAAGAAAATGATGGAGAGTTGAAGCTCACTGTGTTACCTATTCAGGAGAAAATAGCCGACTCTGTGGTATCCTTCCAAAAAAACTATAACAACCTTTTGGACTCTGGTATCATTTTGTCTCTGGTCATAGAACTTTTCAGAGGGATGCTGTGTATTCTCTATCTCTGTTGATTCAGTATGTTTACTTGCTTGCAGTGTATACAGTTTGCCAGCTGAGTTTGATAGCTGGAAATGAAAGATTTCAGAATTGAAGTGTCATAATCATTCCAGCCAAAAGACCTAGATTCAGGTACACCTTATTTTTTAGGATAATATGGATATATTGACTGGTTACACTGAGGTAAAATTGGGCAGCTTTATTGCGAAATATTAATAACAATTGTGGTAAAGATATCAAGATTAAACTTGTCACATAAATTATGTTTCATATTGTACATTTTACACCGGGCTGTGCTCGGCTGGCTCAACCATCAGGTGACATAGGTGAATGTGAAGGGAGCCGTGGCTTCAAAGGGCACCACAAAACACAATAATGCACCTTTGATGTTCTGCAATTATAACAAAACTAGTCATTACTATTAAATCTTAAAAATGGAAAAGCTCACACAGAATCAAGGAGTGATAGGCATTACCCAGAGGTGGGCACGCCAATGAATTTTGAGCATCTGTCATTCGGTCATTGTCAACAGTAGGGACACCCTCTTGTCAGCATCAATATTTCAAGCCAAACCGCATTGTAATCATCAAAATGTGCGTCTGTCAATGTTTCCGTCATTTGAAGTGGGCATCCGTCAATGCTCCGTCATTCGGCAAGCATCAATCCCTCAGCAAAATGGGACGTCCGTTATTGATAGTGCTGAATATATTGATGGATTGACGATTACATTGACGAAAACCCCCTTCCGGCAAGGCTTAGTACATACATTTTTCAAAGGTTCCTGTCAATCGGTAACAAAATGGGCGTCCGTCATTGACAGATTGACGGACCTTCCATCAATATTGACGGAATAGAGATCCTGGCATCACGTGACTTTCTCTGAACACGCCCCCCTGGGGCAGGAAAAGTAGTGGCGCAGTGTTAATGGATTAGAACAGCGAGGAAGGCTAAAGCTATCGTTTATCCATCAACTTGCTGCCCAAGAGCAGAGCATTGACAGTCACTTTAATGAAAAGGATATGATATACATGAGCGGGTTGGACATGTTTAGATTGCCGATGAAGTGTCAGCAGTGCTTTTTTTCACCCCGGTAACACTGCTACGTGGAATTACTTCCTCTGTTGCCGGTGAGTACTGTCAAATCTGAACATAAAAAGGATTTACAAGTTCGTACAATCCGGATTTATTTCCCCTTTACGTATGCTCAAAATGCCATCGAAGTTGGTATTTTTGACGCAAGTGTTGCAGTGTTATTCATGGACGTTAGCAACTTAGCAGCTGCTAAATCGGCCGTGGCCGCCGTCATTTATGCCGTAAAAGGTCTTCTTTATGGTGTTGGTCAGTTATTAAATTAAAATGTGTCATATCTACTAAACCGTAGCAGCACAAATGAACCAAACAGACTATTTCCCCCACATTTTGCATGTGGTAACAGTTAGCATCGGCTGATTTAGCCACAATGTGCAAAGTGCAGCATTGGCTATGCATTGGTTCCTCTTTTTTGCCTCTTCTCGTTGTGGCAGCTGGTCCTCAACAGCTGCCAATCATTGTTAAAGCGTTTGCCGTTTACTCAAGGTGGCAGACGCGTTTTCTATGCTGCCAAAATGATTGCGCTAACTGCCATTTTGGGACGACTTCTGCCATTACCCAATCACCATTACCACAAATGACAATAGAATAGATAAGCAATTTTCAAAGGAGAACAACTTTTGTTTAAAACAAAATTTGAATAAATTTGACAAGAGTTCAGGTACTGTGACTGAGGTGAATAAAAGTGTGTGTCATCACTAATTTAAATCAGAATGCAGCATCAAACATCACAAGTTTTCATTTTATTTTGACTTCATAATAACCTCATGAGGGCCGGTCAGAGACTGTGGACTGGGGGTAGAATTTTTGGGTAATTAAATAAGGAATTAATTTGCCTTAAACATTTCCTCAGTTGGTTTCATCGTATGTTTCGTGGTCATTAGGCATCTGCACTTTGAATCACCGTTCAAGTTAGCTACACACCCAAATGAGCTTGGACTGAGACAGTCTAAGGTTGTTATTCATTAGTAGAGGTGGCAAATCCAGGTCCAGAAAGTAAAAACCCTGCCACAGTTTGACTTTAGCCCCAGGTGCTAACTAGCTAGCTAGCTCTCCGGGAGCTTGTTTACCTGCTAGGGAGTTAGCTAGCACCTGAGACTAAAGCCAAACTGTGGGAGGATTTTTAGTTTTTGGACCCAGATTTGCCACCTCTGTTCATTAGTAAAACACTGTGATAAGCTCTAGTAAAAACGTATCATGATTATAATTGTATTACAAGTATGACAGACCTTAGATATAAGGATGATGTAAATAGTAAAATCCCAATTCTATCAGCATCTCAGGGGTTTCAACTCGGCAAATAGCTGATATATGGAGAAAAACAGGAAATGGATATGAGAATGATGGAGATGGGATGTGTCTAGAATGAGAGAAGTACAATTGATGCACACACATACACAATCACACAACCCCATGTGTATCAGTTATGATTTAGTGCCGTGGGTTGGCATGTCCATGACTTCTAAAGAAGAAAAGGAAATGAAAAGCTGAAAACACAAAATATAAACACACAGCAATACAAACACAATACAGACACACACGTTACGTTGCATTCTGCTATAGTGATATTATATTATAAAGTATAATTTATCAATATATTTATATGTAATATATTAATAAAGTTTGAGTTTGTGTCATTCTCACAATTGCAATCTGTACTTGACAGGTTCTGATTTATGCTGCGACAAGGCAAGGCAACTTGAGACAACACCCTGCTGCATCTTTACACTCTCACATATGCTTTGTATTTCTTTCAACTGCTGGTCACTGTTCATTGTGTTTTGTTGTTATTGTTTTTTGTTTTTGTTTTGAGTTAACTGTATTATCATACTTGAACTCTAACAATAAAGTTGTTTCACATTAATAACCCTGAACATTGACAGTTTATTATTTTGCCACTATGACCGGGATTGATTGTTTGAATGTTTGTAGCCTAAAATATGTGGTTGATTACTGCTTATCTGCATTACCCTATCCCAGCTGACTTCAGGTAAGAGTATGCTCTGGATTGCCAGCAATTTGCATATTTCAATTTCAATTTGATGTTAAAAATAGACAGGACTGTAAAAACAGCCAAGTGCAGGTTGTAATAATGATGGGGGTTAAAAAAAAAAGTTAGAAATACTTAATTGTTTCAAGTCATAACGGCCCTCTGATGAATGTGGCCCATTACAAAAATCAGTTTGACACCACTGCTCTGAATGAACTTAAAAGGTATACCGTCTTTTCACTGAACTATTAAAAAATCTGAAGCTTCTTGTAGTATTGGGGTTCTCATACACAGGCACATCAATGATGTGGTATTGTGTTATACTACATTGGGAGGCCTCGTAGAGACAGGAGCGTTCCATTAGCTAATGCATTGAGTATGGCCACTGCTGACTCATCACTAGCATCACGAGTCGAGATGGGGAATGAAAGAGGCTTCACAATGTAAAAGGAGAAAACAACAATAAGAAATGTGAAACAATGAGCAAACAAGGATGTGAGATTGAAATAAATCAGCAAAATCACTTCAAACATCTCAGTCAGCAAATGATTAGTCAACATTTGTTGTACAAAAGAGGAGATAGAACAATGTATTTACCATTTAAGGTTGGTTTAATGCCTAAGTGTGCAATAACACATCATTACCCAGTTACCTGCCATATAGTTAACAATATATCAAAAGGATTGTGTTTTTATTGGAATGTAACTAGACTATATAGAACAATTACTCATAGCACAATGAGTTTTTTCCTCAAGATTCTAATCATGCTAGAGTTGAGTGAGGACAAGAATGCCTCACTTTTTGTCCATTTGCTTTCAAAACAATTATACACATGATTTGATTATTTTCCTTATCCTCTCCTCTTTTAAACAGATGCAATCCTACTTTTCTTACCTTTTCTGTTTTGTTTCATTGGAATGTGTTGCTGAACAATTAATGGGGAAGTCAACCTTAAACATTTTTTGACAATAATATGTTAGATGTGACCGACACTCCGATTAATATTACGTTTGTGGAATATGACTTATGCAGCACAATCCAGCCGTATTTATCCATCTCAGACGGCTGCCACTTTGCCACTTACTGTCGACTGATGATGACATCACAGTTGCTCAGGGCTCAGGCAACGACCAATCACAGCTCGCCTGTTTTCTGAAACTGACCTGTGACTGTTTGTGGCAAAATGGCTGCCTTCTGATATTGACAAAAAAAAAATGGCTGGATTTTGCAGCTTAACTCTTTTACTGCCAAATACGTTAAATGACGTTCTGCAAAAACCTACGGAGGAGCGCCAAAGACGTTAAAAAACGTCCACCCATTTTTTTTTATTTTATTTTTTTGGAAACGGGTGGAGTAAAGCCTTGCCCAGCTGTGGTGAAAGTTTCAAGCAGGTCTAATGAGCCTAATGACTATTTTTGGCCCCTAGAGGGCAGCGATGACTCTCTTTTGACAAGATTGGGTAGGCGTCAGTGCTAGAGGGGACAATGGCTGGGGAAGGGAAGAGAACATGGCGACCGGTTTGCAAGCAGCTCACGCTCGAGCATTTTTTTTCAAAGACGAAAAGCATCGACCAACGCTAAAGAGCACATTGATGACGACGATGATCATCATCGATGATGATGATGGTGACTCCGAGGTTGGAAGCGTTGACGCGGCAGTAGAAGACGTGAGGCGGAGCTAGATGGCTGGGGAAGCAAACAATGGCGGTTGCAAGCAGCTCACACTTGGGAATTTTTTTCAAAGACGAAAGGCATCGACCAACGCTAAAGAGCACATTGATGACGACGATGATCATCATCGATGATGATGATGGTGACTCCGAGGTTGACGGCGAAGTTGGAAGCGCTGACGCGGCGGCTATGACGACGTCATAAAGGTTGTCAAGATTTTTGGGGTGGTTGACTTCCCCTTTAAACAGGGATGTTCCCCAAGGGACCAGGACCCTACGGTACATTTAATATGTTTTGTGAGCATACATACAGTAAATGTGTATACGTTGTTATTGAAGGTTGAGTAACCACAGGTGAGGGTTATTTGTGAAGAAAAGCAATAGTGTCGCTAACAAAAGACTTTGCTTTCTTTCAATATGCATCTTACCTGTTTCAGCTCAAGATTCATGACCTGTTTGTGTTTGGGGCGTAACATATTGAACAACAGGTAGATCAAAGCATATATGCCTGTGCTGTATTTGTAAATGTCCTATTATGAAGTACTTGAAACATTTAAGATTTTTGTTCCCCCCATAACACTAAATAATGAATTACATACATGCACGATGCATGTCTGATGCACTGTCAAGAGGCCTTCCTGTGAGGAGCTTGCATTTCCTCCCTTAGCTAACTCCCCTGGGTTTTGCCTGGGTACTCCAGCTTCAGGGACATGCAGGATGGGGTGGCAAAGGTGTAACCTGCAATATGCTTGAAAGGGGAAAAAAAAAAAAGCATAAAATTGGTTTTGATTTCATTTCTCTGATCTTCATCTTTTTTTTAAATCAAATAATGATTTCATAGTTAAAAAGGCTAAATATTTTTAATTTCCTGTTAAAATACATGGGACAGAGGTGAGGCAGACAAGATTTTACCTCAACACTGTGCAGCCTCAATTGTCTGGCTTTCAGCAACACTGAAGGCAGAATACAAAACCTCACAGGTTCCCATTATTCTATGCCTAGTGAGCGAGCCCGTTCTCTGGCTTTGTCAGACTAAAAGGTTGTTCTCATTGGACTGTATAGCTCACAAATGGTGACAAATAAATGCAACATTTTTGGACAGCTTATCATCTTTTTAGGAGAAAATGGATATGATTGAGACTTAACCAGTAGGGACAAAATTAGTCCAGCTTGTGCTCACTGTGGCAATTACAATGACGTCTGTGGAAAGATCATTCATTATTGAAATGGAGCGACTTTTGAAGCTCAAAGAAGTAAAATAAATGAACACTTTTACAGTAAAGTAAGAATTCATGTTACATGTTGATGATTCTCCAAAAGTAGAATGTAACACACACTTTTATCAGATATAGATGTAGATTATGCTTCATTGTGCCCCCATAGGCTCATATGGCTATTTTGACGAGTGGGTAGGAAAGAGGACTGAACGCCAATGAAATGAAATGAAAATGACGAGGGCTTAACGTACATAGTGTACAAAGCCCACGGCCGTCGCGGCCCGTAGTTGCAAAACTGAAATTACTTTGCGGCCCAATGGTTAAGAATCACTGCTCTACACAGCATGCTACAAATCTAGAATCATATTTTCCTCACAAGCGATAGTCCAACTACTTTATTCATCTTAGTCACATCCTGTCTTTGCTTCACTGTGGCCTCAATCCTTCAAAGGCCTACAAGTCATCCAACTGTGGCACACTTTAGTCTTCTAGACACTTCTCCATGTTATACCTGTCACACAATCCAACCACTGGTTTCTCATACTGAATACAAAATCCAGATGGCAAACGATTGCAATGTGATCCACACAGGCACACCAACTTTCCCTGTCCACTCCACAATCAACTCTCTCTCTCCCTGCTTGATCTGGTTTGTCATGTCAATCTGTATGTCTTTCTGTCCTTCCGTCTCAATAAAACACCATTTTTCATTATATGCAGTGCATAGAAAAAATATACACGCCGCTGTTCAGATGGCATTTTTTTTGTCTGATATAAGTAGTAATGCTATGAGTATGCTGGCCACACAAAGACTGGGATGTTTTGAAATCCCAGGGACTGTGTTCAGATCCTTGCACCACGGGGCTGTGAATTTTTATGCTGCAACATGAGGTGGTGGTGGTGGATGAATGGTACAACAATGGGCTTCTGGTATCTGTGCATTCATCGCTTAAATGCAGTATCATCATTAAATGGCATACAAAATGAGCTTGTTGTGGATAACATATGGCTGCCCAAACCATAATCCCACAGCTACCACCGGCCACTCGATCCACAATGTTAATATCCGCATACTGCTCACCCATACGTTGCCATACACACCCTGTACAGTGAAAACCGGGATATATCCATTAAGAGAACACCTCTCCAAATTGCCATGCTACAGTATATTGAATGTAAGCATTTGCCAACTCAAGTCAGTATTGAACTGCAGCCAGGTTAAGACCCGGATAAGGACGACGAGCATGCAGAGGAGCTTCTCTGAGACGGTTTCAGACAGTTTGAGCAGAAATTCTTTGATTTTGCAAACAATTTTTTTGTGGCTGATTTCAGACTATTTTGCAGGAAACTTATCTGCTGTGG
This sequence comes from Vanacampus margaritifer, assembly GCF_051991255.1. NCBI lineage: Eukaryota > Metazoa > Chordata > Actinopteri > Syngnathiformes > Syngnathidae > Vanacampus > Vanacampus margaritifer. Next base: position 20,761,819 of record NC_135438.1, on the reverse strand, counting down.
TTACAAGTTGTCTGCGATTATGTGGCGGGTTGGATAGAAGCACATTTGGAGACCAATTAAAGGCCAACAGCTTTGGTGAACATTCCTGCAGACAACGTGCGATCCCTCAAAACTTGTGACATCTGTGGCAATGTGCAGTGTGATAAAACTGCACGTTTGAGAGTGGCCTTTTATTTTCGGCAGCCATGTGCAATATTCAGAATGTATAATCATCATAAAGATATGCCACACCTGTGACGTGGGCTAGATTACAAAAATTCCATTTAACAGATTTTAGACAGAATTGTGAACAATGTTTTAAATTGGCTTTTTACAATAGAAAAAGTCTTGAATCTCTGAGTTCAGCTTGTGAAAAATGGAAGTAAAAAAAAAGAAAGTTTTGCATTAAAATTTTTGATCAGCATAATGGAGACGGGAGGGTTGTCACATGTAACTAAACTTCCATCTTTCCATCAATTGTGGATTCATTTTCAGTTATTGTCGATGTCAATGTTGTGCCAGAATGTTTGCATTTGATGACTGTCTTTACTGTGTTTCATGGTATATTTAATGCCATGGAATCCATTTTGTACCCTTCTCCTGATTGACACAATTAAAAAATGAGATTTTATTATTCTGTTGCTGTGGAAGCTCTCTGTGTAGTCCGCAGCTTGCGCTCTAAGACATGTCAGGAAAGGCCTACTAGTACATCTGAACTTTATCTGGGTTTAATCAGAGACGCTTTAAATGGGGGCAGGTGTGTGCTGTCATTTAACATACGTTTAAATGTGATACATTATATTCTAAACACAGCCAGTTATAAAAGTGTGTATACACTTGTGGAAGCACATTGTCTTGTTGTTTATTTTCACTTTCCTCTCGACAACAATTAATTTAAATGCTTTTTAATTGAGTTCTACATGTTTTTGCTCACATTATTGCTAGACAAAGTTTTAAATGATTTATCTTGGTCTTCTTTTTTTTTTTTTATCTCAGGCATATGCAAGGAGTTGTGTAGACTTTTCTAAACATCAAAACTGTGCATACATGTTAGTAATTGTGCACTTCCTGGAGTCTGCCCCATATTCGAAATATGTGCAAAGTTTCAACTTACTTGAATTAACCTGCGACCTCATACATGGGAGCTCTGCCGAAAAAACTATTAGCTGCACTAACACATTGGTCACTGTGTGGGTTAAAAGCATATTCGCGGAGCTCAATACCTGGAAGACTATATTTCAATATATAGCACGTGGGCCTGTAGAATAAGCATTAGATCAAGTTTGACATGGTACCATGTGTATTACCTAGCTAATGTCTATCCATATTTATTAATTTTCTTTTAATTAGTGATATGAAGCGTTTTTTTGTTTTTGTTTTTTTTACTAATGAGCTGTATTGGTAAAACTACTTGGATTACAACAATCCTTCCAGTTGAAAGTATTGCAAAAATACATTGGTCGAAGCGCTATCATGCATCTTTTCACATGAATCTCATATCCACAAATTCAGTGTTTTTTCTTTGACTATTTTATGAAAACAGGTCTCATGTATGCATGCTGGGGGTAGTAAGTATGCCCACACCTGCTCTATGCCTCTCACCATGGGCAACTCAAGAGTGGAAGAGAGTCCCGCCCCGTCTCGAGAGGACTGGTACCAGAGCCCAAGCTGTGTGTGGAGGCCCTCGCACACCAGCTCGGGCTCCTTCCCCGCCAGAGAGATGACATTCTATGACACAAAAGCTAGCTTCGCCAAGGTCCCCACCCTTGGCCGCAGCCCAGCTCTCTGCGTACCCGACCCCTTTATTCCCTCCCACAGGTGGTGAGCCCATTGGAAGGGGATAAGTGGTGCAGAAAATGTATGGATGAATGGCCTACAGATACGTATACAATTGAACAGAAGCACGTCTTTTAAACTGGTCAGCTCCATTTACAGTGCCGTGAAAAAGTATTTACTTACAAAACATGATATATTTGATTGGTGCCAGTTGCGCCAACGAGGAAGATGTTCAGGGTTTTTATTAAATTGTCTCTCTCATTTTTCTCAAAGTGCTTTTCCTGTCTCTTGTCTATTAAGGGTTCACATTTTTCCCGTGACAATGGCAATGAGTCTTTCACACCTATGTGAATTTATATTGGCCCACTCTTCCTTGCAGAATCACTTTAATTTAGGAACACCGGAGGATTTTCAAGCATGAATGGCCTTTTTAAGGTCATGTAACAGCATTTCCATCAAATTTGGCATAGGACTCAAGTACCAAATGCATGCATTCTGTAGTGCCTTTACAACATTTTGATGCGGTCAAAATTTTCTTTGTTCACATTGCACAATACAATTTAATTCTATGGAACCTATACATGTGACAAATCCAATGTAAATACTTAATAATAAAATAATCTAAAATAATGTATCCAAAAATAAAATGGGCCTGCTCCTAGTTCTGTGAATGCTAAAGCTCAGCATCTCTTTGATAATGGCTTGGGGTGGTCGTTCACTTTGCCTAAATTTTTCACTTTGTTACCGACTGTTTTTTCACAGGTCCTACATGTTCTCTGAGAAAAAGAGAAGTGCAGAATGGGTAAATGATGAAAGATCAAGGCAGGAGAAGCCAGAAAGAGAGAGCAAGAGAGAGAGAGAGAGATGAAGATGAAAAGTCAAGTGGGATAAAGGTGACGTGCCTGATGAAGCAGTGTTAGTTGCATCTTTTAATTGGTGATGAATGAATGGAAACAACAAGCCAATGAATTGATTCAATATTGGAGATGAAAGGCCTTGAGGTATAGATATTAAAATCTGAGTGAAAATAGAGCAGCCTCTTCTCTACTTCACTCTCTCTAATGTGCTCCCCTCTCTCACTCTGTCTTCTTCTGACCGGATGAGTAATAGCTTTGGTGCTGTGACTTGACTGATTAATGCACTCGAAGGGAGGTGGAGCACAACAAACAAATGAGAGGGGTGGAGGAATAGAGTAGGTGGAACTATGGTGAGGGAGGGAAAGAGAGAGAGAGAGAGAAAGAAAGGGAGAGAGAGAGGAAACCTCAGTCTGGCCAGTCGGCCAGTGCATCAAGTGATTTGATTCTCCCAGGGAGGCATATTTCTCCTCATCAACAAAAGTGTTGTCTCTGTTCCCGTTTTGAGCAATTATGCTCACTCATACTGTTTAATGGATGAATCAGCTGTGACAATTCTCAGACAGAATGATGAAGGGACCCACTCATGGTGACAAACTGTCAAAAGAGAAAATAGACAAAGGTACGAGGAGAAAAAAAGTGTAAGAGTAAGTGGCATTGTGTCACTTTGCAGCTGGCATTTCAGTTGTAAGATCATTAGAGGTGATCCAGGGCACTTAACTCCTTATCACTGTGTGACTCTCCACTCCATCTCATCTCTGTTTACTCTAATGGCTTTCCTCTATCTTTCCGCTCCGTCTCATCTTAATGATATTCTAATGGTGCGCCATACAGTAGATGAAACACTCATGTTTGTTGATTGTTTCGGACCATGGCAACAAGGCACTCCTTCTTGAGTTCACTGATAGAATAATGGAATAAAAACAGTATAGCTTCTCAAAGAATCAATTCCGCATTATCCTACTTCAAACTTTAAAATATATACTGCTAAGCATTAGGAATTCAGTCTAAATTGAGCCATTCTAGCGAATTTTCACCGCACGTGCCCCGAATGCGATAGAGGGATCTCTGTGAAATGTTGTAGGGCCTGGCAGCGACCAGAGGCGGCAGAGGTAACGTTGACGAAGGCAGGGCTGCTGAGATGTGCTAAATTGAATGCTAACCAAGCTCCGATGTTGAGTATCTCAACCTCTCCAGCCGCAGATCCATAACACACAAAATGGATGATCTGGAACAACAAGGCTAAGTGTATATTTACTTGTTTACTGAATGGGTACGCTCCAGGTCAGGGGTGTCAAACATACGGCTCGTGTGCCAGATCAAGCACCGGGTTTAATCCGGCCCCTAAAATAATTTTGTAAAATAAAATAAAAAAAGAGTATTGCCGGACCAATTAATCAGCCGGCCACAATCAAAACATATAAATGAATCATTTCACAAGCAATCCCCAGATTAGCAATGCAACTTGTACACAGAATTGTCCTGAATGTCATTATTTTACACACAACCTAAAGTTGCAATTGGTTTAAAAAAAAAAAAAACATAGACCAACATAAATCAAACATAAACGTGCTACATACGACACAAATTCAACTACTGCTAACACACATGACAATGATTAATGTCCTTATAACTTCTTTAACTGTGCCACACAATGCATTGTGGGAATAATATATATGATACCGGTAGATATAGCACGCCCGGAACTCATACTGTATGGGCCAAGTGTTTCTGAGTTACATTTGCATTTGTGTTGTTTTTTGGAACAATATATTTACAGTTGAAAACCGCAATTTAGGGCTGGCCTGCAAATAGATGTCAACAAATTGATGGCAATTGTTTTTAAGTTATTTAGGCTGCCATGATTTTACCAATCCAGCCCACTTTGTAATATATTTTCCTTCATGTGGCCCCTGAGCTAATATGAGCTTGACACCCCTGCTCTAAGTTTTTGTTTTGTTTTTGTTTTTCACTCCCGCACACAAACACACACACATACAAACATGGCCTCCCAGGCAGGGAAGCGAACCACCCCTGCTCAAGTACTTTCTCTCACTCTAAATTTCTCATTAACCGTTAATCGGCAACAAAATGAGCTTCCATCATTGGCAGGTTGATCAATATTGATAATAAGTGATAATCCCACCTGGGAAAGACATATATTTTATCAATCATGGCAAAATGGCAGGCCGCATGTGTATTTCAAAAGTTAGCGTTTTTCAAAGTCACAATGCTGGGAACGTAGCAAGGCTTCATGGCTTTCTTCCTGGTAAAGGGATTGCTTAAGGTTACACACTACAAAAATACAAACGACAAAAGGGTCAAGAACACTCCAGGAATGACTTCGCTTGCACAGGAGAAACAGTCACCTACATACAGTATAATGCAGGGAGCCCAATCCCATAAAGAAGGCGCAATTTAATAATTCCTCCAATGCATATTTTTGTCTGTATGTTCAGAAAAATGTGCGTGCTTGAACTACACACTATTTCCAGTTGGCCACCATTGCTAAAGAAAAACAGATAGGTGATCCGAAACAAGACAAAATTGGAATTCAAGAAAAAAAAAATTCAAATAGTTTAATAAATGCTTGTTTTGCCCTTCTCCTTCCATGTCTCAACTGCCACTTCATCTTTCACTCAATCATAGAAGAAGCTGTTAGTTTCACCAAGAACACTTTTAATGGTTTACGTTCATCCTCTATTGAGTGTGTCTTAATCCATCATCAGTCCGTAAATGTCTCCTCTTGTGTGACTCTGCAGTTGTAATGCTTTCATGTTTTTTAGACCACTTGGTGGCACTGTGGCACTGGGATTTAGTAATGACCAAATTCAGTAGGGTTTTTTTTCTCCCCCTCTCTCATCTTTTCTAATGAAGTTGGGTGAAGGTGTGAAAATGGCAAACAAGGGAGGGGAAGAAGAATTGGGGTGGTCTATTTTACTGTACAGCCCAGTTTGATGCAATGAGTAAGTGGCAAATATAAAAAAAAAAAAAGTGTATGTGTTTGTATTATTATTATTATTTTTTGGTACCATACAAGCCCCCCTTTCCCTTCAAGGGCCTCAAACAGTGGTTAATAGAGGACACTAGGGAGATGCCTCACCACCCACGGCGGTGGTCACCTCATTACTCTTTCTTGAAGACAATATATATATATATATATATATATATATATATATATATATATATATATATATATATATATATATATATATATATATATATATATATATATATATATATACAAATATTCATTAATGGATGTATTTCTATTTTAGATGAGCATGATAAATATTGACTGGGCGCAAATTGTTCACATGTAATCCGAAGAGATTTGGAATAATGTTTTGGATTAAATCTTGAAAATGGGTTGTTCAAAACAAAAAAAATGGATTCAGATCTGAAATTAAATTAGATCACCTAATCCAATGTTTGTTTTAAACTGGATCATTCCCTCAGTTCGTGTTGTTCAAAACGTTTTAGCAGGATTGGATAGCTTTGACACTAAAAATCTGGATTATTCTGTTGCCAGCATCTTGGTGGATTCTGTGTGGATTTTAGGAATAAAATGTGGTTTAAATTAAACCCTATCTTGTCAAAAAGGTAATATTCATCATGCAGTAGATATCCAATTATTTATTGATCGCCCCCCTGGCCCCCAATTGATTTTCAATTCATATACTGTACAGCCAAAAGTAATCACTCACCCATTCAAAAAATCAGAATCAAGTGTTACAATTACTTCCCAGGCCACAGATGTATAAAATCAAGCCTCTATTTTAGGCATGGAGTTTGTTTTCACAAGCATTTATGAAAGAATGAGTCGCTCTCAAGAGCTCAGTGATTTCCAGTGTGGAACTGTGATAGGATGCCACCTGTGCAACAAGTCTAGTGGTGAAAATTCCCCGCTCTTAAATATTCCACAGTCAACTGTCAGCTGTATCATTATAATAACGTGGAACCACAGCAACTCAAAGTGGTAGGTCTCATTAACTGACGGAGCAGCATGAAGGGATGCTGGGCATATGTAGTGTATGGAGGACCAAAAATGACAAAATTAAAAATAACAGCGCTTGAAGCATGACATAAATGAATATGAGAGCAGAGCATTTGTATTTATTTGCATTTGTATTTATTGATTAACATTTAATTCTATTTATATATTTATTTTTGTATTTATTTTTACATTTATTCTTACCTTTTGAATCTCATTACTTTTTTATATTTTTGTATTTATTTGTACTTATACTGTACTATATATATATATATATATATATATATATATATATATATATATATATATATATATATATATATATATATATATATATAAGTAAATAAATAAATAAATGGATAGAAAAAATATAATTAAAAATTTAAATAAAAAAATAAAATACAAATAAATGGAAATACAAACACACACACATAATAATAGTGAAGATACAAGTAGGATGAATCCTGGTCGGCCTATCCAAAAACCTCAAATTTGGATTATGTAATCTTTAATTTGTGGTGTCTGGATATGAATGATCTGATCTGAACGTTCTTTGAAAGAAAAGAAAAAAACAGGACAAAAGCTACAAAATCAATCTGATCCATAAAATCAAATATAAAAAAAGGGGGATTACAAAATCCAAGTCATTCCTATCCGGGTGACATGCTTTGCAATACTGAGTGCAGGTGCTTCTGAACCAGATAAAAACTTTCTACCCTACATCCTCAACTCCATTGGGTGTGACGGCCCTGTCAAACTCCATGTGTGTGGCATCCTGGCCGTCTCCATACATGACTCAGAAGCCTCCATTTGGCCTGGTGTCCAGGCTGCCCTCCTGATCAACACCACTATGCCGCCAGAATTTCCAACAATCGCCTCCTCCTCCTCCTCCTGACCTCTTGAAATTGCTCAAACCTTTTTTTTGTCTCACCAGTACCATGACAACAGCTTGAAGTGGACAAACAGTGATGATGCTATAATCCAGAGTTTACTGTCTGACATTTCTTCCTTCAGAGTCCAGTTTCATTTTTCCATCATGTACCCATGTGTGAATATATTGGGAATCAACTTGCCACTTGGCCTGCATTCTTTTTATTAGCACAGTTCAAGTTACGTAGTTGCCAAGCCCCAATGAAGTACACCTTAATTGTTTCTGGAAAATGTATTTATTTCATTGAAATCTGTAATACCTGAAATAATAATAATAATATAAATAATAATAATAATAATAAATCAAGTTAAACAGTCCCTGCGAAAGCTGCTGCCCCTGTAACCCAACCCCAGATAAGCAGTAGATATGAATGGATGGATAGATAGGTGGATGGATGGACAGATGAGGTGGGTTCCTGATCTCCTTGTTGTTTCATTGTGCTGGGGTCCTGATGGTTCCTTGTTTTCTGTTTCTGGGGGCTTGCCAAGTTTGGGAAAAGATTGGGCTGAGCACCTTGGCGCAATAGCGAGAGCTTCTTTTCTTTATGAGTGAGCATAAATAAAATTGCTGAATTGTGTTACGATGATGATGTTGATTGGTTTGAATTTATTTTAGCTTCAGAGAGAACAGGGATAGCATTGCATTTGTAACTCACAGAGATGGGAAGTAACAAAGTAAAAATACTTTATTACTGTACTTGAGTAGTTTTTTCCTTACTTTGTAATTCACGGAGTATTTATTTTTTAGAATACTTTTTACTTTTATCCGTTATATTTTCAAAACAGTATATGTACTTTTTACTCAATGCATTTTCAAAACAGAGGATCGTTACTCGTTACTTTTGTTTTACGTGCACGACAACGATTAAAAAGAATCAAGGTTCCTGGCTCGGCCAATCATATGAAGCGTTACACACAGTCCCCGACATCCCCGCTTGTGATAGGCGCTATCTCAACCTATGAGATGACGCAATGGAGAGTGTTGAAGTTGAAACGAGATTGAAACTCTCAACATTATGGACCCCAGTGGTCTCAGAAGGACCAAGCGAGTCGGCTGGATACCCAGAGCGCCCACCCATGGCCTTACCAGCGGGATATGAAAAAAATTATAAATAAAATGAACAAGTGGACTGTATGTGCTGCTTTGAATTCCCCCTTATCAATATTAGATTTGGCAGAGGCATCTTTTGTTGAATTACAGTTCTAAACATCATTAAGCACATAATGTATACATGTATTTAAGGCAAGTTGTAAAATGTCTGAAGTCCTCTTGTTTATGTTTAACAAATTTAAAACATCATAAATTTAAACTTAATTAATTTCCATTGCATCTTTAAACCAAGGGCACCATCTAGAGGAGTAAAAAAATGTTGCATGAGGCGATTTATTTAGTTTTAAGGGTTTGTTAAGTGATGATCTTTTAAATTTAATGGTCTTCAAATTATGACAGGAAACATCCTTTAAAAATAAGTTTTACTTTTACTCATGAAATACATTTAAGAGTCTGTACTTTTTTAATTTTACTTGAGTAATTATTTGAATGAGTACTTTTACTTTTACCAAAGTCATTTTTATGCAAGTAATTGTACTTACGATAAACAGATGGACATGAAGCTCATAATAAAATTTTCTCATCCATCAAATCAATTTTCCCCATTGAAATGAATTAAAATGCCATTAATCCCTTCCAGCCCTGCAAAATACTTACTTTGTATATGTTTCTTTAGCACTGTACATGCTTTTAAATAATAATAATAATAATAAGAAGAAGAAGAAGAAATAGCACTGTATTGTAAAATTTAAAAACAGTATGAAAACATGACTGAAATGAAAAACAAGATAATGAAAATAAATGATTGTATGAAGTTTAATTCAACCGAGACACAAATAGAATAGAATACAATAAAATCGAATAGAATAGAATGTCATTTATCGTCATCATAAAGCGTACAACAAGAAAGGAAAGTCTATAAACTCTGATCAAAAAGTACAAGAACAGAAGGTGACGGGAGGAATCTGGCTTTGTAACGGCAACAAACTCTCTGCAACTTCAAGTTGATGTTTCTTTTTGATTCTTCTTGCTTTGGAGCTGACACAGTGATCTTGTTATGACCCGATTTTAATGTTGGCACCCAGTCGGGATTATCAGCAGCAGGTTGGCGTGTTACACACACACACACACAAAATTAATATATAATAATTATAAACCAGAAGAAATCCAGAGCTACCAAAATATTACACAAAATTATTAGAATTGCATTAATGGCAATCAACGGCGTAGCAAGGGTCCCCATGGGCCCTAAGCAAGAAGGGATTGGGGCTCTGGCAGATGGGTTTGGCTGGGGGGTTGGCACGGGCACGACAGACAACCATTTGTCAGATGCATGTTTGCACATCTGCAACTTAAAGAATCAACATGAATTGTATGTACTTCATTCAAATAACTTGTTAAAACTAAAATAAAAACAGCAATACAATTGTAAAGTGCACATAGGGGCCTACATTCATTTAAACAAACAAAATTAGGAAGAAAAAATAGAATACAGCACAGGCCAAATGTTTGGAGACATCTTCTCATTCAATACTATGCTTTATTTTCATGACTACGTACATTGTAGATTCTCACTGAAGGCATCAAAACTATGACGACAACTTTGACAACTATCTAACATGTGGAGTTATGTGCTTACCAAAAAAGGTGAAAATAATAAAATAAATACATAAATAGCCGCCCTTTGCTCAGCTTAACCCCTTCAGACCCATATATGGTCCCAGTGGGCATGACATATTCGCATGTCTAAACCAAAAAAACACTTAATTTGATGATGTCAACACTTCTGGTTCATGATTGGATCATACATAACCAATCACAATCGCAAGTTGATTTGCATGAGATTCATTTTAAAAATGTTGCATATAAGCTTATAGGTTTACAACACGTTACAGCCAAATTATCCTGGCGTCCATTAAAACAACTAAAAACATGAGCTAATCCCCCAAAACATTTCTATGTTGTTCTTATGTGTGAAAAGAGTCAAAATCATCAAAAATAATTACATTTTGCCCGGCAGAATAAAAATGTGGGTCTGGAAAAAAAAATCCAAATTATTATTCAGAATATATGTTCATGTCAAAATATTGGGGTACATTTTTTCCCATTTTAAATTATGCTATTAATTCACTGATTAGAAAAAGAGGAGGATGTACTTGTGCAATGGATCAAAAAATGTTGAAGACGTCCTCATAACATTAAATGTCGAAAACATTAACACATAACATGTGCTCTTCAAATATGACGGGCAAAAATATTGATAAAAAAAGCCTTTTTTATTAAGCAATTAATCGTGATTAATCAAAATTCTAAGATGTGATTAATCTGATAAAAAATGTAATTGTTTGACAACTGTATTAAAAAAATATAACGCACTATTAGCTACTCTCCATATTTTAATTTCAAGTATTATTACCCACACAGTGACTGCCGTATTTGGCGCGATGTGCTAACCAGTAAAGTTAAGGGTTAAAGTACCACTGATTGTCACACTCTGGGGAGCACCACTCGTTCTGTAACTTTAACAGCGACAGTGAGACAGACAAATACTGGGGCTTTATTCCATCCCATTTCAGTAGTAAATTTGCTATTGCACTTTGGCAGTGGCCTACAATGTCTGATGTTCAGCGTTAGCTTTTGGCTAACATCTGTTCGTTAGTTTGGACTAGCTAGCTAGCTTGCTCATGAATCCAATCTTTATTCAACTGGGGCTTATTGTAGTCTCTTATTCAGGTCTGCATGGGCACGGGGATGTTACTCGGCTTTTGCTTGCTGTTTCTCTCTTCTTTTTTTTTTTTTTTGAAGACATTTGCTCTGCCTTTGGGCCCTGGTGCTTAATTATTATTCGGAATACAGAAAAAACATTGGTCTTTCTACCTTGACTTTGTTAGAACAGATAATGAGGTAGCAACCGTGTACCATTTTAAAGGAAGCCGAGCGAATAGATGTCAACCAACATGGAGGGAGAAAAATTAAAAGGCAGATGTGTCGACACGTGCAATACAGAGTTAAGACTCATAGTGCCTCATTTGTGTCACCACGTAGTTGCTTAGTTACTTTGGTATAGCGTTCTTTTCAACCATGAACTGCTCAGGGCATTTTAAGGTGTGTAATGGTAAATCAAACCAGGATTACTTCTGCCATAGTTCTTGCCTATTTTCACACACTTGGAACTCTTTCTTGATTGGCTGGGTGATTGCCTGGGTGACATTGAAGGGTGAAAGACGTAGTTTAAGTTTGAAATACAGTATGCCTTTTGTTACACACCAGTCCTGAAACCTTTCTGGCATACCTTATAGAATCATTTAATTACACCCATGAGTTATTATTAAGTGCCCTTTTTTCCCCTTGAAAGGTGCATTTTGTACCCCATTTATGAACAGTGGTTAAATTGAAAGAATCCACAGAAGAAATATAGGACTGAATATAAACAGAAGTCATTCACAGCTCCCTGATAGTTACCAACTAAATTCCTCACACTTTCCTCCAACACTTTTCCTGTTCACCTGCTCTCTCTTCCATCTCCCTCTTACTCTCATCCATCCTGCTCGCTTGCTTGAATCATCATTTTCTCAAGGCTTTCTTAACCTTAATATGTCCCTGTCTCTAGCATACAATGATCACGTCAGTTGTTTCCTTCCCTTCTATTTGTTCCACTTCTTCACTCCTACACTCGCAATGCCCCACCAAAGCTCAGGGCTTCTTCGAGGTCTCCTTTGACATGAGTTCTTGCTATTCTGCCAGGCTAAACAAAATTATCCCTCATGTTACTTGGATCATTCACAGGCATAATCATCTCATGCATTTGAAATGTAAATGCTTTCATGAGCACCATTAATACTCCATTGTGGCAAAATCCCTCTACAGACTTCTACAATAAAGTAGTTTAACATAACATTGGATAAAATACTCTCAAGGTAATCAAAGGCATCTGTCTTTTTAAAGCATTTGATAAGTACAGTAGTATTTTGAAATAATTCAGTCATTTTCCCTTTTTTATTTCACCTATAGTCTTGTCAGGCAACCACTCGTGTCAGGCCATCATCTACAGTATTTCCCTGTCTTTGTTCATTACCAATTGTGCCTCAGTTGTGTGATTATCAGTGGCGAGCGGTCATAATAAGCTATTCATGTGGTGCATGCCCAAGCCCTTCAATAAAATAATTGAAAATATTTATCCGTCAGGGTCCTCTATTATACCTTACCTTACTTATACCTTAGTCCTACTGCTTTGGTTTTAAATTCCTGTGTAATTTGTCCTGTTTTCCTCGCGGCAAGGTGGAAAGCCGATGCACAATGAGAAATCAAGTTGTGTTAATTCCGAGAGGTTGTTGCTGTACGTGTGTCTTTTGAATGGCAAAAAAGCTGTTAGCAAATCAGCATTGACAACGCGCATGCGCATAATTAGTTTGTTCTCCTGTGGGCCGGCAAATGCCAGATTTCATGCCCGAGGAGGCTCCAGTGTTCTCGGCCGTGCTCCGCGGGCCCACGGCCTGCTCCGTGGTCCTCCGGCCATGCCCAGGAATGCTCCAGCGAGAATATAATTTCAAGTGGTCGTCCTACTGAAGTAGCCTAATCATCACGAAAACAGGGAAGAATTTCGTCCGTCACTTTCAAGCAAGGACGTATGAGAAACATACAGTAAATGGCTCGCTGGCTGACCACAGACCACATCAAACTTTGTTAGTGGAAACCTCTTGAAGTTCATAATAATTATTGTGTTCAACATGATTTAAAAAGCATATGCATGGCAGGAAGCTTTACTGATGTCAAGGAGGGTGGAGTTTGATGGTGGACCCAAACGCAGGGAAGCAGGGCAAGGAAGCAGAGGTAATGTAAAAAAAAAAAAAAAAGGAATTTAATTATACAAAACAAAAGCGAACTCCAAATGGCAAGTGAAAACAAAACGTGGGGAGGACAACAAGGCAAAAACGTGGGGAGGACAACAAGGCAAAAACTGGCAAGATGACGGAAGGAAAACGACAATGAATCGACGCAGACAGAGGTGAGACAGGAGACTAAACACACACACACACACTAATGACACAGGACACACCTGGGGCAAGACACAAGTGGCTGAGGGCACTGATTGGTTGACACGAGGAAGGGCAGGATTACACTTAACAAGACCAAGGGAGACACACAAGGAAAAACAGAACCCAAACATGACAACTGAGATATTAGCAGATCTAAACCTAGAAATGAAGAATTTTTTTGTTTTGTCGATTTTTGTCGTTTTTGTTGTTTCTCTGTATGTTAGTTTATCCATGGAGCAAATATAAAACACCAAACAAAATGTTCAGAAACTTTCACCACAATTATTTTGCTTTGTTACCTTCTATTTTGATCACAGATGATAAAGGAAACCACTTTGAAAGTAAATGAAATTCTTCAAATATACAAAAATGCCAAAACAGCATATTCAGTCAAATATATATATCTGTCGTAATGAAACGTAAATACACCATTCCTTTTTTTTTCTTTTTTTCTAAGGAGAGCTCAGTATTGTTCATTCGATTTGACATCATCATTGCTCTCCTTTTAAAAAAAAAAAAAAAATTAAAAAAAAAGTTTTTTTTTTCTTCTCATTTTTTTTTTAAATATATATACATATATATACATATACACACATATATATATATATATATATATATACACTTTTTTTTTGTATGTGGGTGAGTATGTGTACGTGCGTGTGTGTGCGTGCGTGCGTGCGTGCGTGTGTATTCATCAGTTCACCTAAAGCCCATTAAAAAAAATCCCATACTAATAATATAATGTAATAATAAATTGCCAAATGCAGAAACATCAATGTAAGTTATCACGATGTAGTGGCTCTCGCTAACAGACAGAATTAAGTAACCAGAATTAGGTTAAAAATTTCTATATACGTAGACCATGTTTCTATAAATTTTGATATTTGGTTTTTATTTGAGGCAGATATTTTTTCCATTAAAATGTGATTTATGAGGAGGTTAGACCATTGTTCGATATTCAGAGTTTGTTTATTTTTCCAGTTAACAAGAATTGTTTTTTTAGCGATAGTAAGGGCTACAAGTGTAGATTGAAATTGTTTATGTGGTAAGTCATTTGTTGTTAGGTCACCTAAGCAAACTGTATTTTTATGTTTAATCCCCCGTTAACTTCCTTTACTTTTACCTCCCTACCCGTTTTTTCACTGTTATATTTACTAACTCGTCACCTCATATTTTACACAAATTACATAAACCACCTAACCACTTTGATTCTATCCTATAACATGCTAATATTGACAAATGGCCTATGCAGATATATACACAGGGCTGAGTCTATATTGTTTGTATGCATAAATTAGTTCTGGTTTCCTGGAATGTTTGTGGCGCTCGCTCAGAAGCAAAAAGAATAAAAACTTTAGACCATCTCTTAAAATTAAAAGCAGATATTTGCCTCCTACAAGAAACCCACCTACAAAAATCTGAAGAAAAATTACTTATTGATAAGAATTTTAGCCAAGTGTACTCTGCCCCTTATAACAGTAGACAAAGAGGAGTCTGTATACTCATACATAAGAATTTACTCTTTACTTTAAATAATACAATAACAGACCCAGAGGGCCGATACATTATTATTCAGGTGACTATATTTAATAAAATATATACACTTGGTAATTTATATGCCCCTAATAATGATGATCCGGCCTTTTTCCATGAATTTTTCTCTCAGCTGTTTGATTTAGCAGCAAACTCTACTATTATTATTGGAGGAGACTTTAACACAGTCTTAAATCCATTAATTGACCGTTCTAATAATACAACATGTAGGCGATTACAATCTACTAAAGTAATAGGGGAATATATGGATGACTTTGGCCTCGTCGACAGCTGGAGACTTAAAAACCCAAATAAGAAGGAATTTACCTTCTTTTCCGCTGTGCACCGGTCTTTTTCAAGAATTGATTATTTTCTTACAAATAACTCTATTGCTGATAAAACTGTTACAAAAATACATCCTATTATTATTAGCGACCATGCACCAGTCTCCCTTTCCCTACAAGTTGATTATACCTTTAAACCACCACCGACATGGCGGTTTAACATCTCACTGCTAAACGACGCAGAGTTTGACAAAATTATAAGAAAAGAGTGGGCAGACTTTTTGGAAATAAATGACTCTCCAGACCTATCGCCATCTCTTCTCTGGGAAAGCAGTAATTAGAGGTAAAATTATATCATATTCTTCTTATAAAAAGAAACAGGATCAAAAATCAGAAAAAGACTTGGAAGATAAAATTAAACAACTGACGGATGAGTACGCAATAAACCCAAATAACCAAATATGGACTGACTTACAAAATACAAAAATACAGTTAGACGATATGCTAACTAAAAAGACAGAGTTTATAATACAACAATTGAGATACAACAACTTTGAATATAATAACAAATCAAGTAAATTTCTTGCAAACCAACTTCAACGCAATCGGGAAAAGTCTCTTATAACGGCTATTAAAGGGACAACTGGTGAATGCACACAATCACCAGAAGAAATTAATCACATTTTTTATAACTATTATCGTAACCTATACTTAGAAACTAACAAGCCTAACCCTGAGCATATTGAGGCATTCCTCAGTAGCTTAAATATACCTCAGTTAACTACTGAATATAAAGACATGTTAGATGCGCCACTTACTATAAACAAGTTGTACAGTGCTCTAGATAATATGCCTAATGGCAAAGCACCTGGCCCGGATGGTTATCCGGCTATATTTTTTAAGCACTTCTGGTTAATGCTTGCTCCACTATTCTTAAGAGTAGTAACAGAAATTAAAACTGAGGGTTACATACGCCCACACATGAATACAGCAGCAATTAAACTTTTATTAAAGCCAGAAAAAGACCCCACCCTTCCATCAAGTTACCGTCCGATTTCACTAATTAACACTGATACTAAAATTATCACTAAGGCTTTCACATCTAGACTAGAAACAGTAATCTCGACAATCATTCATAGCGACCAAACAGGCTTTATTAAAGATCGTCACTCTACTAATAATATTAGGAGACTCTTTAACCTTATTAGCATGTCACAGCGGCATGATAAAAAGGCAGTTATTATATCATTGGATGCAGAAAAAGCTTTCGACAAAGTTAACTGGTCCTTCCTCTTTGCTGTTTTAAATAAATTTGGCTTTGGGAAATCATTTATCCACTGGGTATCAGTATTATATGATTCTCCTAAAGCTACAGTTACTACTAATGGGATTATATCTCAGAGCTTTACTTTACAGAGAGGCACAAGACAGGGATGCCCACTATCCCCTTTATTATTTGCAATATTTATTGAGCCACTTGCATTAGCCATACGCCAGGAAAGAAGGATTCAAGGAATTCACTCTGGGGTAACAGAACATAAAATTAATCTATATGCCGATGACATCTTACTTTATTTAGAAAAGCCGGCTACTTCGCTAGGGGAAGTATTTAACTTAATAACTAAATTCTCACAGTTATCAGATTCTTCTATTAACTGGACAAAATCAACACTTCTACCTATTACAGAAAATTCATGGAACCCTGCAAGCCAGGACCCACACTACTCATTTCCTGTAGGTAATTTAAAATACTTAGGCATAAAAATCTCACCTAAATTAACTGATTTAATTCATTTAAACTTTTCTCCACTTCTGGATAATATTTATAGTGACTTGGAGCGCTGGAATAATCTTCCTATTTCTCTAATAGGACGAATAGCCACCATTAAAATGAAAGTTTTACCCAAAATAAACTATTTTTTCTCAATGATTCCATTTAAACCTACGGCTAAATGGTTCCAGTTGTTGGACTCAGCCGTTACAAAATTTTACTGGAATAAAAAAAAAGCAAAGATTAGTCTATCTACTCTTCAGAAAAGTAAATCCAAAGGTGGTGGTCTAGAGGCACCAAATTTTATGTACTACTATATAGCTAACCAGCTACAATATATCGTTCTATGGGCACAACCCAACCGAGATACTAACTGTTGGCTGGAACTAGAACAGAAGGATCGTAATAACCTCAGACTTCGAGATTTAGTCTTTATTACAACATCGATTAAGCGACATAATTGTTTTAAAAACCCAATGATTTCCGCCACCGTGACTGCCTGGTGGAAGGCACTAAAATTGACAAAAGCCCAAGTGGAGCCCTGTGGGCTTTCTCCCCTATGGCATAACCCCGACTTTCAACTTAACAACCAACCGCTTTATTTAGGTGTGTGGGAGCAGAAAGGAATTACACATCTCCACCATCTCTTCTCAGATAATATGTTTATATCATATACATCCTTGCTCCAAAAATACAATATAAAAAACGGAAATTTTTAACTCTTTCACTGCCAGACGTTTTCCGAAACGGGTTGTCCCCACTGCCAGCCGATTTAGCCATTTTGAGTGATCTTTCAAGGTCCACAGAAAATGTTGTGTTTGGACTATGGAAACACACATACTACCAAATGAAAGATTGGAAAAGTTGTTTCTAGCTTATTCCGTTCTTCAGTAATCAACAATAGAAAATGGTAACTTTCACCGAAATTCTCTGTTTTGAAACAAAAAGTGGAGAAAAACGGCTTTTTGTGAAACGATGTTATTTCATGCACTTCAGTGAATTGTACACTTCTTTTTGTCCATGAATGATGCCACAAACACCTAAATAGTGCTTTACTTCTATAAAACAGTACCACCAACAATGAAAAAGTCTTTTTTTATAACAAAAAAAAAAACAGTTTATTTACATAGAAAACTAACAATTTGACAAACTATTTACAAAGGTGTACAACAGTGCATGTGTGATTATTTACAATTGTGTGGATGTTTGAACTACATAAATTTCACTTTTGTGTGGTAAACAGTGTAACACTCGCCTGCGTGCAAGGGGACACTGCAAGATTTGCACCACAGCCTTGTCTCACTGCGAATGCCCCTTCGCATGCAGACCCGACACCTTCTTGCTGGCTTTTTTTTCCGGGAAGTAGCAGGCATGTGTTCCAGCGTGTGTTTGGCCATGTTACCATCAAGTCGGCTTTCAGGATCAAAATACGGTGACCTGGTACTTTGTCTGGCTTCCTCATGCTCTTCCATCCCAACTTCCTCCTGGTCTTGTGGCAACAGCCACCCTCTCACCACCTGCTGGATGAACTCCAAAAAAGGTTGACTCGTCCCATTTTTTTTTTTGTACAATATGTAAGCATTGAACATGCATATTTGGAACAGATACGCAACAAACTTTTTGTGCCACTTCAACGTTTTCCGTGTGAATGGGTGGTACGAGATGTTTTGATCCATCTTGTCCACTCCATTCATCTTGGAATTGTAGTCCACAACACAAATTGGTTTTTCGAAAGGCACTTTTTTTTTTTGTGCCTTCCGCCACACCTCCACTGTCCGCATTTCATCTTTGTGAAACGTTGTCACCATCCTCAACAAACGTTTGTCCTGCCATGCCACAATTAAAACATTTGTGTTGTGCCTTACCAGTTTCCCCCCCACCCCAAGGCCAGTGTTGGTTAGGCACGTTATCTCACTGGGTTCACCCCTGTTCTTCCTCAGCGTTCCACAAACATTGGTGCGCGCTGCCAGGAGACGTTCACACAAAGCAATAGAGTTATAAAAATTGTCCATGAATAGTGTGTACCCATTTCCTGGCAGACGATCCAGTAAGTTGAACACTGTATCGGGGAGAGAACAACTAATGCCAACATAAGGTTGCATATTGAAACAATAGCCGTTTTGGGAGTCACACAAAATATATGATTTGATCCCATATTTGACCGGCTTTTGGGGGTTGTACACTTTGAACGAAAGACGTCCCTGGAAACTCATCATTCCCTCATCAATACAAATATTCTTGCCCGGTTGAAACAGTTCCTTGAACTTGTTTACAACGTGATTGAACACAGGACGAATTTTAAATAGTTTGTCGTCTGAACTGTGTGCCGTCTCGTTGTCGTTGAAGTGCAGGAAACTCCAGATGAGCTGGAAGCGGTTTCGAGGCATTGCGCGACTGAAGAATGGTGTCGTCTCTATTTCGTCCTGAGTCCAATACATTTCGATACTGGGCTTGTTTATATACCCAGTAAGGAACTGGAGTGCAAAAAATGTTTTGAGCTCAGACACAGACACTGGCTTCCAAGCACGACTCCTGCAGTGTGGCAGACTTTCAGCCCGTTTTTGCATTGACTGACGTGCAAATAAGTTTGTCTGATCAGCAATGTGCTGCAGAAGTTCGTCTGTGATGAAGAGCTGCAGGAAGTCAACTGGCCGGGTTGAATTCAGCTCTGCTGCGGCACCTCTTGGTCCTGGCTCCACAGTGAAGGGGAAGGAGTTTGGCTGCCAGCCTGCTTCATGCCAGCCAGATTTTTGGGGATCTGCAAATATACATTTCAATATCATATAATATTCATTTTAGATCAGTGTGATGCAATATATATATATATAAATATATATATTTACGTTTTTTCTTGGATCCACTGGTTGATGGACCTTTATTCTGCTCACTCCGAGGAGCGTCACTCTGAGCTGCAGCTGAAAGAAATATATACAATTACAATAATATCGAAAGAGCGTTTTCTTTTGTTGTTGCGGTGTATTGAAAACACTTTTTTTATACCTCTCTTTGTCGTCTTTGCAGTGGGACGTCGCTGTGAGCACGATCCACGATCTATGAATGCACATTCACGTTACACGAGGTGCTAGCAGCGTGCTAGAAAAGTATCTCATAGCAAGTTTGTGCTTACCTTCGACGTCTTCTGCGGATGAAATACTGTCCGAATCACTTTCTCCGTGGTCAGACTGTACCCACTCCTCCGAAGAATATCCATCGGACTCAGGATACTCTTCGTCGTCGTCCGATTGAACGTCCTCGTGCGGAGAAGTGCTCGGTCGTGCACCACGTTTTCCGGCGCTAGCACCGCTAGCCTCCGAGGCCTTAACACGCGGTCGAAGCTGCCGCCGCGTCAACGCTGCAACTTCGGCATCAACCTCATTGTCGCCATCATCATCACCTTCGTCGGATTGAACGTCCTCGTGTGCAGAAGTGCTCGGTCGTGCACGACGTTTTCCGGCGCTAGCACCGCTAGCCTCTGAGGCCTGAGGACGTGAACGAAGCTGCCGCCGCGTCAACGCTGCAGCTTCGGCGTCAACCTCCTTATCACCATCATCATCGCGGTCAGCATAATGGTGCACTTTAGCACTGGTTGATGCTTCTCCTTTTCCAAAAAATCGATCAAGCGTGGTCTGCTTCTTACCGTCGGTCGCCATTTTTCGTCTCTTCTCAACTCTCGCCTACTCCTCGACGCTCTAGCCCCTCCTGGCCTTTTATACTACTGACGCCCCACCCGATCTTGTCAAAAGAGAGTCATCGCTGCCCTCTAGGGGCCAAAAATAGTCCTTAGGCACAACAGACAGACTTGAAACTTTGACCAGACATGCGGGAGGGTTTCCTCTACCCGTTTCAAAAAAAAATAATAAATCATTGGATGACGTCTTTTGACGTCATTGGCAGTGAAGCGTAGGTTTTTACTTGACGTCTTTAAACGTCAGTGGCAATGAAAGAGTTAATTATCTACAAGTTAAAAATATGATTAAAGAAACAAATTCCAACACTTCGGGGTACGCTCCAACCGCCTGTTTTATCTAAAGATATTAACAAGCTTTCTCCGACAACAACAAAAAAACTTTCAAAAATATATAAGCTACTTTCATATACTGATAAAATGTCTTTACCCATCTCAAAATGGGAGACAGACTTGTCTTTAGCACCGGAATCTGACTTTTGGATTCAAGTTTGTGAAAACGCATTTAAAATGACAAAACACACAAATTTACAACTTATCCAATATAAAATTATTCACAGAACATACATTACTCAATATATGATGAAGAAAATGGGACTCTCAGACTCCGACATTTGTCTCCAATGTTTACAAAACACTACAGACACTTATGTTCATGCTTTATGGTTATGTACTCCGGTTATTTATTTCTGGACTAAAGTCTTAGAAAAACTTTCCGCTATTTTGGACTGTAGGATACCTTTATCTCCAAACTTGTGTTTGCTAGGTGACCTAACAAATACACCATTCAAATTTATTACATCACCTTCAGCTGCAAAATCTGCGAGAAACTTGCACGGTTTCAACTTTTCTTGCCCAATCATATGCAACCTTGATGAACATGGGCATCACAAGGTATCAAAAGCTGTCGTTGGTATGGTTAGAGGGAAGATTTGATTTAGAAAAGGAGGAGGAATGGGGGGTGACAGGAGGGGGGGACGAGAAGGATGAGAGGAACAGACTGATTTGTGAAACCCTACAGCAGCCCTCCAGCAAAAATCCATAACGGTGCCACTGTATGCTGGCTGTCATTGTGGTGCAGTCAGTCACTCATCTAAATGTACGCGCTTGCACACACACACACACACACACACACACACGCACACACACACACACACACGCACACACACACACACACGCACACACGCACACACACACACACACGTGTGTTACAAATACACCCTCACTTTGATTTTTCCAAGCTTAAATAATACAAACACATACCAAAACTTAGAAATATATAAATATAATGCAACATATTTGTATAGTTTCATATATAAATCTGTCTTGTGTTCAATAACATTCTATTAAAATAAATAAATAAATCTTTGTCCAACACATAGTGCCAGAAAATTGTCAAAAATTGAGAGAGAACTTTGATGGCGACAAGAAAATCAGTTTGAGAGTACAGTATAAAGAGGCTTTGAGAGAGTATGGCAAGTGGCTTTGCAACGTTTTGCAACACTGAAGGAAGCCTGCCAAACTCGCTACGTGTGCTCACCCTCGCCACTACGTGAGATACAGGCTTTACGCACTTGAAACATACGGCGATTCTCCCGTCTCGGCTTCTGACACACCCATCTATGTAACCTGTGAAAACTAGAGCAGCCATCAAAGCGGTATGAGCCACTGACACGTCCCGGATTGTGGAACTTCCCTGAGACATGTGAATTCTGTAGCGATCAATTTGAATAAATTTCACACTTCGAATGTTAAGTTGACTTGCGTATGGATACGGAAGTTATACTGATCATCCCCAGTGATGTGCGCGTGGTTTAACAAACAGGCTAGTTTGAAAGAGCATGCGTTTTTTTGCATTCTATATTTAATAAATACAATAAAAGTAATTTAATCAGAGTACTGTGCTCATGACTGAATGCATTTTTGGAGCTGTACCACACTGTAGTTTTTTTAATTGAGTGCTTGTTGTTTAAGGATTGCCGAGCAATCAACACGAGAGTGCGGCATTTGTAAGGATTTCACGGCCGGCATATGTCAAATAAAACAAATGTTTGACAATCTAAGTCATAATTGGTTGGGGCTGGGTTGGGGTGGGTGGCGGGGGTGGGGGGCGGGGGGGTCGCGGGGGGAGCGGGGGTTGTGGGCCGGTGGGGTGCCTGGTGGGCCTGCAGTGCCCCGTCCTGCTGCGTTGGGTTGGGGGCGCGGGCCGCGTTGGGGTGGGGGGCGCTCCTGCTCCGGGGTTTGCTCTCCGGCCGGTGGCCCCTGCGGGGCCCGGGGGTCGTCCTTTGGCGCGGCCGCGGCCTGGGGGGCCCTGAGGTGTTGCGCTTGCTCTGTCCTGGCGGAGGTCGACGGCTCCCCTCTTTGGTGGAGATTTTCATGCATGCTAGATCCACCACACCAGCATCTATCGAGACTCAGACACAATTTGTTTCTCCCTCAGGTCATTGATTCGGTGGAGGCTGGTGTCTGTGGATCTCACTCTGCTTCGTCTGTCCTTTCTACCTTTCCTCAGTTTCTCCTTTGGGCCCTTGAGGTTTCCCTGATTTGTTGGAGTTGGGATGTCTTTGGGGTTGGTGAAGGTTAGTGGCCCGGTGGGTGGTGTCTGGTCGGTGCTGGGCTTCGCTTTTCTTTCTTTTCTTTGGTCCCCCTTTGGGTCTCCTGGCGGCCCCACGACTCTGGCTGGATTTTGAAGTGTTCGGTTTAGGTGAACGGTATGGGAATTCTTATTTATTTTTATTTTTTTTCGCACGCACGCACGCACGCACACACACACGCACGCACACACGCACAAACACACATACAAAAAAAAAAAAAAAAAAGGGAGAACAATGATGATGACATTTCAAATGATCAATACTGAGATCTCCCAAAAAAAAGAAAAAAAAAAAAATAAATAAAAAAAAAAAAAATAAGTCATAATTGCCACTGTAAGAGTGACTGTAGTCGTTATAAGCTGCAAACAAACTCCAAGCCACCAGCACGAGTCGGTAGCTGCGGCATTACGCGGCCGTCACTAGCGGGACCCGGAAGCAGTTCATCGAATCAAAAAGTGCAATATAATGTTTCACCTCCAAGAGGCGCTAGTCCTTAGTACAGCCTCCTTAGCGCGCAAGAGGAAATATGTTTATGATGAATACACGCACTGCTAGATTTGATAGGGGACGCCAGTGTGCGTACATTTCATGAAGGTGAGTAACTGTTTACAATTAGGTCGCAATTTGCGCAGCAGTGCACCATTTCTGATTGAAGAACACAAGAGAATATGCCCCATAGAGCCTAGCTCAAATGGTAACCTGAGAGCTTTGCCTTTCAGCTCAGCTCCGTCTTCAACACGACAGATACATAGTCTGCATGGTAGAACGCAGATGAAGCACTGATCCGCCTGATGATTTCCTGCTTTATTCTTGTCTATAATATATCCCTTTTAAAAAGTCTACTGGGTTGCTATTATTATTATTTTTATTATTATTATTATTATTAGTCCTAGTAGTAGTTGAAAATAACTATTATATTACATATAAATCGCCCAGGCCTACTATAAAAATGTGTGTTGCAGGTCAGTTCTGTCACTCTGTGCCACATTCCAGCAGTGACCCCGAAAACACCACAGGCCATGCCTCCAGCCAATCAAAGTCAAAAGCCCTCACAGTGACAGCCATAGCAGTTGTTCACCCTTCAGACATATCACCATGGCGACCACACTGGATTTTGATGTTCTTCACTTAAAAAGATTGACGCTACACCTGTCTGGCACAGGGCAAGTGCACTGAAATTCAACTGGCCAATATTTTGATGGACTGTGTGTGTGTGTGCGTGTATGCCAACCTGAAGGCAAAAAGTAAATCTGATTTATGTACACTTTGGTAAAAATAATGACTGTTAGGTGAAACTTTATTTAAATTATTCTTGTTGGCATGATTAAGAGTGTGAAAGGAAGACATGAAGCATGTCAAATCAAGGAAATGCTAAGATTGGATGCTGATGCAACACAAGCCAATTTGCTCAGGATTGTGTGTGAGTATGCACTCCTTGTTAAACAGACACTTTCTGGGAAAAAAAAGGGGGGGAAATAACATTAAAAAATAGAAGGGAAATCTTAATTTTCAAAAGTCAAAGTGGTATGAGCACATTTTGCATAATGATTTGAAAATTCTTGAAAAATAATAAAAAAATAAATAAATAAAAACGATCCGAAATCGATGACCCAATTGGATGACTTAATCCA
The DNA here is from genome assembly GCF_051991255.1 of Vanacampus margaritifer. NCBI lineage: Eukaryota > Metazoa > Chordata > Actinopteri > Syngnathiformes > Syngnathidae > Vanacampus > Vanacampus margaritifer. The sequence goes on along the minus strand of NC_135438.1, from coordinate 20,736,701 downwards.
ATTTACGGTTTAATCTGGATCAAAACTACAGTTTGTGTAATTATTATTATTATTTTTTATTTGTTTTATAATTTTTTTGTTGTATGATGTATGTATAGAGTATAGTACAGTACTACTACACCAGAACTAAAGGCTGAAATGGTTATTTTGCATTTATTGACCGCCACAGGGGCCTCCGCTAAGAGAGCACACAAGTCTTCAATTGTACTCAACAATTGAATTAGCTCTGACAACATGAAAACAGGAAACAGAAATAAAGAGCAGCCTTTCATATTTAAAGCATGGATTTCAAAACAAGATATAATTAAACATCACACACTAAACAGCTTGAGGAATTCTTAACATTGTAGATATTACTAAATGACTTGAAGCACTATTATATTGAATTGAATTATTTGCGCTTCACTGTATTCCTTAAAAGGTAAACGTCCTACAACCACATATTTTGATTGGGACTTTTTTTTCCCTGACCACTGGATTATTTGTTTAATTTTATTTATCTTTTTTTTTATATTTTTTTTATTATTATTAATTTGATTGTGTGCTCTGTGCAGAATGACTTTTATGAACAAATATAATTGCAATTAATTTCAAGCAATTAAAAAAAATTGCTTAAATTTTTTTATCTGTCATTAATTTTTTTTTAAATTGTATGTATCATAAGTACTAATGGCACTTGGTATCGGTGAGTACTGAAGATTTGAGTATCGTTATCTGTCTAACAAAAAGTAATATTGAACATCGCTAATATTAAGATACTATAATGTACAGTGGTTCAAGAAAAAACAGACATATGCAAATAGTTTGTATTTAAAATGGCATTTTTGTTATACATCTGGCTCTAAAGTGTGTGGTCCTGCTGTATGTGGCCCCACAGTATCACTGATAAGCAATTGTGGCCCCCTTCATCATTGCCCTTACCTGGTGTAGGCTATTGCGCATTTGTTTAAATTTGTCTTTGTTTACTTTTTTAAATTGTATTTTAATGACCATTTATCTTTAATGTTGCACCAATGTTGGACCAAAACAACCTTCTAGTTGTGAATGTGGCTTTCAGTGAAATGGCAACAAAATCGATTCAGACTCTGCCCTCGCCAAGGTTAGAGATTCATTAAAACAACTGTACACAAACAGAATCACACAACGATTGCCATTCAAAATAACATGACAACAGCACGTTGGTTCCTTGTGTAGCTTTTTAATAATATAGACTATATTCTTGCCATGGTGTTATTTTCCTTTATTTCCTGTTGCCTTGCTTCCAATGATTCTTTTGCTTTTAGTGATGAACTCATTTACCTTTCTACCCTCTATGACATGCACTATCACTCTCCTGTTCCTCTCCCTTGGTTGCTTGAAGCCTTGTATGAATTCCAGCGATGGAATATTGCATTTCTAATCTTGCTGACAGCAGACAAAACCAGTTTTTTTTTCTTTTTACAATATCCATGCCCCATTCTCACATACTGTAAGACAGACTTTTTTTCTTTCTTTTTTTATTTTCCCTTTTCCAGATTTAATACTACAGTCCAAACACTCTTGTTTTTTCTTGTCTTCCATTCGTCTTTTTTCTTTGAGGGCACTTAAGAGGAGAAGGACCTGAAATTAATGTTGGGAGTAAAACAGAAGGCTGTTCTAGAAGTACAGCCAAGAGTGCTTCTGCTGGTGGTGTTGGCAATTCACAAAAAGGAGCAAGACCTTATCAACAACATGATTGGGGCTTGGAGACTTGTCGGAGGGCTCTGTTTACAAAGAGCAGCAGATCCTGCACTATACTGTGGGGAAATAACTTTTCCTTGGCATTCAACTCTCTGCTTCTGGGGTGTGTATGCTACTTTTTCCCACTACATGCTCCCTTTCTTTTTCTGGCTGTCTTTCTTGTGCAGCCAAATGCCATTGTAAGTCTGCTCACATTGTCTGTACAGTTCACCGGTATCTGTTACTAGCCTGTTGGTCTACGCCTCCATCAACCTCAACACACATCCACACACATACAAGGAGTCCGTTTGTATGGAGGTAAATATGGTGCAAAACTAACTTTAACAAAATACCTGTAGCGGCTTAAAGATTCACTCGCAGTAAAAACATTTTGTTTTCATTTTATTATGATAGTAAGAGTACAGATACTTGAATATAATGTTAGTCAAATACAAGTAGCTGAGTACTGTCCACTCTTGGTTATAGGTTTAGGTTATCTTGTAAAACATTCAATAGGGTTCTGTAGCTCTATAGTAATTTTCTCATCTAAGCACTAAGCAGCAGTTTATGAGGTATTTTTAGTTTATAATTTTTTTACAGGTACAAGCTATTGATCGTACGTTTACACTGGTAGGCTTCAAATCTTGAAATAAAAATCGTGACTTCAATGTGTTCAGTTTTCGTGACAATTAACAACATGAGATGAGCTAGCTAGCACCGGATTACGAGCTATGATCGTACAATAAATCTTACCTCCATATTAAAACTTCTTTCTTTCTGCCCACTTTGAGTGCTCTGTATGTCAACCAACGTTTAAGCTGTTCCACACGGTGTTTGTATATTGAACCATGTTGAAATTTTCACGCCTGGGACGTCCTCTTCGTCCAAAATGACGCGTAAACTGGTGTGGCTGCTCTGTTTGTTTGGAATTTCGGATTTGTGCATATTAATGATAAGAACGTGGCGTCATTTGAGTTCAACCCACTGTCATTCGCTCAACCAATGAGGTTGAGCTTTAGCCCGCCCAAATCCTCCAGAACCCGCCCTCTTCTTCTACGAGTACAAATCACGGAGCTCTACAAGTACGAATCAGTTTTGCACCATTTGTAGCGAGAGAATTGGTGCAAAACTCATGTGACTGGACAGCAGCAGAAAAAACACTTGTGACTTCTAGTGGCGACTTCTTTGACTACAAGTTGTCACTTCTACAGGTACAAATCACAACTTTTACAGATACAAATTTACACTTTTTTGTACAGGTACAACATTTTTTTACAAGTTAGTTTTGCACCATATTTACCTCCATACATTTGGCTCTGACCCTGGTGTGCGGTTAGGGTTAGGGTTAGGGTTAGGGTTAGGGTGCGACAGCTCTCGTCCAGAATAGCCACGTGATCTGCATCGGAATAAACATACACGAATATACTCAGGAGCTGAATAATGGTAGCAAAATAAAAAAGTACACTTAAAAAAAAATGCTGTTGTTTTTATGGGGAAAAGCCGGCAGCTGTGGTTTCTAGGGAAAGTATGTAAGAAATACAATGCAAATGTAAACAACTTTCCAGAACCTTCCAGTAACTGCTTTTAAATTTTACCAGGATTCAATGTACAATAAACAAATCTGAAAATAGTATAAAATGGTGCAAAAGTAGCATGTTCTTGGAAAATAGTACTTCAATTGTATAGCACTTTCCTACCTTACAAGACCCTCAAAGTGCTTTGCAGTTTGATTACTCATTTCTTCCTACCAATCACAGCATCAGGAACAACTGGAGCGGCATTATCTTGCTCATGGAGCTTTGACACCATCACCACTGCACTGGGATCTAACCAACAACCTCAGGATTGCTACACAACCACTTTACCACTGATACACGACACCCTAGTAAAGGACTGTCTTGAATCTCCAAGTTTAAAAAGATTACAGTTATAGGCTTATATAGACACTAAAAACAGTTGGGTCAAAAGTAACCCAATTATTCATCAAAAATGGACCGAGCCACTTTATGGGTTGATTTGACCCAACTTTGAGTCAAGAAATGGGTCTTTCAGCGTAGAACAACACATAAATATTTGTCAGATCCTTTACTTGGGTAAAAAAAAATGGGTCATTTTGTATAAAACAACCCAGAAAGTAGAGGATTGATCAAGTTTTGACCCATAGTTGGGTTATTTTTGACCCAACTGTTTTTAGAGTGTAGGTTCTGTAAAGTTGTTTATATTTGCACAGTATTTTTTTTTAACAGAATTATTTTGGTAACCACAGCTGCCAGGTTTCTTTCTGTAAAAACAAACTTAATTTTTTACACATGGTTTTACTGTATATCTAAATATTGTTATCTGTAATATGAATTTGTAAAATGGATAATTCTTTTGGCATAAACAAAATGTACCAAAGAACCTACTGACAGTGTTATTCTAACACTGTTTTAATGTAATTTTAACTGTATCCCAATGTTTTACAGTTTATCTGTGTGAAGTTGCTTAAAACAGTAGTCTTAACATTATGTGTATTTTAAAGAATATCCTGTATATATTTTTATGTTTTTATATTATCAACTGTCGTTTAGAGGCGCCGCTCAACTTTCTCTAATGTTTTGTATTTTTCCATGACGTATGAAAACAGAAACTTAACCATGTTTTGTATGAAACGAAACTGAAACTTAACTGTAATAAAAGCGACGAGGTGGCCGGGGGAGGAGAGAGAGTCGGACGGAGCCGAGCGTGAGTTAAGGTCTTGCGTCTCCTCTCCTCTCCCAGCCGCGGTTGCAATAAAACAAAGCAACAGCTTCTGCCTCCTTTTTCCTTGGTGCACGGTCAGTAACTAAGGGGATCTGTAATATCAGACCCAACAATCTGTTTAAATTAAAGTAATTTGTGAATTTTCCCAAAAATTCTTACTTTCAAATCAACAGTTGTCTGGTTCAGAGTTTTACAACATATTATTGTAAATTACACAATTCTTCATTGTTTTTATATTTACAGTTTTTTTTATGTCACAATTTTACAGAAATTCACTGTTAATTCTACAGACATTTTTTTTTTTACAGTGTAGAGTACTGCTTGCTACAATTTATTACCCTCTATTAGGGTTTTGTTGGGTTCCCCCACTCAGCAGGCACCCTTGTCAAGTTATTGCTCCTGAAATGACATGCTCTGTTTTGAAAGACATAAAGATTTGAGTGTGCATGTGTGTGTATTTGTCCTTGATCAGTGTTGCATGTTTACAAGTCTTTATCTGAGACCATAATATAAACAACACGCACACTTTTCCATAATGTTTTTTGTGCTCATGTGCAAACAACAGGAAAGACTAAATGATCCATAAACAATGATTTATGAGATGTTGTGAATGTCAGGAGTAAAATATTTAACAGTCATTCCCTATTCAAGGCAGGCATTGAGGTCCACGGGTCTGCCACAGCGTAGCCGGTTACACACACTCTGATGCACTCTATCACCCGGGAGATCGAAGCGTGCATGTTAGTTTGTCAAACACTAGCTGGAAAAAAAATTGCTATATAGCCAGTATCATCACTTTTACCACACTTATAGTCACTTCTGTTAGGGTGTGTGGAGATTTGTCAATGTTTAGAGACACATTAGGAAGAGGGTAACACAAGCATCATTTCAAAAACATATACTGTAAAATGCTGTGCTGTTCATATGCATCTGAAGACCGCACACGCTCAGTGACTTCAGCGATGAAATTAAAGTGAAGGCTGGTAACCATCTTTTTAAATTGCATTAAGTATTAAAGTCTTGGGTTTCCTCTTTGGGATTAGAGGCCTTCAACAATCCAGACTTTTATATGCTCATCTGCCAGGTCTGATTTTCGCCACCGCTCCACTGCCCAGACGTGATGAGCTACAGCAGCACACATTCACCCAGCACAGACACGCTTCCACACTGCCTCTACATTTTTAAATGCCATACAAAGATAAGCAGAAGTTAGCCAGGCTAATATGAACCATTTAATCTCAAATGATGAATGAGATGTGACAATAAGCATTGCTTATGTTAGTATATAATGAATGAATGAATGAATTATTCCCTTCATGCTGTAATTTGTAATTAGTGACATGTACAGTCGTGACCAAAAGTTTTGGGAAAGCCACAAAGTATTGGTTTTCACAAAGTTTGCTGCATCAGTGATTTTTGATCTTTTCGTTAAATGTTACTATGATATACTGAAGTATAATCATAATAATTTCACAAGACCCTTTTTTTCAAGACCTCTGCAATTTGCCCTGACATGCTGTCATTTAACTTCAGGGCCACATTCTGACTAATGGCAGCCCATTCTTGCATTACCAATGCTTGGAGTTTGTCAGAATTTGTCAGTTTTTGTTTGTCCACCCGCCTCTTGACGATTGACCATAAATTCTCAATGTCAGTCCCTTGGCGGAGAAGCAACCCCTCACATGAATGGTCTCAGGATGCTTTACTGTTGGCATGACACAGGATGGATGGTAGCGCTCGCCTTTTCTTTTCCAGACAAGCTTTTTTTCCAGATGCCCCAAACAATTGGAAAGGGGATTCATCAGAGAAAATGACTACCCCAGTCTTCAGCAGTCCAATCTCTGTACCTTTTGCAGAATATCAATCTGTCCCTGTTGTTTTTTCTTGAAGAGAAGTGGCTTCTTTGCTGCCCTTCTTGACACCAGGCCATACACCAAAAGTCTTCACCTCACTGTACGTGCAGATGCACGCATACTTGCTTGCTGGTGGTGGCCCGATCCTGCAACTGAATCCACTTTAGGAAACGGCCGTGGCGTTTACTGGACTTTCTTGTGCGCCTTGAGGCCTTCTTCACAGCAATTGAACCTCTCTCCTTGAAGTTCTTGATGATCTGATAAATGGGAATTAGGGGCTTAGAAAATAATTTAAATTCATCTGATCACTGTGCATAACATTCTGGAGTACATTCAAATTGCCATCATCAAAAATGAGGCAGTCGATTTTGTGAAAATTAATATTTGTGTAATTCTCAAAACTTTTAGCCACGACTGTACACCTGGTCCATTTTGATTAAAGATCAATCCATGATAATATGCTTATACATGATTTAAAAATACTGTATATATTGTTCCAATTGCTTTGGTATATCATGGAGTATTTGCAGTTATATTAGCAACAATGCTAATGCTAAAGTGTTTGATTGCAATGATGCCACATCAGATAGTATGTATGAGGCTGCTTGAAAAATGGTCTCAATGTCATTAAATCCCCACTGGCTTACGGTTTATTCTTGTATTATTTTCAAAATCATTTGTTGATATTGAGCAACACTTCAGGGAGCCAATTTCTCTTCAAATGCCACTTGTAAAGTTTGTTATGTTTAATTGGTCACGAGGGAACTTCACCACTGTGGATCTCATCTATTACTGTCTTCGATAATGTATTCATGTGCATGTATGATAAATAAAATAATCACGATATTGACACAAACAGAAAAGAGAAGTACACTTTTGTAAATGGTATCTATTTAGGTATCAATTGTACTTCCTGTGTGTGAAAAATAACTTTTTTTTCCCCAAACCTGGCATTGGGCAGACCAGTGATTCCCAAACGGTGCACATAAGTGGTTCCGTGAGAAATTATCCAATTGCACTTGATATGTAAGATTTTTTTTTAGTTGAGAATACTATGTTTATGTTAATCTATCTATGTCAAAGCGTTCCAGTGAAAGGCAGAACAAAATTAATGCTGTAGTGTTCCATTGGTTAGCAGAAACGGCAATAAACCGGCTGTCATTCATAAAACTAAAAAAATCACATCTTCCTGCTTTGTGTTCAGTTCAACAGAGTAAATCAAATTGTGAGTAAATTGAGATGAGATCATCATTATTTCAGTATTAATATTTAGATATATCGTGGGGTACAAGCAGGCTGAAATGGATTTGTCCAGACCACATTTGCCTCTGCAGATGTTAATTTTCACTTTTTCGCTTAGTGTGTGGAGAAAGCTCAAATGTTCCTTTATGAGCTGTACAAACACACTTCTGTTATATTTCAGGTGCCGTGGGCAAGGAGAGAACTATCAGAGCTGCTAAAGGGATGACAAAACAATAGTGCCGTGATAGCATCCACTTCAGTGCTTTAAGACTTCATTGTGCCTTAAACCATTTTATCATATCTCATGTTAGGCTACGTTCACACTGTAGCTCAATTCCGATTTTCTTGCCTATATGCAACACGTATCTGATTTTTTTCATGCAGTGTGAACAGTAGAATTCTGTTTGTTTTTTCTTTCAAATCCGACCCGGGCTTCTTTCGTATGTGGACATAAATCGAATATGTATGCGATGCTTCTGCACTGCGTATCCATGGACTCATCTGACCTTTACCCAGTGACGTGCAGTGAGCTCTAGGTTTGGGTAGGCAGGCAGTCGCAAATTGAGACGCACACACCAATTACAAATTTGTGTGTCGGCAGGCGAGTGTACGCGAGGGTGACCATTTTTTCATTTCTAAAAAAAAAAGAGGTCACTCAGCCTGACCTCGAGATACTTAATACTCAGATACAAGATGCCATACATTAAAACTATTTTAACATATGCCTCCTCTGTATGGAAAATAAATAAAACAAAAAACATTACTCTCTTTTGAAGTCTTACATTTTTGCTCTACAGTCTTTTTTTTTTTTTGGTGACTTCGAGCGGAGTTCGTACCCATCGCCACAGCGGCAGCTCAACACTTGCCACTCAGCTCAAGTTCTGGGCCACCGTCAGCCAGTGCACAGTCTGCCAGCCACAAACGTTGCAGTGAACTGCCTCCCATTTGCCGCACAACGAAAAACGGACCATTTCAAACCTGCCCGGACATCGAAAGAATATAATGAAGTAAATATCTCCCTTTAAAACAGCCTAATTCCTCACAAAATCAAGTTAGCAATAGCAATAGCAATGCCAAACATCATGTAAAAGTGAAACAGCCAGTTAATCGAAGCTCTTCCACAAAGCCAATCTTTCCTTTTGCATCATTCTTTGTGAAAAGTACTAATAATTCTTTGTCGCTTACTTTGCTGAATATCCGGTAGCTAAGGCATTGGTCTACCATCCTTCAAAAGATGGTGTTTTCCCTCAAAAGAAAGGTATGAAAATAGTTTTATATTCTCCAGAGTGGCGTCATCTTACCGCTTTGCTGTGCAAGTGTGTTTTGAATTCACGAATGCACATTCGCATAGGAATAATACAGCGACGTAAAAAGGCTGCGTAGTGATCTGCCTATTTGCGTAAAGGACTTTTCTACTGGGAAACTGACTACGCATGCACAAACACACATTGCTACGCGGACAGGGCTGGGAAAAGCACAGTAGCTGTGTGCCTTCAGGAGGATCATTTTTGCAGCATTTTTACCTCCAGGCCAGACGAAGTAATTAGTCATTTTTAATTGAGGTATGAAAATCACCAAATGTCACTTTTAAACCTACAGGTAGTGTAAGGCTTCCTGAAATGAAAGAAATAATTAAAATAATTAGAAAAAGCCAAACGGCTTCAACTTTCATTTCAGCCTGGGGCAGGCAATGCCTACCTTGCCTATCCTGACCGCATGTCACTGCCTTTACGTTATCAAAAACCTGATATGGTGGGTGTGCATGTCACGTTTACATTAGAAGTCACATTTGCTTTTGTAATGTGAACGAGTACATAAAAAGATCTAATTTAACAAAAAATCCTAATTGGGCATCATGCCTTGCAGTGTGAACGTAGCCTTACACTGCAGGTCTTCATGTATTGTCTTATATAATATACGTAAGGTCCAGCGTGTCAGGGTCACGGATTACTATAAGTCCGTTGTCGGGGCTCATATTTTTACCATCTCACATTTACAGGAGGAGTGATGTGGGAGGAGGTAGAAATAATATTTTGTGAAAATGAGGCGAGCCTATTCAAGCGCCTCATCTCACGGGGATCTCTCTTTTTTTTCCCTCCCCTAACAATGACGTCACGTCATTGCCGCGCGTAATAAATGAGCCGCAAATGTCAACTTTAAGCTTCAGGTTTTAGGTGGGATTAAATTAAAGTCAAATATAAAGTCACAACTGATACTCGAAACAACTTTGCCGATTCACGTACAAACTAAGTAAGTAAAAAAGCTTGATTTATGCTTGACGCAGCCACAAGGTCCGCATGGCTGCAGAGCACATATTGGACTTTTGAGGACGGAAAAGTCAGATATATGGGACCTGGCCGTTCAGACTGCGGTCACATTGAAAAAATTCAGATATGTATCCAGGACTAGGACCACATATGAAAGTGGCCCAGGCCGGATATGAAAAAATCAGAATTGAGCAATTCAGACTGACATAAAACAAGTCAGATAGAGGTCGCATTTGGGTCACATTTGCCTGCAGTGTGAACGTAGCCTTAGTTGTCAATATATGCTTCTCTTGGGGAATTTTGAGTATAAAAATGAATTAATAAAATGTGATTAAAGGTCTTTTAAGGTGACTAGCTTGTTAGTAGTTTTAATCACTTTAAAACACAGTGTTTTATGTTGTATTAGACAAGACAGGTTGAAAGAATATTTTTCTTCTGTAGTTTCCTTTCAAATCAGAAGTGCTAGGAAATACACATTAAAATTAGTTTTAGGATGTGCAGAACAGGCAACAAATTCCAAAGTACATCCTCTTAGGAAGACACTTGTGGCTTAAGACCGTATCTCAAAGAGCTGCGAACTCTTGCAAAGGTAGCGAACGTTGGATTCGGCGACTTTCTGAAAATTTGGGGCAAAAATCAGGGGGCCACCTCTGTCATTAACAACAGTCAGCAACTTTTAGCGATGCTTAGAGTGAATGTGTACGTGTTTACGGAAGACACATGGCGACTATCAGTGGCTATTTTAGACAAAATTAGCAAGCAAATATTTGCCATTCCTTTGTCACTATTTGGGAAACATTTGTGACCATTTTCCAACTCCTGGAGTAGAAGGAAAATCTATGGCCCCAATGAAAGGGTGCGCATACCATTCCCAGCATTTAGTTTTTTGCTTCAAAGATGGATATGTGCAAATCATAACATTTAACACGAAAAAACTTTATTATTTACAGGTTGGTGCCCTTGTCTTAAAATGTATGCTTTCATGAACTACTTTACCACTCCCGTTTTTTCTTTCTTTTTCTTTTTTACAAAATAACGTGGAACTGTGATAGTGTAAGAACAATTGTTTGTCCTGGAACCTGTTCAGACAATTCTATGAAGTTTAGAAGCATAGATGGATTGAGTACTGTCTATATACAGTAAACAGCATATACAGTAATACAACTCAAAGTAAGGCAAACATCAGTCCATGCAGAGAATAAGGATCTTACCAATGCATAGTTGGCACTAAATCTGCTATGCTAATTTAAATCCAATGCACATATTTTCACACCGGGGTATTATTCCTGAGGAAATGGACTGAATTGAAAATGACAAGGATGTTTCTTGTTGAAGGTGTGCTTTGATTGCTTTATGAAGACTACCGTGCTACAGCAACACAAAGTACCTCAGCTGTAAACATGAGAGCCCAAACACATTCATGCGACACAGATGAACTAATATTATATTTGGCAAACGGTTGGAGAGAGGCACACGGTTGTATTCACACGCAAATGGCCTTCAGTGACCTTTATCAGATGAAGGGAACCGTGTGCAGAAAATACATGACAAACTTCCTTTCACTTGTCCCTCTCCATCCATCCCTCAAAATCCACTAAACACTACAGAGAGAAAACATTACCAATTAATCTTCAAGTGCTTTAATTATTCACGTTTGGCGTCATGTGCTGTGTTGTCTCAACATGTCACAAGTCTGCTGCACACGCATCTCAACATACCTGAATTAAAGATGTCAGCAGTTGACCTTGGCAAAGTTCTAAATCAACTTTTAAGCTCCTATGGAGCCTGCGGCGGAGAAGCATACTTGTGCATTTGTTTCTTTGGACACAAGACAAAACAAAAAAAATAGTATGACAAAAGCATGCTTAAAGTAAATAGATTGTTCTGAAATACAGCTTCCGACAGAGGCATAAAGCTTTTTACAGGTAGTTCTCTAGTTACGAACATTCGCAGATACAAACAAAGGCTGACTGATGTCCATAAAAGCTGTGTTTTGCATGCAAGTTAATATTTAAGTGTGCGTCACATCATACATTATATAGTTCAGTATTGTTCGGTAATGCCCCTCTCTGCCACAACCCCGCCGAGCAGCACCGCGCCATTTGCACATTTCAACTACCTCTCTGTCCGCCGATGAACGTCACAGCATGGAGCCACGGCCAGTGGCCAGCCACACGCACTCTTCATGCACTCTATATTGGCGCCACACTGCGAGTATATTTCAGAGGCTCTCCAGGAGGATATTCATGAAAAGCAGCCCTCAGTTGTCGTTTATCGGCGCAGTAGCAAAACGTACAATATCTCTTCAGCTTCAAAATCAATTGAATCTGACTCGGCGGTCGCCACCTTGACTCGTCACATGCACCAATCACAATTCATGTGCACTTCAGGGACAGTCGGAAAACATATTTTCCTGAGACCATTTACACCCATTACGTAATGCATTCCACTTCAGCCTCACATGAACTCAACTCAATAACTCCTCCACCATCTATTTATAATAAGCGCATTTATTTTGTTTTTATTGCATTGTACTGTGTAAAAATGTAATGTAATGTGAGGAAAAGTGATTCAGATAATGGATGATGGATGGATGATGTAATATAATGTATGTCTTTTTCATTTAATTTAAGTACTGTATAGAAAGTATATATAAGGTATATAATTAAATTTGTTGATTTTTAAAAATATATATTTTTTAAAAAAAGATCAAAATAAATTTTGAAACAAAATTTTATGTGTTTCGATTTACAAACAAATTTGACTTACAAACAACTTCTCGGAACCCATTGTGTTGAGGTCTACCTGTGTTACAATGTGGAGGTTGTAGTTGGTTAAAAAAAGGATGCTGCAGCAAATCTCATATATTATCCGTGTATACATATTTTTGCACTTTTATTTTCTGGTGTTATAATGCCCTAATTACTGATTAGTTTGGTTGTCATGTTTTTTTTCTCCAAGAGAGTGCACTATTTTTAGTCAAGGCATGTAAATTTCACCAAGAAAGTGAACTTGATCCATTGTGACCCATACTCAAATGATGATCTTGTTGCTGTATGTGCAAACAAAACTTAACCAAGTCTCCAGGAAGATATAACCAAGGACACAGAAATTCACTGTCCCATGGATGCACAGAGCAGCAGTTGACCCATAAATTAAAAATAAAAATAAAAATGTCAGAAAGTAATTACCGTATTTTACGGACTATAATAAGTCATACTTGTTTTCATAGTTTGGCTGGTCCTGCGATTTATACTCGGGTGCGATTTAGCTCGGACTGGCACCCAAAATCCCTGTTCCTTAATCGTGTTGACTTTCTTTGGTGGTTAGCAAATGCTTTTGGTGCATTATTGCAGGTGGTCAGTAGGTGGCAAAAGGTGTGATAGCCGACCAGGATGCTACCTTTGGCCACAATGTGATGTGGGATTCTAATTAAGGTAGACTGTTAAAAAATATATAAAATAAATAAATCCATAGTTAAAAGCGGAAGTTTCGTCCAACCGGAACTCGTCTGTTGCCATCAACACGGAGTGCGTTCAGAAATTCAAAATCTGATACCCTAACACCCCTCTTGAGAGGATCTCTGTTTAGAGAGGCAGAGCATGCTCCCCTCCTATTAATTTCCAAACTCAGCTTATGTTAAAAAACAATGAGTAGGTCGTGTTTGACCGCTTTCTATCTGTATTGTCTTACGCACTCTCGAGCGCTGTGGATAACTGAGCAGCACACTGAGGCCATGTACACACGTTGCAGGGCAATTTTAAATTTCCCTCCTCTGGGTGTAAAAAAAAATTGTGCACACCACAACGTTTGTAGAAAAGAAAACATCCACAGCTAACCACATTAATGCATTTTTAAGTACGTTCAGAACAATTCCAGACCTTAACCCCTGGGCGTTATTTTATTTTGAAATGGCTTGGTCAGAACCAACAAAAAGCCAAAAAATGGTCAAATAACGCCCAGGGGTTAAGGTGGCAACAGTTCCCCGAATCCTATCCAATCCGAGTACGCCTCCGTCTGGCGACGCCACTCCCACAAATTGGGCCGACAATAAGATGCATGCCAAGCCTCTAGGTGGCAGTAGTTAGCCAAATACTGCTCATCTCTTGACGTCACTTCACCATACGTCACATGCACGGCCTGTCAGCCGCTGATCTGTATATATGCGGATCAGTGCTGTCAGCGCACACAAGACTTTTTTTTTTATTAATTAAAAAAAACTACTTGTAAACAGTCAATGAGTACATCATAAACAGAGCATAAAGGGAAAACAAATAGGATAAATACAAAATCCTAAAAAGCTTCACTTCTTTTTTTAACAACTTTTTTCCCACTCACTCACCACACACACATACAAACATGGTCTCCCCGGTGGGGAAGCGAATCCATGCCGACTCTTTTTCTTCTTTTTTAACAACTTGAGGTATGTGATTGAGAGTGACGTGTCTAGAAGACGACGTAAAACTCCGTTTACTAACGGACACACGCGACCGCGGATTCTGAGAAATACGCAAATCTTCACTTTGGCCGGAGTTTTTAGAAACCTTCGTTTGTAATTAAAAAAAAAAAAAACGCGGATGTGTGGATGACAGGGCAAGCCCAGAAAAATATCTCCCGTTTGCAAAAAAACGGGCTACGTGTATACATGGCCTGAGTTTCTCAGCGGGAAGCAGTTTGCGCTCGGAGCATATTTCCAAATGCACCCACAAGTAGGGAACGGAGTTTCTGGGTGTGACTCGTTTTGTAAAATGAATTCCCCCCCAAAAAGTGCTATTCCGGAGCAACTTCTAGTCTGAAAAATACTGTATTTCTGTCTGTTGCAACTTTTTTGTTTAATATAAATTCCCAACTGATAATGAAAAATTACAAGTACAAATGCTGACTTGTGCTGTCCTGGACCGACATGTATTCATTTGATATGTCCTTTCCCGAACGTTCACTCTGTCTGTCAGCATAGGGCATATTATTACATATTGATTTCAAATGTTACTGGGGGTATTTGAGGGCAAATGATGGATAGTGGGACATGCACAGCCATTGAGCCAACGTACAAACGTTTGTTGAAGGGGGCTGAAATCTGTCTGGCGCTAGTTGCAGATGTTTTCAACAAGGCAAAGAGTGCAAATACAGAACAGACTCTGCAGGTGACACACACAAATACACATTCTCTCTCTCTCTGTCGCTCTCTCTCTCTCTCTCACTCTCACAAACACACAACACCCTCCAAGCATCATCGCAAGAACAATACTGAAACAGTCTCACATTACGCTTTAATTGGCAGGAGGCAGGGAGAGGCTATCACTTATCTTGTCACTGACCAATTGTTATGGTTAATGAAAGTCGTGTGTATGTGTGTGCCTGAAATGCTATTTGTGTTTTTGTGTTGCTATCTGCATGTGTAGGTGTGTTTGTGGGAAATTCTAGGCAGGTGCAATCTCAACCTGATTGTGTGTGTGTGTGTGTGTGTGTGTGTGTGTGCGCGTGTGTGTGCGTGTGTGCGTGTGTGTGATTGGTGGAGGCTGAAGAAGACCCGGGGCTAGGGTGCCACTCTTGGGCTTGAATCTCTCCCTACCTAGACACTGTGCCAATTAGTTGGTGCTGGTACCACGCTGTATTGTATTGTATTCCCACACTAGCATAGATGATCCAACAACCTGGCTGTTTTCTTGGGTAAACATACATCCCAAATAAGCACATCTCTGTTTATGTTCAAGTATATTGCACACATGCTTCAAATGAAAGTTTATAAATATAAACTTGCATGTCAGTGCTGTGCACTTCTATCCCCAATTAGCCAATGTTTACATTCATATACCTCCAAAATGCCATTATTGCTGCAGCAATAATCATGCTATGCTCACAAAAGTAACAAAACTGGTTATTGAGATTTTTTTTCCCCCATTTATAACATTAAAAAAATGTATACGACCTACAAACAGTGGTCCCTTTGTTTGAAAGAATACATTGCCCATTAAACTGAATCAATCATTTGCACAGGCAGTGTGTATAAAAATAATACTGCATATATTATTGGCATCTGATGCCCTAAAAAAATGTTTAAGTATCAAAAGAATGACATGACCATGAGTGACACCATTTTCGACCACGTGATCACGCTGACCTAGCTCATGCGCAAACACGGTGGTTGTACTTATTTTTAGACATGTGTTTCGTGATCTAATGTGCTATGAAAATGCTGTATTGCATGGCCAACTATTGTCAAAATTTATTTTACTAGATTACACATTCGATTGCACAGTAGAGCAGGGATCTTCAATCAAACAATACTATTTCCTTTTCCTTTTATATATATATGTAATTTTGCGAATATGATGTTTTCCATGAAAAATGTAACATGTGTCTGTACCAGAAATCAAACTATGGTATTTTGATCCTACCATGACATCAACGCCGACTATTAATACTTTTGATCCTATTTTGAAACAATCTGGATCCTATTAAAGGAGAACAAAACCTGAATAAATGTATTCCCAAATGTATTCTCCAAAACATGGTCATGCAAACTGAAGGATTTTAAAGGAATTTTGTCCTCTTTGCGTGTTACAAAAATGAGGATAGGTTTAATGCAAGAAAAATACACCTTTGCAAAAATGATTTAATAAAAAACAGAGAATCTCTGGACAAATAACGCCTCTATCATCACTTAAACATCGTGGGATTCAGAGCGTCAAATGTGCTCTTCTACGTGTACAATAGCTTCTTATAGTTAAAAAGACCTCCTCCTTTTCATTTGTAGACTAAACATACTCTCTGGTACTTTTCCGTGAGCAGATGGCGTAAACAAGGTCAGGTGGATGTTTTTGAGACAGAATGTGTTATATAGTTGAAGGATTTTCCCATAGCAAAATCTCACAAACAAGTTGAACCAAATTTACGGTGGCCGTGACTGATGAAGAAAGTAAAGAGTGTGTGTGTGTGTGTTATTTCAAAGCTAATTTTGTTTTCAAGACCGAAATGTGTTTTCGCACAAAGCGCTGAGAAGGAACTTTTTTTAGACTAAATAATATGACCCAGTTTAAGGTCATATTATACCGAAATCAACACCATCTGCTCTGCACAGGACACAAAATATTTCTTATAGGTTAATATGAAGAATTAAAATGTTCATAATGTGTAACAATAGTTGATATATGAAATTAGGTATTAAAAATGTTATAATATCTTTCAGTCCGCCCTTTGGGCTTATTTAAAATAAAGCCCAATAACTAAATATTTAAACATTTTTACCAAAGGATTCCAGCAGGATTTTCATCATCGCAATGGCAGGTGCAACATAGGAAGAGGAAAAATGAAAACATTCTTTTTAGCAGGAGAGGAGGTCAGTCATATGTCAAAACAATGTGATTCATTAAAAGATTTTTTGTTTTTGTTTTTTTGTGTTTTTTTTCTCAGTAAAATAAGCATATCATACATGAAGACAGTGTGTTGTGATTATGTTAAAAAATTTGTGTTGGGAGATCCCAGAAATAGAAAATTTGGCATGACAGTCAATATGAGAAAGAGTGTCATTATGTACGTGTAATTGGAGACGCGATTGAAGACTTGTTGTCGTTTGGGCTAGGGAAGTTTTTGTTGACGTTTGCCAGTTTTGTTTTCGTTCTTGCGTTTGTGTTTTTTCAAACCGAGTCCTTCAGCTTTTTTAGAACCCACACCAACTGCCAGAGATGATCACCGGGCCCAAGGTGTGACTCATTCTTTGTGGAACGCCCCGGAAAAGGGACACATTCCTCCTCTCTCCATTGGGTAATCCTCAGGTCGTCTGGTGGGAACTGGAAGCAGTTGAATGGCCTCTCAGCTGGCACGTCTGGTCACTCAGTTGGCTCCCGCTGGTGGCTGGCTCCTGAAGGTGGGGGTTGAGTAGAAGGAGGACCTCCGGCTGGTCTAATAGGCAAGATGTGGAACCAGGTGCCCCGTGGACTGGACTAGATTGACCTTTTCATCACCTCATCTGGGTGCTAAATATTTTCATTTAGTCACTAATAAACATTTATTCACATCCCTTCTTTTTGAAAGAGCATTTTGGTAGTGTTGTTAGTTAGGGGTTAGTAAATATTACTAAAGTTCTGTAAGCCTGTCCTGTGGGAAAAATTCTGTTTGTTGTGACATTCAATTAGGATCCAGCCTTTGGCTGACTTTAATGACCTGAGCACATTCTTAAATGCAAAAAATGAAAATCTTTAGCCAGTTCAAATCTGACGAGGCCAATTTTGTTTACAGAATGTAATAATTATTGGAATGTTTTATTATAATATTTATTGTTATAGATATAGCATGGATGTGCTTCCGGCCATTAAATAAATGCAACTTTCGTCAACAAATAAAATCAAAAAATAACATTTAACCCCAGGGCCCCAGGGGAAAAATAGAAATAGAAATGGAACATATTCACCTTATTTTCGCCGTCTCTGCCAAAACTTACTCCTTCTCCATGGTCAAGGAAATCCCCAATTGTCCTCCTGTAAAATTCATTCTCACGGACTATCTATAATTATCGCATTAAGACTAACTTTTAATTTTATATTTATTAAATTCAACATGGACTGTTTGTGTCCTTCGCGACGATATACCCAGACCGACCAATAATTCCCCCATCTGAAAAAATCGACCTAGAGAATTTTTCAGACTCTAATAATATACAAGTTCTGCAGTAAATAAATTTTGCTTGCTTTTTGTTTAGAAAGAGGGGAAAATTTTACATTTAACCAGTAAATTCGACCATGCGTCCCAAGCAACTATTTAAATATCAAAAGAAAATTTGGAAAATATTAAAAGACCAAATTTAACAAAAGTAAAATATAATAATTAAGATTGAAATAAATTGTATCTTATCTGTATTCATATTAGCTGTTTTCAATTTCTGAAACCAGACGAAATGTACCTGTATTATCTTTTGTACTATAAAAATATTGTAACTTAAGCCAATGAATTTTACAAAGAATTTCAGTTTTCAGCCAATCCATCAATTATTATTAATACATAAAGTTGCCCTTAGTTTTAATGTTATCATTTAACTTGCTAGTCCCCCTTGTTGATGTTTGTCCAAAAAGCTGACTGTTTTAAAATAGACAGAGATAAACAAATCAGATCAAATCAAAATAGACATCAAACGTTTTTAAAATGTAATAAATCTGTGTGTATATAGTGTTGTCAATCAGTTCATTATATTTACAAAATGTTTTACTGTAAATGTTATCACCTTATATCTGTCAAAAATAGAGTGCAGTGTAAACAGTCAGTATCACATCATATGGTCTGGTATCACTAACTCGAGGCACAGGACAGTTCTGGACGCAGGAATGCATTAAGGAAGCATTGGAGCAGTTTTTCATTTAAGACTTTTGCATGTGAGTTCAGGGTGCAGTCATTGGGTAGTGGAGCAGTTTTCTTTTATCACATTTGTATAAGAGTTCAGGGTGCAGTCATTGTGGAAACTTTCCACCAGGTAGCGTCAAGAACCTTCGCTGTCCTTCTGGTTGTAGTAGGCCGAGCAGGTGGAGTCAGGTATATTTTGTGATGATGGCTGCATCACGCCCCTCTGGTGGTGGTTTTTGTTGGCGGGGGTTTTGTTTTGAAGAGATCTGTGTCCCGCTCGTTGACTTTGTTCTGAAATAATGACCCCGACCAATGACCCTCACTCGACTGAAAACATTAAAATCTGCCCCAACAGTATTTAGGTTATAACATGTCCGTAAATATTAAAAACAAAAACTTCCTTTATTAAAAAAAAAATTCAAAAAATGTTAAGGGGGAAGAATTTAAAAAAATAAATAAATAAATAATAATAATAATTAAAACAATGAAAGTTTACAATTTTAAATAATTGCTAATTATATGTCAATATTTGTTATGGTTTACAATATTTAATTTAATATGTTTTGCATACCTTCATAAATAATACTTAGGATAAGATAGGACAGATATACTCTAACAATTTACAAATATAGTTAATTAATAAGTGTGTAGTTTTCAATTAATGTTTTCTCAATGGAGGCCGCAGCCCGTAAAGTCAGCCTTTGGTCAAACGTCAAAGCAGGAATGATTTTTAATTACATAGCACCTCAAATTATGTCAAAAATGTGATTCTTCCAGATAGCTTCCCCAGTCTGTTTGTAATGAGACTTCAAATGTCGAATTCAAAGGTTAAATATATTCAGGAGAGATTAAAATTATTTTTCTATTTATAAACATGGGAGAGAAAAAAAAAAATAAAAAAAACTCCTTTTAAATTATAATTAACACATTACTTCATCCCCAGGACCGGAATATGGCACTTTGGTGGGAATCCCGTGTCCTTAATGGGTGTGGCTCCTGATTCTGAAAAGATATTTAAAATTTATTAAACAATGTTCTCGCGCACAAGCAAAATCATAAGGGAAAAAACAATCATCTATATAAAGAATTATTCCACATTAGTTGCTATTCAAATTATTCGTTTTTAGTTATTATTATTATTATTATTATTAAAATAAGAGTAAAGACTAAACTATTTAATCTAAAAACAATCCCAGAAAAATTAAATATATATTTTCTCATTAAAGTTTAAAAGCAGATTAACAATCACACAATTAACATTACCTTTTATAAAAACATTTTATTTGACCTCATTACAAAGGTTGATGGCTGTTGGCATTTTTAATTTGAAAAAGGGGGACATCTGGTGGTCAAAATGAGTCACAGCAACTAAAATTTTCAAACTTACCTGCGTCATTAATTTATAAAAGGATGACATCTGGCGGTCAGCTAGAGTCATAGCAACTACAATCAGTCAAAGTTATTTATGTTCTATAAGCATAAGATATGCATCTAAATTTTATAATATCTTAAAACTATACCTCTCTATGTTATTTGTGTATAAATATTCGTTCGTTTTATATCAAACATAATTTTAAATATGACGTATTTGCACTCGTGAAGCCAGTTTAAGTATTCAACATTAGTGCTTAAGAAATTTATATAAGGGGCTTATAAAATCAGTTACGGCAACAATTTATATAATGTCGTTCAATTATTTAACGCAGACGCTTGCGGGTTTTAGCGTTAGAAGTTTTATTAGTAATTTTACCGTCTAATTAATTTATCCCGTTTAGCGCTTATTAAACGGTTTCATTTGTTTTATTACGTAAATTCAAAATCATACGAGCTGTTTGTATGAAACAATCGAAAGTCAATATTACAGCATTAATCATCATTTAATACACTTTTCTTAAAGTTACGTCCGGGATATTCCTCTATATTAAAATACATATAACTCTAATACTTTTTCTAATCCGCGGTCGGCGTTTACGGAAATACAAAGTTAAACTACCGCCCCCAAAACCATCGAACAAATGCCATATCTTATTAGAATAAACTAACCTTTTCCCCAATATAATCAAGTCCCGTCGTTCAATATTAAATAAATTTTAAGTCATTATTCAACGGTAATATTTTAATCCGGAATCTTTAATTCCGTCTAGCGGAATTAATATCAGGTCAAATCATTTAGTCCTTCAGAATAAAAGTGTACCGTAGCCCCAACATTTTAAGTCATTATTTAAAGTTATATAAATGGTTATAACTTCACAAAAATACCTAAAGCTAGTATTCTAGCATTATTCATCATCATCTTATCCAAAAATACACGATTATGTGTCGTTTTTATTCCACTCGTAAACGCGTTCTTATATCATATATCTCGTATTTTACCTCGAACGCCCGGCAGCGCAAGCCTCAACGTCCCCCATCAATAAAATTAACTTACCGTAGCTTATAACGGCGCCATAAGATTTATTCCACCGCAATCGTGCACCCAGTCGTGCAATTATTTTATTCCTCGTCTTTTATTTCATGGTTCTCCGCTGACACCAGCGCATGCGCACTCAACCTTTCCTAGCGTCATCCCGTAGTTTGACGGAAGCTTTTCGGACCAAAAAATTATATTACGCGCTCGAATAAAGCGTCCATTTTTGTAGTTTCAAATAGTGACCATACTTTATATTAATTATTGCCCGTATCTTATAGCTTATTATATTATATTATATTATAGTTGAGTCGTATTAATATTTATTAATGAAGTGACGTCTCACTTATAACAGAATTAGTCGACAAAATAGCTCTTTGCGCCCCCTTTTAAAATAGTGACATCTGGCTTTGTACAACACATACAACGGACAGACAAGATATATCGCTTTGTACGACATACCAAAACATATAAAATCCGGATAACTGTGCTTTCCTCAGCTAAACAGTCTTGACTAAGAAATTTAATAACAAATTTTCAAAGACCTAGTAACTGATCTCAAAGCGGCGTATCAAATATGCTTATGTCAGTCCGACTTACACGAGTTGAGCCAATATATCTTGTCTAAGAATATCAATAACCAATTATTCAAAAGACCTTGGCATTAATCTTAAAACGGCGTATTAAATCCATTTATGTCAATCCGACTTACACAAGTTGAGAGTCCCGAATACATAATAGCAGTCGTACCTCCTGCTGCGTCTTTTCGGCGACTTCATTACCTCAACTTTAACACTTACACAAGTTGAGCCTGTCCCGAGTACATAACAGCAGTCGTACTTCCTGCTGCGTCTATCGGCGACATACTTTATTCAAGGTCCATTTCTAATCACCCAAGAATCTACTGCTTGTAAAAACAAGATGCTTTTCAAGCCAACTTTTCCTCAACTTTCAATATATGGACTTCAAGCCAATTTTCCACATAACTTAGTTTGTAAAAACAAAAATGCTTTTCAAACTGATTTACCTCTCAACTTCAACAACTTATACAACTTCTCAAACCACTTCCAAGCGATCGCATAACTAACGTGACTGCATTTCCGTATATACAATGCTACGTCACCACGTGTACAGTTCAAACACCGTGGTAAAATCCGAAATCTGGGACTTCGCGTCCAACCACACGATTTCAAAATTTATCACTATTTTTCTTACACAAACTCCATCCTCAATATAAATTTACAAGACGAATTTACCAGCCGCAGCGTTCTGAAACAGACAGAATTCCTAAAACGTGGATAAAGTGTCCACTTACCGTAATTAATATGTGGCCGGGGAATTCTGCCCGTCTCTGTACGCCCCCGCTGTAAAACGTCGCTACGTCGGGGGTCACCATTTGAAGGATTTTAAAGGAATTTTGTCCTCTTTGCGTGTTTCAAAAATGAGGATAGGTTTAATGCAATAAAAATACACCTTTGCAAAAATGATTTAATAAAAAACAGAGAATCTCTGGACAAATAACGCCTCTATCATCACTTAAACATCGTGGGATTCAGAGCATCAAATGTGCTCTTCTACGTGTACAATAGCTTCTTATAGTTAAAAAGACCTCCTCCTTTTCATTTGTAGACTAAACATACTCTCTGGTACTTTTCCGTGAGCAGATGGCGTAAACAAGGTCAGGTGGATGTTTTTGAGACAGAATGTGTTATATAGTTGAAGGATTTTCCCATAGCAAAATCTCACAAACAAGTTGAACCAAATTTACGGTGGCTGTGACTGATGAAGAAAGTAAAGAGTGTGTGTGTGTGTGTTATTTCAAAGCTAATTTTGTTTTCAAGACCGAAATGTGTTTTCGCACAAAGCGCTGAGAAGGAACTTTTTTTAGACTAAATAATATGACCCAGTTTAAGGTCATATTATACCGAAATCAACACCATCTGCTCTGCACAGGACACAAAATATTTCTTATAGGTTAATATGAAGAATTAAAATGTTCATAATGTGTAACAATAGTTGATATATGAAATTAGGTATTAAAAATGTTATAATATCTTTCAAAACACACACTACTACAAAAGACTAAAAGTATCCATTGTATTTAAAGGAGAAGTAGTTTACCTATATTTTCCATTCATTTTAAACAATTATTAATTTTAACATCACGTCTAAAGCTGTACGTCTGCTTTGAGGTAAACAAGGCTGTGTCACAACTCTTTTTTCAAAATGTGACCAATCTTATTGCTGTGGAGGTACTGGTCTGCTTTGGAGCTTTTTAGATTGTTCATAGCCTTGCCACCTGAAGTGACAGAGCTGAGTAGCTAAAAATATTCCCGTATATTATCGCCTTCCACTTGTTCATGTCATCTTCCCACCCCGTTACGTTTGTCGGACGCGGGATTGTGATGTTGTTTTTTTAAGATGCGAAAACTGGTGGTTGCACATAGTTTACGTCATTTAAACCACCCTTTGAGACTCTTTTGTGATCAAGGGCTATATAAATCAACTTGACTTAAATCGGTAAGAATGCAATTATAAATGTTATCTTGTTAGGTACAGCATATCTCGAGTGCTACTCAAAGATTCATCTGCATCATGTTGTCAGAACCATCAACAATGAAATGAAAGCAAAACACATCAAGAAAAAAATAGCTGTGAAATGTAAACCTCTCACGATACTGAGATGATATACTCTGGATGGTCGATTCAAACAGTGAAATTCTTTCTCTGAGAGGCTCTTCGCACCAAGATTATTTTAGTTAACTAAAACTAACGAAAAAACTAAAACAGAAATTCCAAAAACAATTTCAATAACGAAATAAAAAACGAAAATGTTTTTTTTTTAAATGAAAACTAACTGAAACTACATTTAACTATAATTGTAACAAAAATGTCCTTCGTTTTAATCTTTGGTAATCAATTTAATGCATAAGCCTTTGGGGATGATTTATTTTGATGATAACCAGAAAAAGGACATTTGAAAGTGTGTGAAAAAAGTGACGTCATCTAGCAGCAGTCAATCGAAAAGCACCTTCAGATGACGTTGCACACATGGTGTTTTTTAAATATTGCGCACAAGTAATACACACTTTATAAAAAAAACTATAACTAATACTAAAACTAAACTAAAACTAAGCATTTATGAAATAACTAAAACTAATAAAAACTAACAGAAACACCCTGAAAACTAATTAAAACTTACTAAATTTAAAAAACAAAACTCAAAACGAAATAAAAACTAACTAAAATTCCAAAACTATAATAACCATGCTCCACACGGAGATTGTGTCGAAAAAAAGCATACTGATAAGTCTTTTCAGCGTAAAAATACCAGCAGTTGTCACTGCAGGATGAATTCCCTAGCTTCAGCAGAGAGGCGACTGGCAGTCCAGGGGCCTCATGTACTAAGACTTGCGTGGCTTTCATACTAAAACACGCCGTATGTCCATATCCAGAAAACGTTGCACACATAAAAAAATCCAGATGTACGAATCTGTGTGCACATTCCTTTAATACAGCTCAATCAATGCGGAAATGTTAGCGTACCAGACTTCTCCCTCTCCACGCCCGTACATAAATATGCAAATTAGTATAAACAGGGCTTGCGGGTGGGTGATTACGATGCATGATAAGATAATCAAATGATGATGATGTGAGCTGAAGACACTTGTAAAGAAAGAAGAGGCCCGGAAAATTATGATTTTTGGTAGGCTGTCTTTGGAAGTCAATAACAACCTCTGTTAGGAAAGTGCCGTCAGTGCCGTTGCCGTTAGTGGCTGAATGCTAAATGGGCATCAAATTGTGATCGTGGAGGCTTTAAGTTAAATTTAATACAATAATATAAGACAACCCTCCGCCACCGCTGATACCGGATGAATTACCTGTTTAAGGAGCATCGATCTGATTGTAATTGTGGGGATTTAAACTTGGAAGACGCGCACGACGCACACCCCCCCCCCCCCCCCAGTGGTGTAAAATGAATCTGATATCTAAATATATTACATATATTTTCACAGCGACCACCTGACGAAAAGTCCACCTCTCTCCCCAGCCTCACCTCCACGACTTCCCAACGGCTCCAAAGCAAGAAAAACTTGCGTACGCCAGCCAAGGAGTTGCCTTGAAGCACTGTACATTCCCACGGTCATTTCACTCTTGATACATCTGAATGTGAGAGTGGAAGGTGCGTACGCCACGTTTTTGTGCGTTATTACATCTGCCCGTGACCTCAGTCAGCTGGACTTAGCTTCTGCTGAAGTCAAGTCAGCTGCCACAACGACTGCTTCAGAGGGCAAACTTCAAAATAAGCCCCAAGCTCATTTTAAAATGTATTAAATTGAAACGGAGCTAGGCGGTTAAAACTCCACCCCAAAAAAAATTGCTTGCTAGATATAGTATACAACCTTAACAAAGGACAAAATTGACTGTGTCAGCAGAATGTGGCAAGGCAGACATATGGCGAAATGCCAGTAGCAGACTGTGAAGCACCATCTGACAGTAACACATGCACATGCTCAGAGGACCATTAACACACATCTGTCTCTACTTAAATGAAAAGATGCAGTAATAGATGACAATATGTAACCAATGTGGTTACATTTTGTTGGCTCAGCTTCAGATGCCAAACAATAAATAAGATTAGGTGCTCCTCTCTTAATATGACTTGGTACATCTACATTGAAGTAGTGAGGGCATATGACTTGAATACAATATTGTTCTGTGAAACAGCCCTTTTTGCTGTTCATATGAAATATTGTAATTTGTGAAACACCATATCTTTCATTTTTGTGTCTTTCTGCTATAATCATCAAAATGAAAAGACATGAATGCATGAAATATTAGAATTTTGTGTGTTGTAAACTTATGTAACATACAAAAGTTACTTTTTGAAACAAAGAGTGTGTAGTGCACTTGAGTTATTAAGCCGGCCACAGACTCCACCACACCGCCAGATGGTCACTACACTCCGACAAGATCGTACATCCAGCCACTCACACTAGAATTTTGCCTCAGACATTTTGATCATCAATCCCCACTTGCATTTTTGCTCCTTGTTTCCAGCCTGCCGTCTCGCTTGTGCTCCCTGCAAATCTCTGCCCAGCCTCTTTCTTCTGTTGGTGCCCCAAATTGACGTAGCCAGGTGTTAGCTTCTGCAGCATGTGCTCAAAGAAAGTGCACGTTAGGAGCGTAAAGAGAGTGCATTCGATGATCAATAGCTGCGTGGAGAAAAGCAAAAGAAAAACAAGTACGTCTTTCACCTTCTCGCTCAATGACAACTCACATAGTAGGATATCTCAAACTAGAAAAATTCCCGCGGAAATTTTGAATGGGACTGCTGACTCTTTGGTAATGAGCTGAACAGTTTAAAATTTAAACGACTGGAATCGGTCAAGAAATGTGGACGTTAACCATAATGAACATCAACTAAAAGTATCTCACTGTCCCTGAAAATGTATTTCAAAAAATGTAAATGAGCTGAACAATTTAAAATTTAAATGACTGGAATCGGTCAAGAAATGTGGAAATTAACCATAATCTAAAAATATGTCACTGTCACTTTAAGAGCGCACACACATTTTTGACTTGGAGCCGTCACGCGCCCCACATTCCATTGAGATTGCATGAGAGAAGCACCCCTTGAACAAAAGCCTCTCACGACTTAACGGTTGAAGGTACAGATTCAAGAAATGGCTCGTTAGAACGTCGAGGGTTTGGGGAACACGAGCATGTTCTCATTTTCTTAATCGGATAAAAAATGACCAAATGAGAGCAGGTTGAAAACTTATGATTTATCAGAAATGGAGAGAGGAAGGCGCCTGAAATTAACATGTAAAAGACAGGCGAATTAGTCCGACTTCTCTTGCTTAAGGTGAAAATAAAGGTACTAAATGACACCTTAGCCAAATAAAAGTTAGTTTGTCTGAAAGAAGACACTCGTGACTACAAAATGTGAGAATTTGATGTCTATTGAGCAAAGATTGTGGCCATGGTGACAAGTTGAAGTGACGTCACGCACCCACATTGCATTGAGATTGAATGAGAGAAGCACACCTCAAAGAAGAGCCTCCCACGACTTAACTCTTCAAGATACAGATTCAAGAAATAGCTCGTTAGAACGGCAAGGGTTTGGGGAACACGAGCATGTTCTCATTTTTTTAATCGGATGAAAAATGACCAAATGAGAGCAGGTTGAAAACTTATGATTTATCCGAAATGAAGAGGAAAAAGTCACCCAAATTAACATTGGAGAGATAGGCGAGAGAGTCCAACTTCTACTCGCTTAAAGGGAAAATAAAGGTACTAAATGACACCTTAGCCAAATAAAAGTTAGTTTGTCTGAAAGAAGACACTCGTGACTACAAAATGTGAGAATTTGACGTCTAGTGAGAAAATATTGTGGCCATGGTGACGAGTTGAAGTGAAACTTTTGACTTTTGGCAAGAGATTTGTTGCTTCCCGGCACTCTGGCTAATTGCTAAAACAGAGTGTGTTAAAATGCTATATGACTCACTGTCTTTGAACCCGCACAGAGGGGAGAGCTTTCATTCCTTAAAAAAACACTGAGCTAAAGATGGGAAAAATTCCTACAAAATGAGCTAAAATTCGTATCGGTCGGATAACGTATGCGTGCACAGCGTGTCTTGGAAAAAGGTGCTTGATGTGTGATTTTTTCTTTCCATTTCCCATTCATTCCTATGGCACTTTTTGGGGTAGTTTTTGGGGTATTGCGTCGCCATGGTAAGTGGGAATTCCTAGAAAAATAATGCCGCACCGAGTCAGATCGAGCCGCATCGTTTGATACCTCATTTGTCCCGGTGCGATCTACGGTACGGGCCGCATTCTTGCGGAAAAATCGGTGTGCTATAATAATAATAAACCCTTTTTTCTAGGAATAGTAATATGTGCTGCTTGCTTGCTACGCTCAGCAGTCCCATAATAAACCACTGTCCTAGGTAGAATAACAATATGTGCCTGCTTGCGAAGCGCGGAGCAGCAGTCCCATAAATATGAGTTTTTATTATTAACTTCATTGACAGTACAACTGCATGTACATCCACATCTGCCACCATGGCTTCATTGCTAAGCACGACTTCGTGGTGAGCAGACCCTACGAGCGAATCAGCACGTCGGACACCACAGCCCCGCTCACCAGAATAAAGTTCAGGCTCCCCTTTTTTTTTGTTGCTTCAGGTCCTGCATTAGGTGTGCAAACATATAATTGCGTTATTGTAGACATACAGTACCAATCCGGTTAGAGCACTACAACAATGCAGCAGGTAAGTTCACCTGCTTTCAACCAAAATAGAAAAAGTCAGAGGAAGAAAAATGAGTGTGAGAGGGGGAATCGGTGGCTTGATGAGCAGGAGGTAGAGGTTGAGGAGGAAGAGGAAGAGGAGATTGTCCTCAAAGAACAAGAGGACCAAATTTGTAAAATAAAATTCGTGCAACACTAGTTGATAATGTGGCATTTGTCATACGGACCTTCCAACAAAAAATATGTTTTTAAAACATGCTAATGAGGATATCCCTTCCTTACCATGTTCATGAAATTTGCTGGTCAGATCCAACTAGGTGATTTATTTACAGTTTTTTATGATCGCTTAAGCACAAAAACAGGACTCAGATTTTAAAAATACTACATGCAATTAGCCCAACCATGCACATGAGATGCAGAACATGTCACATCCTGTGCAAAATTAAACACTCTCGTAAAAAAATCATAAACACATGTCTATAAACCATCTTATGTTACCATATGAAATACACAAGTTTCACAAAGTTTAACTCTGCTTGAGTCAGTTAAACACTGCTTTTCTTAACTTAAAAAACGTTTAGCAGTTACTTTAAGCGAAATACACAAATAAAGTACAAATATACAACATGGTGAATGAACTGTCATAGAAAGTGGACTCACAAAACAAATGACCATGTAAACAAAATGCTGGTTGATACCAGAAGCCACACCCATAATTCGTGCAAAGATTCATGAGGATTAGGAATAAGGTGGATGGTGTTAATTAAGTACAGGTATTGTGGATTTTGCACTAATGTCAGGGATTGTACAAACACTCCAACCTTCCTCAGAGCTTTGGCCTGCTCAGCACTACATGTCAGAACTAAATGGAGGAAGAGGTAGGGGCACACAGATCAACGAGAAGAACATTTTGCACAAAAAGTGAAACAAATGGCTGTCAGTTACAGAATCAAAACATTCAAGGGGGAAGAGTATGTCATGTTCATTTTTAAAATACAGAGGAAATGAAGACAAATGTTGGGTTCCAGTGGAAAGAGCAGGTGCTGGGGCACCACTATGAGTCTCTTTGTGCACAGCCTGGAAATATCTCACCACTATATCTTTGTCACACTGGCATCCAAAGTTGGCAGTGTAGAACAGCCATAACACACAATGCTGGTTAAAACAGGCTCCTTCAGACGTGTGAGAATTTGCTGAGTGTTGATTTCATAACTCCTGCCAAGATCTGCCTGGTGAACATATGCCAGGGCAAGGAGCCAGATTGCAGTGCATTTACAGCCACAGTAAAATCACACACTCATTCTCTCTCCCTCTCTGTCTCTCGCTCGCTTTCACACACACCGATTCTTGCCAGCATATGTTTAATTGAAGCGGAATAGTTTGATAAAATATGAAACAGTCATCTGGCTAATTATATAAAAGTTAATGTTGAAATAGTAGCAATTTGCTGCCAATTTGCTCCAAACATGGTGTAGCGGTAAGCACATCTACCTCACAATTGAGAGGTCTCAGGTTTGAATCTCTGCCCAGACCCTCCTGTGAAGATGAAGTTGCTTGCATATTTTCTACCCAAGTGTTGAATTATAAAATGTTTTATCCAATTTGGGATATTTTCAGTTGGGTCAAAATACCACAATCCAAGATTGGTTGTTTTATCGACTCATCTGCTGGGTTATATGTTTTACCCATTATGGGTTATATCTGGCATTAGCTCAGCAGATGGGTTATTTTGCTTCGACAATGATGTCATCACATTGACAGATTTCCATACCCGGACGAATACCTAGACAGCCACATAATCCTCATTTCAAAAACTTCCGATTCATGTTTACTCAAGCAACTCTTCAAAGCAAGAAACAGTCCTGGAATATCTTCCTTTGCTTTGCTTAGGTCAGTTACATATAAATAAGATAGACATACCATGAGATAAGAATCCTTCGTCACCATTGATTCAAGAATTCTTCTCAGGCACTGTGAACATCCATCACCCCAGGGAACAAAAATTCCAGGCCCTGAGGTCACCAAAGACCTCTGAAACTTACGCTCTGCAGACTCACATCACTACAGGACAACGTCCTTGATCCCAACCCGGCATTGCTGGTGGAAGTATGTTATAATTAGGGATCTTCCGATCCAAAAAGGTGATCGTAAATCGGGCTTGATCACATGGTTGCTGACTCAATCGGAATCGGACGTTGTCTCCCGATCAGGACTCGGATAAACTTATACTTCTTTTTTTTTATAACTTTTTATTAGATCTGGAGTTAAGCGATGGCACAGAGTGAGACTTAATTTTTCCACACAGCGTGCGGCATGGCGTCACTTTTGCAACAGTGTCACTATTTGCCACCGAGCGGCGGAGCCAAGTAAGGAAATAGCGCCAAGGTATTTGGAAGTAGATGATAATAAATTACTATCATCTTTAATGTGGAAAGCGGAGACGGTGCAACTTGCACAGTGTGCAAAGTGAGCATTTCGTGTTGCGGAAAGGATATACACACTTCCTGCTGCTGTGCTGCACTTCAAAGCCGGGCAGCCGCACCGTCATCAGGCTGCGGACGTGTTTCGTTTCCTCCTCGCGGATCCAGCTGAGGCACTCGCCGGGACTCTTCAGTACCGTCGGAGGGACCCCAGTGCCTAGCCTAGCTTAATCTAGCGTGAATCAGCAGGGTCTGACGTCCTTTGCGGGGTTGCTAAATATCCCCGAGCCGACATTCTAGCCTGGTGAGAGTTCAGACCAGTCAGGATAAGGTAAGAGTAAATGCGTTTTGCTTGCTTGCGCCTCAAATGCAGCCGTTTGTTTGATGTGAAGTTGGGTTGTTTCACGCTTTAAAACGGCTACAATAGGTTCTCAAAAATAAAGCTCTTGTGAAAAATTGATATACTGGTTAATAATAGCCCTTTGAATAACTCAGACGTGCCAAAAAAGGGGGATTTAAATGTTTTACTTAGTTTAACTACAGTACTGTCCACTCACCATATAAAAGGTGTTGGGCTAGTTAAAAATAAAAAAAATATAATTTTTTTTCCTCAATAAAATGCCGAGGTATGGGATCGGGACTCGGAATCGGGCGATCTCAAAAGGAGGTGACTCTGACTCGGGTCCAAAAAAGTGTGATCGGAACAATCCCTAGTTATAATGTGCTTATTTGATATATTTACACTGTTGAATTGAGTAGTTCATGATAATAATCACTGCCTTTTTACGTTGACACGTAACGTTTTATAGGATCATTTCAGACCATTAAACCCTCGCACATAATTCTGTCTTGTACAGTATGTTTGACAATTACATACTTTGTTGTTGATATCATATCAGTGGAATCCAAGAGTGCGCGGTGAGGGAAGGCATTTCCTGCATGTGGCTAAAAAAAGCCAAACCAAAAAATAACTACAATAAAAATTATGCCATTCAATTATTTTCCATTTTAGTTATGTGCTCCGTACTTTATATTAATTTTCTTTTTCAATTCAATGTGATTTATGATTTAATCACTAAAAAAGCTACATGTATTTGAACAGTTTCCTGTTCAAATACATGGATGAAAAGTATAGGAAAGCTGCACAGAGCAGTGCTCAAGTGACTCAAGTCAAGTGTTTTTTAATTTTACAGTATATAACTCTATACAGCAATGCATTATGGGTAAACAAAGTGCATTATGAGTTAAAACAAAGTACAGTAATTTGGTGTATAATTAGCTGTATATTTTACAGCAACTATGTTTTTGCATGTATATATGTGGATTACAGGTAAATACTGTAAAGATTTTGGCAGCTATCTCTATAGGAGAGCAAATAGCTGACCTTGTATTGTCACCGGAGCAAGGACAAGAGTAATATTTTAGCACGAGGGCAGTCTGCATCGTCTTCACATCGCATTTCTCCGATAAACAGGCAACATTACAGCTAACATTCATTTATGCACTCGGCTGCAGAACGAGGATTGATTTTACAACAGCATGGTGGCTGACTGGTTAGCACGTCCGCCTCCCAGTGCTGAGTGCGTGAGATTGAGTCCGGGGTTCGGCCTTCCTGGGTGAGGTTTGCATGTTCTCCCCATGCCTTTGTCGGTTTTCTCTGGGTGCTCTGGTCTCCTCCCACATTCCAAAGACATGCATGTACGGTTAATTGAGCAATTAAGTTGTTCCTGGGTGTTATTGTGAGTTTGGATGGTTGTTCCTCTCTGTGTGCCCTGCAATTGGCAGGCAGGCCATTAAGGGTGTACCCCGCCTACTGCCCAAAGCCAGCTGGGATAGGCTCCAGTGACCCTTTTGAGGAATAAGCGGTTAAGAAAAAGGATGGATGGATTTTACAATGAAATACTGTATTATGTATTTACAGGAATTTACTGGCAACTTTAGTTGCCAATAAATTCCTGTAAATTATGTAGAATACAAGAAACGGTCGTAAACTAGATTACAGTGAATTGCTGTAAAAGCAAATACAGTAAGTGACTGTATTCTTATATACAGTAAATACTTGTAAAAATAAATAAATAAATAAATACAGTAATGTACTGAGATTCTGCAAGAATTAGGTGGCAACTTTTTTGCCAGTTATTTCCTGTAAATTCCACAGTCAATTCATTACAGTGTGCCCATTGCTGTCTTCCTTTATATCATCAAAATATATGTTTTATCACACATGTACTGCACATGCTGATGGGCAACAGTCAGTTTAATTTATTTAATGAATGCGTGGGACTTAGTCTTTCTGATCAGGCAGAAATGCAAATGAAAGTGCACGATTGAGCCTGGAAAGTACCGTGCCACTTTGATAGGTGGAAGTGCTGAGCTCAATTGGCGGTCTTCCACGAGGCTCTTAAGATTTCTCCATCAAGAACAGGAAGCTACCAATTTGTGATGCAGATTTTTTTTATTCACACAGTAATTGACATTTCAGAACTATACCTTTTTTTGGTTAATTGATTTGTTCAAAGGGATGTTTTCTTTTCTTTTCTGTGTTGTGTGTGGTAAATAAACGATGAATGTACACACTGGAATTCCATTGAAAAAAATACACGATCAAGCCAAAAAAAGAATACTGGTACTGTCAGATTGCAGTTGTATGCGTTTTATTATCGCAATATGCGACTGATTGAAAAACAACATTTTGCAAGAGTCTGCTCGGAACGTCTCGCACAAAAGTCCCCCGTCAAAAGAAGTATCAACTCCCTCCTCAAACAGCACTTCATCAATGTCCCAGGGGAAGCGGGGGACATAAATTCTGAGTGGACCATTTTCCATGCCTTCTTTGTCGAGATCTTCATTCCTCCCCTCACCAATAGACACGAGCTGTGTGCCGTGACCTGAAGAACAAGATGCCAGATACAAGCAGCAGAAAATGAGTTTCCTCCGAAGTCATACGGGAGAGGCTCAGAGTAAAGCCGCTACTCCTTCACATTGAGAGGAGCCAGATGAGGTGGCTCAGGCATCTGGTCAGAATGCCTTTTGGACACCTCCCTGGTAAGGTGTTCGGGGCACGTCCCACCGGGAGGAGGCTCTTAGGAAAACCCAGGTCACACTGGAGAAACTATGTCTCCTTTCGGCCATGGGAGCGCCTTGGGATTCCCACAGAAGATCTGGACAAAGGGGCTGGAGAGAATTAAGTCTGAGTTTCTAAAGCTGCAGCCCTCGCGGAACAAAATGGATGGATGGATGGATGGATGAACTCTCTCCAAATTGGCACAGTTTGCTTAAACTATATTTCACATGCATCATTAGCAATGAGATGGCACTCAAATCAGAAAAATATCCAGTAGCAGGTTGCGGGTTTTAGTTTTGTCACATTCTCCGGTCTGAGGAGTCTTGATGGTCAAAATGTGCAAAATTAATTGGGAAACAGATGGCACCAGTTGATGTGTGTTTCTGTGGCTGATTGGGTGCAGAGATGCGTAACACGATATTTTGGGCAAACTGTGAATTAATGCTGCCTCCTTTGTAAATATTTAACACCACTTAAACTTAAGCTCCCTACTCGGCCTCAGCACGGAATTGTCTGGAGACTTTGGGAATGGTGGGTGTGGGGCGTAGGGGAAATATGGTGGCTGCCCGGCTTGACCCCAGATCTAACTAACTTAGCACACTCTCTGGTGTCCTGGGAAATCATTTTGAGTGAATAAAAACACTCCATGCACTGTTTTGTAAATAATGTGTGATATACTCAATATGTATAAGTGAATGAGAGAGTGATTTAGAGATGGAAAAGCACTTAAGAAACATCCCCAGGTGAGAACCTGAGTGTTGACTGGGCTGTGTGAGGTGTGATTTGTAGATGGACGCGGGTCGTGACTTCCATATTCTGTCATTACTTCATAATGCTAGTTGCAGAGAAAGATGGCGCTGTGGATTTATTTATTTGTTTTTGCCTCTGACTGATTTTATTATTTATAAGTGTTTGGCCTAATGCATTTTCTTTTTTTTAAGTTTAAGAGTATTGAAATATGTCATCATGTTGCATATTGAATCACACAGATAAAAACATTTTGTATTCATAGAGCAGCAAGCACACCGTGTATATGAACTGGAATGGAATACTGTTTTGCTATTAAAGCGGACTGATAGAGACAAGAATGTCATGGGAGGAGTGTCCAAAGAAAGATTAATCATGAACCATATATTGCAGTGTATGAAGTGGAGGAAAACAGGGTAGCATTTTTGGAATCAATCATTTGCATCTGTTTGATCTCTACATGTGCAAACACTACATACAGTAGTGGGGTTTCCATCCAAATGTTTTGAATTTTTGTAAGTGAATTTACTGAAAATGCGCAAAACGGACATGTAAATTATGCCGTTTCCATTGGTTCTTCTTTTGCGAATATAGAAAGGGGACTCTGCCGCTGTAGGTGGCGATATACACCATAGAGATGTGATCCACCAGTAATTTAAAAGAAGAACAGGAAGCCACTGCGCGATGTGATGATGTTGTATGAGTTTGCTTTTGTAATTCTTGATAAACCGTAGCGTTTCTTTGCTGTTTTTCATCTAAAATAGCATTAATATTTGCTTCTTTAATTAATTCCCAAAATATTTCAGTTTCGTCGTCCCCCCCAAACATACCTTACTTTATTGTCCGCCATTGCTTTGTGACTACAAACGTACGTGTGACCTAATATCCGGTCAAAACGCGCAACGTGTATCCGGTCTTGTCAGCAGGGCCGTTTCTAGCTTCGTAGGGGCCCGAGGCAAGAAGCTGTTTGGGGGCCCCTAGTTTGACGGTCTTCTAAGATACCACAATCTATTACACTTTGTGATAGGGCTGGGAATCAAATTTTCTCAATCAATTCAATTTTGAACAAGAGTTCAGTTCGATTCAGTTCAATTCAATCGATATTGATTAATTATGGAACATCCATTCTTCTTAACTATGAAGGACATGATAAAAAACTCCATAAACAATAAATTTCAAATAAAATTTAATTTAATTAAATTTAATTTAATTTAATTTAAAGGGACCGCCAGATCTTTGTAATGCCACTGCCATGCCATATTTTCTTCACTTAATGATTGCAGTGTTCAACATCTTATGTGGTATTTATACAATAATGGCTTGGGAAACCATTTGTACTCTCTTCCTGGCTGGTTCTTTTGAACAATGTCCCTCTGATTACTCCTCCGTGTTGAGAGGAACCAGTTGAGGTGGCTCGGGCATCTGGTTCGGATGCCTCTTGGACGCCTCCCTGGAGAGGTGTTCCGAGCATGTCCCATCGGCGGGAGGCCCCGGGATGACCCAGGACACGCTGGAGAGACCATTTCTCTCGGCTGGCCTGGGAACGCCTTGGGATCCCGTCGGAGGAGCTGGTTGAAGTGGCTGGGGAGAGGGAAGTATGGGCTTCCCAGCTAAAGCTGCTGCCCCCGTGACCCGAGCCCGGATAAGCGGTAGATGATGGTTCTTTTGAACAATGTCCCTCTGATTACTCCTCCGCGTTGAGAGGAACCAGTTGAGGTGGCTCGGGCATCTGGTTCGGATGCCTCTTGGACGCCTCCCCGGAGAGGTGTTCCGGGCATGTCCCACCGGCGGGAGGCCCCGGGATGACCCAGAACACGCTGGAGAGACTATGTCTCTCGGCTGGCCTGGGAACGCCTTGGGATCCCGTCGGAGGAGCTGGTTGAAGTTGCTGGGGAGAGGGAAGTCTGGGCTTCCCAGCTAAAGCTGCTGCCCCCGTGACCGAGCCGTGACCGAGCCCGGATAAGCGGTAGATGATGGATGGATGGATGGATGGTCCCTCTGATGCTGTGGAGGCTTTCTACGGAGCGTAGCTTGTACTGTGAGATATGATGTTAAAAATGTCAGGAAAAGCCTACAAGATTGACTGACATTGATTTGGGGTTAATCAACGGCACTTCAAAGGGAACCCCGACTGATAAGTTTGCTCTATATTATTTATTTGGTTGTTACTAACATATAAGATTAATTGTTCAAAAATAATTTCCAAAAATATTTGGATGTACATACTGTAGTTATTTACGTTGCAACGCATTCAGTGCGTAGTGACGTAAAATGAGGGTTGGCTCTTAATAAACTCTGAGGATTTTTTGGGTGAAATCACAGAAGTCTGTGGAACTGGGCGATGGAAGATTCAAAGAGTATGGCATCCATCCAGTGATATTTGGGGACCACCACTTCTGCCAATACCACCTGAGACAGTGAATATTAATGCTTACTGTGTCCAGTGTTATTGTTGCTTGGCCTCACGTTGGATGTCTACAACAACACAATTCAATAATGTTTGAAAAAAACAAAGCTATGCTCTGTAACCCTATGAAGAAAACTCAACTACTACAGTACAAGGTTTTACAGGAGTGGGAAAAATTAAGAAGGCAATATCATTGTTGGGGATTTGGCTGTACTAACTTGGGGATGAAAGTGTGTGTCAGGAGATCAGTTGTATGGAAAAGGCTTAGCGGTGAGAATGAAAAATTGAAATCCTGTTGTAAACCAAATTCTATACATTTGCTAACCCCTTGCCTACATTCCTGTTGCATATGTGCTACTATCCAACAGTAATTTAACAGTAAGGCCAAATCCTTCACTTTTTCTGTGGGATTAAAACATTTGGCTTTGAAATTAAAAGAAACACTTTCCGGACACACCTTAAAACATAACACTGTTTCCTTTAACCCTCACATTTTTCATGTGAGTTGGAACCTGGTACTGACAGGTATGTTTAGCATTCCAAAATTGCTTACTTTGATTGCACAAACAATGATTAGCAGTCAATAAATAGTGCTCAAAATAGTGCTCAGTTTCAGATTTGTCGAAAGATGCCTTTGGGTGAGAATGAGTAATTGAGAAGACAGAAAATCAATCAGAGCCATTGGGGATGGCCAATGCAATCATTTGAAATGCATTGCTCTTCTAAGTAAAATACTTTGAACGGCTATATCAAGAAAACGATTAGCAGTTGATAAGAGAAAAAGATTGAGATCTAAAGAACAGTAATAACAGTTAGTGACACCTGCAACTGCCTTTAGAGGGCAGGAGTACACGAACATGAACACAAGTATTGATGCACTAGAACAGTGTTTCTCAACCGGGGCTCCTGCACCCCTCGTGTTCTGTTGTTGAATTGCATTGGATCAATGAAATGAAATGACAGAACATAGGGTGGTGTTTTTCCAGTTTTTTTCACTTTTGGTAAATGTTTTAATCCATCCGTATTCTGCTGTATCACCTAGGTAGTACTAAACTAATTTGGGAGGGTTCGACCTTTCCAGTCCAAAGTTTAAGTTTGCACACTCCATTCATGCTACGGTGTCATAGGCCAGCAGCAAAATAACGACAAAGGTGTTGATTGATACATTGCCTAGATTTGGCTTTATTGATTGATTGCTTAACAGTTTCATACAAGTCTCATTAGCGGGATAAACATTTCCATACACACGCAATCATTTTTGGGTATCTCTCAAAGAGCTGATAACAACGTGGGTTGTCCTTGTCCTCTTTAGTCAGTATGAAATAGCACCCAGTTTTCCACAAAGAACTTCAAATCGTGATTCGTCTGACCACAAAACAGTTTTCCACTTTGCCACACTCCATTTTAAATAACCCCTAGCCCAGAGAAACGCCTGCGCTTCTTGGTCTGCTTTAGAAATGGCTTCTTCTAGCAACGGCGGCTGGCACGGTGGATTGTGTTCACCCACAATATTTTCTGCAAGTATTGCCGAGCCCTTTCTGTGATTTCCCTTACAGTACGCGTTCCTGTTTGCAGTGCAGTGTCGTTTAAGGGCCTAAAGATCATGGGCATCCAGTATGATTTTTCGGCCTTGACCCTTACACACAGAGGTTGTTCCAGATTCTCTGAATCTTTGGATTATGTTATGCACTGTAGATGATGATTACTTCAACCTTTTTGCATTTTTTTGCTGCTAAACACCTTTCTGATATTTCTCCACTATCTTTATGCGCAACATTGGAGGAATTGGTGATTCTCTACCCATCTTTGCCACTGCCACTCCGAGAAGCTCTTTTTATACTCCAATCAAGTTGCCAATGGACCTCATTAGTAGTAACTGGTCTTCCAGCATTTTTTTTTATAAGTGCAATTTACTTAGCCTCTTATTGCTAACTGTCCCAACTTTTTTTAGATTTGTTGGCACCATGAAATTTACAATCAACATATTTTTCCCTTAAAATTATACATTTTCTCAGTTTAAACTTTTGACCTGTAATCTTTGTTCTATTCTGAACAAAATATTTAAATTTGGCAATTCCACATAATTGCATTCAGTTTTTATTCACAACTAGTATAGTGTCCCAACTTTTTGGGAATTGGGTTTGTACCATTGAGCAAGATACTGAACTCTCAGTTGCTTCTGATGCTGCATCATCAGTAGGTGAATGAGTAATCGAATGTAAAGCGCTTTGAGGGCCTATACTACCTAAGTAGCTCTCAGTTTCACAAAGGTTGGCGACCCCTGCTTTATTAGTTCCAAAACGGGGGAAGTTACATTGTTTCAGTAGCAATACTGGTTACAGGAAACAACAAAGAAATAACAAGCAAAATGGACACAGAAATTAAGGCTACCATTATGTTCTCAAGCACATCAACACAATATAGCTGAACACAGTGCACAGGTAAGAGATGTTAACGCTTCTTAAATAACCAAGTTCAACGTCAGCGCTGCCAGCCAAGACTCTGTAAGCAGCGGCAGACTCGTGTCCCGCAGCTCCTTCTCATGTCAGAGCCAAATGTAGGCAAAAAGTATATCAATTGCGCTGCTTATACTACAAATGTAAATACACAATATACACAGTAAAACTATCTTGTAAAAACATTGTTATAAAAGAAGTTATCCACCAAACGTGCATTTCCACTACTTAGCAATATGGCATATACAGTATTGCATTATGGAAATATCTTATTTTAGCTGAGTTGAACAGTATTTAGAGTGCATGACCTGCAGTAGGTTCAATGTTCTGTTGTCACCTCACACTGTGCCATTCTTCTAATAAGGAACACAATTTTTGAAAGTCATCCAGAAATAAAGATAAGCTTGCATTCCACATACAATACGTGGATGCTGCACACTGACAACCATGACAGGTTGAGCTTCACTGTTAGATAAAAACATCACATATCAACCGGTTTGTGCACATTCAGATTAACAGCCTGCAAACACATAATACCCAACTCCAGTGAACATGGACGTTGTGTAAAACGTAAATAGAAACAAAATACAATTATTTACAAATAATTTTCAACATATATTCAATTTAATACACTACAAAGACAAGATATTTTATTTTCAAACTGATCAACTTCATTGTTTGTTGTTGTGGCAGATTTACAAGTTAGATAAGGGTGCTCAATGCGTCGATCGCAGTCAAAGGTAGTATTGGTAGATCGCATGACAACATGCGACCTTAAAAAAAAGTGCCAAAAAGTGCCAAAAAGGTCAGATCCAATCATCGATCCCGTCACTTGATTGTGCATCTGAATTCTTCTGACACGTGCATAGGCAACAACGCAGCAAGCATCGCCCATTTCCTTATTTTTACGCAAGCGAGGCAAGAGGCGCCCGCTGGTCTTCATGTAAAAGTCATAAAGTCATAAAAATACAGTATATACAATAAATATAATAATGTTTTAGAGCTGTCAAACGATTAATTTTTTTGATCAGATTAACCACATTTTAGAATTTTGATAAATCACGATTAATCGCTAAATAAAAAAAGGCTTTTTTATCAACATTTTTTCCCCCGACAAATTTGAAGAGCACCGGTTATGTGGTCATTCTTTTGACATTTAATGATATAAGGGCATCTTCAACATATTTTGATCCACTGCACATGCTCATCCCCCCCCCCCATTTTCTTATCAGTTAATTACTTGCATAATTTAAAATGGAAAAAAAATGACCTCAATATTTTGACATGAACAAATATTCTAAATGTTAAAATTAATAGTGCGATTAATCTGCAGTCATTTATGATTAATGCGATAATTTTTTGTGATTAATCAATCAGTTAACGCTTTAACTTTCACAGCACAACAAGGCTGAACTGTATTTACAATTTAAAAGGTTCTTGTGGATGGTTTGTAATAACTGTGGTTTAAAAAATAATAGTGAGTGCACACCGCTCTTTTTTGTTACTTATATATCAAAATTAAAGCTCTTCCTCTAAGAAAGTACATACAGTAAATTCTGGACTATAGGGCGCACCTGGCTATAAGCCACGGTAGCTAAATTTGGGGAATACTCGAGTTTGTTACACATATAAGCCGCTTCCGACTGTAAGCAGCAGGTGTTTTAATGTTACCGCACCTGGTTACCGCTACTTTCTTTTCCATAAAAAGAGCGCAAATTGTCTCTCTCCCGTTCTGCCTCTCCTACTGTATTTGACAGACAGACAGACATAAAGACATACAGATAGATAGATAGATAGATAGATAGATAGATAGATAGATAGATAGAAGCTACAGCTCGTAGCATGCCGTTGGACTCTGAGCTCAAACTTTCTCTCCTTCAGCAAGCTGAGTAAGTTCCAAACAGTGAACACCGGTCGCCATTTCCTCCTCTCGTTCGTGAAGCTTTTTTAAACTGCCCGTGTGTGGAGGACACGACTTATCAGTCCAACATGTACACTAGGTCCAGTAGCAAAGGTCTCTCTCTCTCTCTCTCTCTCTGCCTCTCTCTCTCTCTTTCATCGTAGAAATTGTATTCCCCA
This sequence comes from Vanacampus margaritifer, assembly GCF_051991255.1. Taxonomy (NCBI): domain Eukaryota; kingdom Metazoa; phylum Chordata; class Actinopteri; order Syngnathiformes; family Syngnathidae; genus Vanacampus; species Vanacampus margaritifer. The sequence continues at coordinate 20,694,731 of NC_135438.1, read as the reverse complement.
TTTTTAATAAATGTACCTGTAATCTCATTACATGTTTTTTTTTCCTGTAACTGTAACGGAACATATATATATATATATATATATACAGACGCTTCCCTACTTACGAACATTCGAGTTACGAACAACGGTACATACGAACATTTCTTCGCGTACAGTATGTCGAAAAATGTTCGGAAAGAAATGCTGTAAGTTAGATTTTGTATTGCGCGTAGTGCTTCTTTCCGCCGCTAATACCGACGATTGGCGCTGTGAGAGCTCATTGGAGGCTGAGCAACGTGGCGAGGAGGAGGAGGAAGAAACGCCGGTCCCCATGAAGCAGGAAATAACTTTTGAAGCCGAATCCAGCGACGACGAAGAATCTCTCATGATATAAAATCCTCCTCTTCCTCCTCCTCCATCATCTCCTTAAGCATTGAGTACATCTTCCAAAAGTAAGTTAAACTTCATTTTATTTATCTTATTACGTACATGTACATACTGTGTGTGTGTATTTCGCTCTCTCTCTCTCTAACATACGTAGTACAGTACAGTACTGTACGTATTCTCTCCATTTTATTAAAAGTTTTTTTCAGTACAAACCAATGCAGGTTACTTGTACAAGCCTTAAACATACTTATATAAACCTTCAATATACTTATATAGGCTTTAAACATAAATTATAATACAAAATATAGCACTGAAGCAACTTACTAACAAATTCACCTTACGAACGATCGTCCGGAACGTAACTCGTTCGTAAGGTGGGGAGCGTCTGTATATATATATATATATATATATATATATATATATATATATATATATATATATATATATATATATATATATATATATATATATATATATATATTAGAGCTGTCAAATGATAAAACATTTTATTCCAATTAATCACATCTTAGAATTTTGATTAATCACAATTAATCGCTTAATTAAAAAAAGGAATGTAGTTGCAAGGGTGCACAAGCCAGTGTCTTCTTGTGCCGGTCCCAAGCCCGGACAAATACAGAGGGTCAATCAAATATATGACTTCCATACCGGATCGGTCGAGGCTTGGTTTAACAACGACCGCCATCGGTGCTGTTGACCTACAGGGTGCCGGTGAAAACTGGACTACTGTTGGTCGAAGAAGGAGATGAGGAAGGTGTGTTAGTAAGAATACAGAGAAGAGGAACACCAAGAGTCTAGGACTGAGAGTAGGGACTTTGAATGTTGGAACTATGACAGGAAAAGGTAGAGAGCTGGTTGACATGATGCAGAGGATGGAGGTGGACATATTGTGTGTTCAGGAGACCTGGTGGAAAGGGAGTGAAGCTAGAAGTTTGTAATGGTGTAGATAGGAAGAGAAATGGAGTAGGAGTTATCGTGAAGGAGGAGTTTGTTAGGAACGTCCTGGAGGTAAAAAGAGTGTCAGATAGAATGATGAAGCTAGGAATCGAAGGTGTGAAGATCAATGTTGTTAGTGGGTATGCGCCACGGGCAGTATGTGAGCTGGAGGAGAAGGAAAACCTTTGGTTGGACCTTGATGAAATGAGGCATAGCATCCCTAGAAGTGAGAGGTGTTGTCATTGGTGCAGACTTTAATGGACACGTTGGTGCAGGAAACAGAGGTAATGAGGAGGTGATGGGCAAGTTTGGTATCCAGGAGAGGAACGCAGAAGGACAGATGGTGGTGGACTTTGCAAAAAGAATGGAAATGGCTGTTGTGAATACTTTCTTCCAGAAGAGGCAGGAACATAGGGTGACCTACAAGAGTGGCGGTAGGAGTACACAGGTAGACTACATCTTGTAGTGACGATGTAATCTGAAAGAGATCAGCGACTGCAAAGTAGTGGTAGGTGAGAGTGTAGCCAGACAGCATAGGATGGTAGTGTGTAGGATGACTCTGGTAGTGAGGAAAACAAAGATGGCAAAGGCGGAGAAGAGGACAAAATGGTGGAAGCTAAAAAAGGAAGAGTGTTGTATGAATTTTAGGAAGGAGTTGAGACAGGCTCTAGATGGTCAGGAGGTGCTTCCAGTCCTTGGTGTGTCATCTGGAAGGAAAGGGGATGAGGAGACTTGTTGGTGGAATGAGGATGCAGAAGTGGATCCAGAGAAAGACGTTAGATAGTTAGTGGGACACTGAGAGGCCTGAAGAAAGTAGACAGGAGTACAGGGAAATGCAGTGTAGGGTGAAAGTAGAAATGGCAAAGGCCAAAACAAGGGGCTTACGATGACTTGTATGCTAGGTTGGATAGTAAGGAGGGAGAGACAGAGATGGGAAGGATGTTCATCAGGTTAGGGTAACAAGGATAGGGATGGAAGTGTGTTGACAGATGCCAGTAGTGTGATGGGAAGATGGCAAGAGTACTTTGAAGAGTTGATGAATGAGGAGAATGAGAGAGAACGAAGAGTAGAAGAGGTGACTGTTGTGGACCAGGAAGTAGTAAAGATTAGTAAGGATGAAGTGAGAAGGGCCTTGGAGAGGATATAGTGTGGAAAGGCACTTGGTCCTGATGATATACCTGTGGAGGTATGGAAGTGTCTAGGAGAGGTAGCAGTAGAATTTCTGACTGGGTTGTTTAACAGGATCTTAGATAGTGAGAAGATGCCTGAGGAATGGAGGAGAAGTGTACTGGTGTCCATTTTAAAGAACAAGGGAGATGTGCGAGAGAGTTGTGGCAACTACAGAGGAATAAAGCTAATGAGCCACACAGTGAAGCTAAGGGAAAGAGTTGTTGAAGCTAGACTGAGGGAAGAGGTGAACATTTGTGAGCAGCAGTATGGTTTCATGCAACAACAAAAAAAGAGTACCGCAGATGCAGTATTTGTTTTGAGGATGTTGATAGAGATGTACTGTACAGAGAAGGTCAGAAGGAGCTGCATTGTGTATTTGTAGATCTGGAGAAAGCTTACGACAGGGTGCCGCGAGTGGTGAAGTGTGCTGTAGGTGTGAGAGAGGAGTTCAAAGTGGAGGTGGGACTACATTAGCGATCAGCTCTGAGCCCCTTGTTGTTTGCTATGGTAATGAACAGGATAACAGATGAGGTTTGACAGGAATCTCCATGAACTAAGATGTTTTTAGATGACATTGTGATCTGTAGTGAGAGCAGGGAACAGGTGGAGTAGAAGCTAGAGAGAGGTGTGGAGGTTTGCCCTGGAAAGGAAGGGAATGAAGGTTAGCCGTAGCAAGACGGGGTATCTGCGGGTGAATGGGAGGGACCCAAGTGGAGGAGTGAGGTTACAGGGAGAAAAAGCCAAGGAGGTGGAGGAGTTAAAGTATTTAGAGTCAACAGTCCAGAGCAGTGGAGAGTGTGGAAAAGAAGTGATGAAGCGTGTGCAGGCAGGCTGGAACGGGTGGAGAAAAGTGTCAGGTGTGATGATTGATAGAAAAGTTTCAGCTAAAATGAAAAAAAAAAGGCTTATAAAACTGTGGTGAGACCAGCGATGTTGTTTGGTCTGGAGACAGTGCCACTGAGGAAAAGACAGGAGGCAGAGCTGGAGGTGGCAGAGATGAAGGTGCTGAGGTTCTCTTTACACACACACCCCCACACACACATTTATATATATATTGGCCGTAGTAAATAGCTTGTATCCAAAACCAGTGCCTCCACCTAATAAATGGAAGTGGCTAGGGAAGCCCCGCGGCGCTGTCCCTATAGTGTTACTGAGTCAACACAGGCTGGACAGTTTTGGCAAATCCAACTCTACACCACTCTCTGCCTCTGTAATTACACTGCAGGACAACCTACAAGGATTGGTTTATGTCTTCAGAAAGACGGAGAGAGACAACAGACGGCACAGATTGAGGAAAGGTGAAAAAGAACAAGGCAGCATATACCGGTGGACGGTCGTGTGTGCGTGTGCAAATATGATAAGGAAGTAGACAAATGAGAATATGAGAAAGACGAAAGTTGAATAGCAAAGGTAAATACAAACATGAAAGGTAAGGAAGAAAGCGGGGGATATGGTGAAGGGTAAAAAGAGAAAATAAAGGCTTAAGAGTTGTTGAAAGCAATAAAGGAAGATGTTTTCAAACATTTATAAGGCCAGGGAGAAAATGGTGAGGAGAGTTAGGTCAGTGCATGTGACATTTTTTTTTAGGGTGGGGGAGGATTTCAGCCCCCCCAAAATTTATTCACAGATGTGTTCTCTCTGCTTTGGTCATCTTCCTCCATCACCAAACTTGCATTGTAGATGCACATCACGACGATCTGTTTGTTAACCACGGGAGTAAATCACATTTCAAATGGATGGTGAGTGAATCATGGAGTGAGTCAGTGTTTTGCCTGCATGCAGAAAAGCGTGCCGAAAACACGCCACCCCGACCCCGCGCGCCCCTCCCCTCGCTTCCCTCAGGTGCACACTCACACAGCAATGTAATCTCACGAGCAATTAGTCAGCTTTTCAATGAATGAAGTTAAGCGTTATATTTTGTATGCTTGCCCATCAAAAACGAGTGTCTGTGTTTGTGTGCTTTGAGCCTGAAGCAAAACATTTCATTGCAATCCAGCCTTAACATTTTGCAATAAAAAAAACCTTTCTGCTATAATCTTAATGAATTAAAAGCAGATTATTTTATTAGTGCATACATTCCACACATAAACCTTGGAACAATTTAATCATCATTATCTTAAGTAACCTTAACACAGTGTCACAATGTACACAAGAGTAAGAAAACACACACTCATCATCATGGATGATATTTGGTATTAGGTACTGTTGGGTGCTCGCTGAGATTGGTAGGTTTTCTGACAGCCTGACCTTTAGTTATAAATTCGACCAATCACATGGGTCTAAATACTGTATTCATCACACACAATACAGTCACAGCCACACAAACAACAAGTTTGCGTGTGTGTGTGTGTGTATTTGTGTTTAATCCAACCAGGTGGTTTGAAGATTGTGTGTGTGTGTGTGTGTTGACTGTGGAGGAACACTTTATGGATTACGGCTTCATTTTGTCCTCTCTAAATATTGCCTATTTGTCAGCTTGCCTGTTGATCCATTCGTCTTTCTTCCTCTGCTGTTCATCCATGTACTAAACTGACAATCCTCAAGCTGTCACATTTCCCTTTCTCACATCTTTCTGATTCTTACTATAATGATTTATGTCTGACATTGTTCAGATGCCTTTATAAAGGTCTGCCCTTCGTCGGTCAATCAGCTGTCAAATTGTATTATATTATTGCTGTGTAACAGTGAACAGAACTACTTCTCTTTATAAAAGTGCATCATCGGGGCTGGACTGGCCATCTGGTATATAGGGCAGATGCCCGTTGGGCCTGTCTGTTTTGGGGCAGATGCAGTGCTTTTTAATTATCATTTTCCTAAATTTCACCCCTAGAGACTGGCCCACAATTAAAAGGGACCAGTCCGTTAATCCAGTTCGACTATAGATAGCAAACTGAAACATCAACAAACATCAGTGGCAGAACTACATGTTAGGCAGGAGTTGGGCTGGGCTGGGCCGGTGGGCCTAAAGTCAAAATGCCAGGACATTTTTTTTTTTTGTCTGCGAGTCCAGCCCACCAAGGAAAACACATAAAAGACACTATCTTATCTAACTTTGTATTGTTTTTTTAAACTACAACAGAAGAGATATTTTTCCAAACAAAAAGAACGATGTATCTCAACTCAATGTGTCAGTTTGTGGAACAATCTGGATTGTAAAATCATCATCCGTCTATTTGTAATTTTAGAAAATGTATAAAAGCACAATTATATATATAGCGCAGGGTCATGCCGTTGAATTATTTTGTTTAATTGTTACATTGAAAGCGTGTGTCTTGACTGATTGCTGTCATTTATTTTGTGTTGATCTATATTTTTTTGCGTTGATCAGGGACAGATACGTTTTTTTCTGTCCCCTTTCATTTCTTTTTTTAAAAGAATGAAATAAACATTTTGAGTTAAATTGAACTATTGTATTACCTTTTTTTTTTTTTCACTGAATAATGCATGACAAAATTGATGCATTAGGAGGAGGTTGGTTAAAAAACAAACAAAAACAAAAACAGGTGGGTTGTTTGACTGTTCAGCGATGACTTCTGTGTTTATGCTGAATAAACTATGTCCTGATTCATCATCAGAAGACTTATATTTCTCTCTTTCTTCTTTGTACTCCACTCTTAGATGGAATATTGCTACCAAAAATGTTTTAAACCACCTCAGGGGTCCTTTGCCGAGTTAATAATGTGTGCCATTATTCGTTTGTGTTTCCTTAGTAACACGTGGAGAAGCTTTTAGTGTTTATTTCTTTTGTGGTGTGGAGGGGGTGGGGGGGGGGAAACAGCTGTCGACGGGGTGCCTCTAAATTGAATTTTGGTGGAGTTCTAAAAGCAGTCAATGGAGGGTGCTGCAATGCAAGGGAAAAGAATGAGGCCGCAGCAATGGCTGAGCAGCATCAAGCCTTTCACATGGGGTGTTGCTGGATTCTGCTGAGATTGAAATAGACTTGCGTGGAATGGATTTCCTCTTTCACCTTGTGCTTCCCGTTCAGCTCCAATATTCATCTTTTCTTTCTCTTTGGTTGTTTAGAGACAAAATAAGTTTGCAACCCATACACGGACCCTTGTGATTTATTGTGATGAAGAGGCCCAGGTTGCTTGGAGAGACTTATGATCAACAATCGATCGTTATCGATGTGCACAATTCACAAATACACTCACACACTCAGTGGAGCCAACACGTGCCCAAGACTTCCATCACGTTGATACAATTGTCACTGCACCTGTTTTTAATCAACTTTCAAGGCCAAACACACTTGCTTCATCCAGTCTTCTCACTCAAACACACAGGAAGAAAAAACAACTTTACCAATAAATTATTATTGATCCCTTGTGTTGGCGCTTGGGCTCAGGATGGACCTCACAGGTAATTTTCACAGGTCCACCGTTTATCAACAAAATGATTTTTGTGTACAGTAAGTGATGTGTGTGCCACTTGTAGTCGCGTTTCTTAGCACTGCACTGTGTGTATGCATGTGCGTTTGAATGCTAGCTTGTATGTGTGTGTTCTATCACCCTCAGTTCCCACATCTGGCATTAAGTGTCCAGGTAAGACAAACGCACAAAGTTGCAAACTTAACCCTATAAAGCCTGAACCATGAAATATATGAAAGAAAATTCGGGTTCTTTGTAGAGTAATTATTTTTCTTTTTGAACAAACAACAACAACAACAAAATTGCTTACACATATGACTTTTGATTTGTGTCACATTTGATACATCTGGTCGCAATGCTTTAAATTTGTACATTTATACCTGTCAAAAATATATTACTAAACAGACATATCAAACATATTAATATTTCCAAAAATCACAAAGAACATTTCCCACTATTAATAAGTATTAATGTGTCTCTCCTTTCTCTAGTGGGGTGATCTTGCAAGGTTGCTGGAAAAGTCATCATCTGGGTGATACTGCCCTCTAATGGATTATGCATGCAATGCATGTGTCAGATCAAATACGTCAGGGTTTTAATGGGGAAAAAAATATTATACTCATGAAATAGAGGGCTCAAAATGTTGTGTATTTATTATATCGTTTGGCGTTATAGGGTTAATTGGGCACAAAACCCCATTTGTAACCTGAAACGCCCATAAATTGAACTAATGTTCCTCTTTAAAATATACGGAAATGCAATTATTATGTGCTCTGAAACTAAGTCATGCATATGTATTTTATTTTATTGTTTTACCAGTGTGTGCCCACTGTTATGGATTGATAATAATAATAATGCATCGGATTTATATGGAGCTTTTCTAGACACTTAAAAAATGTTTTAGAGAGGAATGGATACATTATTCATGCACTCACACATTCACATGGTGGCGGTAAGCTACTTAAGTGGCCGCAGCTGCCCTGGGGCAGGCTGACGGAAGCATGGTTGCCAGTGTGCGCCTACGGCCCCTCCGACCACCACCAAACATTTGCACCATTCATACACTGGTGTGAGTAGCACTGGATTGCCGTATTTTGTTACAGAAATCACAGAATGCTCATTACGTAAATTAATAAATTAGGTGGTTCACATTACTCATACAGGTTTAAAACGAGCAAAAATACTTGATAGACATTTGTGACAGATGTGGCGTTCTTCTCCTGGTGTTTCCGGTGATGTAAAGTATCAGGAGCTAGCAGATGGTCCGACGTTTGCCGAAAAGCTAGCGTCTTGACTGAGGCTCACACCCATTGCTGCTAATCATATCAGCAGCGAGGAACAAGGACATTTCCATGACAGTTTTACGCAAAAATAAAAGCGATATCGTACTATTTCGATAAAGTAAAATTTTGCCTTGTCGGTGTTTCCATTGGAGAGCGTTTTGCTTCTGAGGCGCAATTCTCGTAATGTCCCCTCTAGCAAGATCTCGCATTTCTGTAGGAGGTGCTCATGATGTTTAGGGAAGACGGACGCCCGGAGTTAAGATTACTTTAAAAACTTCTCTCTCTCCAGATCGGACGGGGTCGGGCATTTGGTGTTGGTGTTGTGTGTGTGTGCGCGCCGATAACTTGTGTTATGGTGCGGACGGATGGATTTCAACGAGTACGTGCGCCGTATGTCTCATGCAACGATATGGAACATGCATTGAAAGGTGGCATATTGGCTTTATAGCTAAATCGCGTTGTCTTTAAAAAAGACTTGTTATCCCCTCAGGAAGCAGCTCCGACACAAAAGCGCATCCCTGTGCTTCCTACTTCCTTTCCTCCAGGCGCGGGGGTCACATTACTGCAGGGAATGCGCAAAAAGTGTTACACTTTTGCGAAATACGTCTCAAAAACTACCTCATGAGATGGTAAAACATTTTTCGCGATATTTGAGTTTTTCCGAAAATTCTGTGTTTTCAATACCAGCTTTTTTTTGCACAACTTGCCTTTTGCGCAAAACTGGGGGTAATGGAAACTCACCTAGTGACACCAAGTGAAGCTTCATCACCAGACCAACTGTGTTCTAATGACACATTTATTCATCGTAGAAAAACAAACAACAATATTTCCTCATCATTCATTTTTATTTTTGTTTTTCAAAATTTGTCTTTACATGAAAATGTCTAGTGGCATTAAAAAGTTTGAAGAATATTGCCTTTAATTTAAAAAACCTCTGTTCGTATGTGTGTGCGCAATGTGCATTGTTTGAATGTGACTGCTAAGTGAGATAATCCCAGCTGCCGAGCGATAGGCGACGTACGCCCTGAACTGGTTGTCAGCCAATCGCAGGTTACACATCAAAAATATGTGTGAAAAAAAAATCTTTTTTATTTATTTTTATTCCCTGGGACAAGTTTTAGCATATGATACTGGCAACATGATGTTTGAATAGTAAAGCTGTGGGTTATCCATGATGCGAATTAAGTGAAGTATTTACTTATGAGTTCAGGCGTTGGGCTACCGTTTCTCCTCTGTAACAAAGCAGCCCGGATAACTCACACGTTTCTTTGTAAATATTATTTACAATAAATAGGTCCTCCAGTTAATAGCATACAAAACAATCACTATCCATTCCCTTTAAGTCACTTTTGAAACATTTAATGCTTACATGGTCACTACAATTCCATGGTTTATTCTGATGGTGTGTACAGTAAGAAGTCAAATATCAACACTGAGATGTGACATGTATTAAAGTCTTCGGAATGAGGTTGAATATTTTATTCACGTAGCTGCATCGGGAAAAAAAGTGAATTCTCTTGTAGCAGCTGAGAATCAATATTGGCTCTGTTTTGGCAAACTGCTGATGTTTTGTAAATGTAGCGTTCTGGGTTTCACCGTTGTTCTTTCGATGATTATGCCGAAGTCAAGGTAAGACTTTTGTAAATGTCTTCATCATACATCTGCTCATCAATTTTTGCAATCACAGTCTCTTCCACATCTTTACATTGCTTGTGGGCTTCTTCAACCAATAAAATTATAAATGATTGTTGCAGTTGTTTTTTTTTTCTCTCAACATCATAACGTGTTGCTATACAACCCTGAACAAAGAGAAATTAAATATGCAATCAATCCACTTCATAATTTATTTCTTCTTTCTAGCCTGACTTTTATTGTTTACTTTGGCTGAACTGCAGCTTTGAAGACAATAAAGTCAAACTCCCAACTGTGTTTTTTCATATAGAAATGCTGCTGGCAGACTCCTTCCTTTAATATCTGTCAAAGGGCCACGGCTGCCTCCAGATAGCCAGCAGCAAATATGAACGGAGACATATACAGGGGCATGGTCTGAAATTGTACACTGTGTATAGTAGCCACAAGTAACATGCACAAACACACACAAACGGTGATTGACAGACAATGGAGCCCTGAGAGTTAGTTTTATTTTTCCTCACTGCATTCAAAGGAGGATATTACATCTACAGGGTCAAACAGGCAGTAAGATGCCAGATATGGCCGTGCACATCTATAAATGACCTCTTGGTAGAGCTCAACCCCCACCATATGCATATGTTTAACATCATTTATAAACTCAAAAGTTCTTCAGCCGGCATGGCATGTAGCTGACCCATTTTACCACCTTGTTGACATTTTGTGTCTGACAGCTATATGCTGGCCTCAGCTATTTATTTTCATTTCTTCCTCACCTACTCACTTTACTCTTTCCACTTAAGTTTGCTTAAGCTGACTCAGGGTCACTTCAATTTGCCTCTCTGGCCTTGGATGAATGATGACTACTGCGCTAAGATTCTGTCACCCAAGTCGGTGTTGCTGCCTTCATGCATACTATACTGTGTATGTGTTTTTATATATGCATGTATTTATGAGATAATAAAATGTCAGAAATATGGGCACAGTGACAGTCCATTCCTGCACTTACAGATACAATGCCAATGTTCCACATAAAGCAAATGACTAAAATTCCAAGTAACTTTGTTTGTCTTTGTCATAAGTCAGGATTCCATCCAATTGTTTAAAAAAAATTAAGCAAATTTACTGAAAATGCGCAAAACGGACATGCGACTTATGCTCGTTTCCATCTGTTCTTCTTTTGCAAATATTGAGAGGGGACTCTGCCAGTATACACCATAGAGATGTGATCCACCAGTAATTTAAAAGAAGAAGAAAAACAGGAAGCGACTGCAACATGCGATGACGTCGTATGAGTTTGCTTTTGTAATTCTTGATAAACCGTGAGGTTTCTTTGCTGTTTTCAATCTAAAATTGCACTAATATTTACTTATTTAATTAATTACAGAAAGATTTTTGTTTCGTCCTCCCCCCAAACATACCTTACTTTATTGTCCGCCATTGCTTTGTGACTACAAATATACGTGTGACATAACACCCGGTCAAAACGAGTGACGTGTATTCGGTCTTGTCAGCGTTTATTTCGAAAAACCATTTCCATAGCCAAAATAAGCATTTTCCTTTTTTTGATATGCTTCAAAATCCACCTCCTTCAAGGATAAAAGCTTTTTTTTTTGCGAATTTTGGTCCTTTTTTCGAATTTCTAGCGTTTCCATTCAGTTTTATTTTCGCATTTCTTGAAAATTTGAAAAAAATGGGTGGATGGAAACCCCACTATAGCTGGTAGTGGAGAGTCCAGGTAAGGGTAAGGAAAGGTGGGCTCAAATGCAGAATAAATTTGTGATGGACAAAAAATATATATATTTCATTTAATGGTGAGCTTATTAATTATTTTTCTGCTTCACAGTGTTTAAGTCAGCAGTCAACAGTGACAATCCATTCAGACTTCAGCCACTTTGTGTTGCAATGTCAATATAATCTAACCAGGGACTTCAGCATCAGTATTGTGGTCTGATGTAGCTTAAACTGTATTTGTATCTGCTTTCGATGTCCAGGCTGGCTCAAATCAGGTAGGGTTTCTGACGCACGATCCAAGAGTCCATAATGAAAGTTCAAATGGTTCACAATTTACAGTTCCAAAAAACCCTAAATGTATGCAAAATGCAAAGTGGTATGCAAATTCAAAAGTGGTAGAAAAACTATCTGTCTACTCCGTCCGTGTGAAAGCAAAAAAAGACAAAAAGTCCAGCCTCCTTGCACATCTCACTTCACACCTGCCATGCGTTGGCTAATCAATGCTGACATAAGCCTGCCATACCTTAATAACACAAAGGGGAGTCATCCTTCCAAATATTACAAACCCAAAGTATATACAATAGGTTTACAATTATAAAATACAACATTGAGTGTAGTAAAGGCTTAGCATTATATTGAATTTAGTTACGTGAGTTCACGTTTGCGCACTGATGTCTCGTGTTGTTACACAGTACGCATTTTTTTCCTGTTACGTTTGAGTCAGTTACGATCCAGTTCAGCTATTTGAAGCATGTTTATCTTATAAAGCACCATTACTTACCTCATTGATGCTCCTTTACGCACTGAGTTGATGACAACAAAGTAAGTACTCGTGCTGTGCCTTTATTTTTTGAGCCTGTTGCAGTCCGTCTGCTCGCGAGCCAGTTAGCCACATTAGCCCGTTAGCATTGTACCGCTGTCATTCGTGGTCATTCATATTCAAGTATATGTATATGCTGTATTGTGTTCTCATATTGTAGTGTCCCGTAAAGTGACAGGTATCGCTCCTTCTCGCTGCGTTATTTTGGGAGTGATGGATTTATGTTAAATGTATGGCTTTTCATGGCGTCACTAAGTGCAGTGACTTTTACGGGCAATAGATGGGAGCCTTGCATTGTTTTTCTTTTGCAGCCTTTTTGTATTGTTGAGATGTAGTATGTTTGTTGCGCCAGCATTTTTGACATTACTGTATAACTTGGTGATATAGTTTGAGCCTTTGATTATTTGTACTAATATTGGGACCTGAAAGTAATCATTATTTATCCCTGCTAGTTTTGCAGACTCATTTCACTAAATTTAAATGTCAAGTGAATTTCAATTCCAATTCAATTTGAAGATTAATTCCAATTTCCTAGTCAATTTAAAGCCCTCTTCAGTTCAAATGTCAAACTCATGTCAATCAATGTATATGCCTGTAAATCATCCATTCAGTAAAGGCTACTGAATCACACCCTGGAGTCCTGTCTCTTCCTGCCTGTGCTCTGACCGGGGAGACCGTGTTTCCAGTAACCCCCTGAAAGAATCAGCTCCTTCCTATTATCTCCATAACATTGAGCCTAAACTATGAATACAGAATTGTCAAACATGAATAATCTCAAATAAAGCAATGTGCCTTCAAAAGTATTGGCAATGGGACTGTTTTTTTAACCAATCAGATTTCAAGTTCGCCTCAGATGGCCAGCTAGCTGGCCCATATAACGGCAGCCTTTTTACGCACTCTGGTTGGTCAGAGCAAGCCAAGTTTGACCAGCAAAACACATCTGTAGAAATTTACTGCATAATTACATTTAATCATCACCATGTCTGATGAGTATATAATATTTTAACGTTTCATTTTTTTTGTCATGTTATTACATAAATATTGATTATGAACTGCTCCAGATATTGCGTTTTTGTATATTAATGTAATTCCAAGGACAGTATGAACTGTTCTACTGACAGTTAAAACTATACTGACACACAATGCAATCTGACAATAATATGATATAAAAATAAACCAAAAATAAAAGGATGATTAAATAAAGTTGAATCATGGCAGAGCTGAACAAGACATAAGGAAAACCATGTCTGGAACTCAATGGCAGAGATGTATGAAATGCAGGGCAAATCCAACCAAGTAAAACTCATCATCAAACAATGATACACTCACACGAACCATGAACGATACCAAACCGGAACGTGACCAAACGCAAAGGTAAAATACAAACAGGTCTGCAAGCCAGGTAAGATGCCAACCTGTGAAAGTATCAAGTGCTAACATAACATAATGTTTTTACTTTATCCTATGAGTGTATTGAAATTTGTGTTTTGGTGATCAAATAGCAAGTCAGAAGTTAAATGCTCTTTGTTGAAGTTGTTGAAAGGCAGGATGCGTGTGTGTGTGTGCGTGTGTGTGTGTGTATGTATGTGGTCCAATCTGAGATTGGCTCACACTCTTGACACATGATTAATTGGCCACTTAGCTCTTACTTTAAAAACTGAACACATCGTCTGCTGTTGTGGTTTGCTATCCATAAGGATTGAAACAAGACAAAGTGCTCTTAAATCACCATACTGGCATCCTTTCAAATATGTTGCTGCTAAAATAACTATAGCGTTTATGCATTATTGCGATTGGCAAGTACGCTTGTAGGCAACTTTCTATTGTTGAATGGAGAAGTAAACAGACAAGACTTGAATGGGATGTTTATGCACATTAAGTTTTTGATTTACTTAAATTCTGCGTGTGCATAAACAGGCACAAACTGATATACTAACCTGGCGCACCCAGAATGCCAAATGTGCAAAATTGCTGCGTAATTAATTGTATCTCCACCTGAATGTGCAAAATACTGAGAGGAGTAGATACAAATAGATTTATTTAGCATGCACATGTAATTAATCAAAGTTGATACAACTTGCGGTGTCTGATTGTGGGCCTTTAGCCAAGTGGTTAAGATCATCGTCTAACACTATGGGGACCCTGGTTCTAGATCATCTCCTGAACTCGAGGCTTTTGTGTCCTTGAGCAAGACACCGATACCCCCAAAAAACTACATCATGAGTGCTTAAAGTCCGTACCTCACTGAAGGACGAATGTTTGCGAGGGTAGCGAATGACTGGGATAGGCATACTGTATGTCTGTAGCTCAGTCCTTCTTAAATTAGCCCCCCCCCCCTCAGGGTGACCCCGGGGATTTTTATTTTTTGTCGTACTAGAGTAAAATGTAATTGCACATCTACTACAGTAGGTAGCACCGGTGCTCTTATTGTCTGAGAGTGCACAGAGTATTAATTCCTCTGCAGAGGAGTACTTACACATTTTACAGACGAATGGTGTTATTAATAGTTGTGGCAACGAGTTGGGGGTGGGGAGCACAAAGTATTTTCTTCCTCCCCTTTCTAACAAAAAATAATAATAATTGAGAAGCACTTCTGTAGCTTGACCTGTTGAGCAATGGCGTCACATCACATATGGGTTTGTCTTATGTGGGAGTTATTTGTGTTGAACTGCAGCTGATTAGTGACAGGAAATTTGTGTCTTTTTAAAGAGCTGGTTCTTTATGGAGGAAGATTTAGTCCCCTAAAAAGAATCAGCCCTTTCAGATTACAAGTGGCTCCTCAATGTTACTTCAGTTAATTTATTACCAAATGATGTTGAAAATTAATTATTTTAAAATACATTACTGTATAAATTTTTCCGGTCCCGCCCCTATGCCCAGATATGAACTTCCAATAATGTCATACCTCCGGTGGCTGAGAACAGTCCCAACATGTCCTGTTTAGACTCCACCCCATATGCCCAAATATGGACTTCCTATGACATACTTCCGGTGTCTGTTTTCAAATCCGCTTGCTGTGATTAGGGTTGCATGTGTGCTGAGCACATCCCAGCTGACTTGTGGCGAGCGGCAGGCTAGGCTACAGCCAATTACACTTTGAACAATCAATTTATTTTAAAATATGTCAAAATTTTACTTTGACAGTGTGTAAACATTTTTGAAATTTTCAGTGTTCATTCATTTTAAAAATTCACTATTAATTTCAGTAATACCCACAAAATTATGTTGTCACATCAACGTAAATGTTCTATATAATTGTAGGTCTAGTAATTGCTAATTATATTACATATGCCGCGCCGCGCCTTACAGGAAGGAGGCTGACATGTTTCGGCACCATCTTTCTTCTCTTTGATACCGAAAGGAGAAGAACTTCGCGAACGTAGTTAGCTTCAGCTGGTGCTTCCCGCTAATGTCGGCCCAACAGGTCGACCGCCGCTTATCTTTTACAGCTGGGGCCTGCAGGTGTTATCACTGAGCCCCATGACTTGGGCTCCCGCCGCTTGTCTCCATCTGGTTTGGTCTCGCTAGTTTTTGCTAGCCACTCCAGCAAATCACTTCAAATTGCCCCACACAATATTATAGCAGACAGTGTGTGACGAGTATCCGTACGTGTGCTTCCTGTGCATGTATCTATGTCATATTTGTGGCAGGAAATTGTGTGTGTGCGCCTGTGTTGTCAAAGAATAGCACACACATTTTTGATTCATATATTGTGTTGGTCACCCAGCAACGAAACGAATCATTGAAGCAAAATGGCAAAAGTTTGAGACTTTAGAAGATTGAGAGTGTACAGTAAAAAAAGTCATATATGTTTTAAGGTGTTTGACTTTCTTAATAACTCACAAATGCACAAATGAAAGTACCCTGCCTAAACATGAACACCAACATCTCCATGTTCCTTTTTTTTTGTTTTTTACTGTGTAGTGATACGTTTTCCTGGCTCTCAATCAAAATCTTACTTCATTAGCCCTCCTCTCTTCTCTTCTCTTCTCTTCTCATTGGCCTCTGGTAAAGACAGCCAGAAACACACACTGGCGAGTCGAATGAGAACATGCCAACTCACACCCTATTGCCAAGCTAACCTCACACACACACCCTAAATTGCAGACCAACAAACATATAGGAGGCTCTGACTTTAAATAATGAGAGAGCTGTCACATCACATCAGCGTCTGCACAGCAGCATAGCCTGGTGGTCACCAGGAGGAAAGGGACGACTGCTGGCGGCTGACACCCACTGGACACACAGGGAACAAAGAGAATACTGATGGAGAGGTAGGGGAGGGAAAGGGAGAGGTGTGCTGATGTCTGGTAAGCGGGAGAATGATGGCGATGGACATTGCTGTGGTCTCACCCTGGGGTGTTGGGGGGGGGGCGGGGGGGTGCAAGACAGTAGAAAAAAGGAGAGTAAAAGAGAAATGAGATCCAAATAGGAAAGAAGGAATAATATAAACAAAGTGTAACTGTAGTGAAAAATAAATAAATAAATAAAAACAAAAAATAAATAAATGAAAAGCTATACAATTTCACATGAACTGCTCACTAGTAAACTGAAAAATAAACCAATCACAATTACTAAAAAAAGAAAAGTTTCTGTAATGCAATCTGCCACTGCAGATTGTTATTCAAATGTTTTCTGGCATTGCTTAATTAATATCTCTGGAATTTTACCATTTATGTTACTATATGGACCAAATTATTGCTGTTGACATTACAGCTACACCGAAATAGGCAGCAAATATGAAGTTGGTGTTCTTGGTGCAGCCTGAAGAGACCCTCTTGCAGAAAACACTTTGGAGTACTTCCATGGACATTTTTGCCAGTTCATCCAGGAGACGATTTTGAAGTCACAGTTCACTGATGTTGGACAAGAGGGTCTGAGTGCACAATTTCCCTTCTAGTTCACCCAAGAGTGTTTGATGGGATTGAGGTCAGTAGTGGCGTTGGTTGGGGGGGTTGATAGGCTACATTCCAGGAAAAATGCAATATTCTCTTTTACTGCCTTTTGTGCAGCAATGACAACAACAACATACTTTTTAAACAGCTTTGTTGTTGTCAAATTTGGAGGAAGAGACAAAAAAAGGAGAGGAATGCAACCATCTGATGTGTCAAGGCTCCACGTTACAAACAAACTCTTTGAAGGACAAACACACAAAAATGTAGAAGCAAACAGTCGCAGGAACAGGCAAGCCTGATATGGCAGAACAAGTTGAAATCATGATTTAATTTTCCCGAGGAAAAAGTAGATGAGTTTGCTAGTGAAAAATGGACTATCTTGATAACGATGACCCTTTATGGAGCCTTAATTGTGTGTGAATCATAAACTTAATATGCTATTACATCATTTGTTTTTTTGGTTTTTGTTTGCTTGTTTAGTAGTTAAGGTCATTGTATTTTCTTTACATGTTAGTATTTTATCAAAGTTATGTGTTGAATTTGAAACACGTGTTTTTGTAAAATAAAAAAAAATTAAAAACTAATACTTTTTTTTTTTGTAACTCATACTTGACTAGAAGCTGTTTGAGTTTCCTTTGACTAAAACTGAGGGATTGCCTATATGCTACCCTTGCTATAAAGCTGTGCCCCAACTTCCCCTTGTTATAGGTATTACGTCTTTCACATGTGATGATAATGACAAAAGAATTAATAGTAATTTGTAAATTTAAATGAATTAAACAAATGCTTTACATTTTGATACCACAATCAACATAAAAGCCTTATGTGTTTATTTTAATACACAAGAAAAAAACAATTGGTCCTGACTACCTGAAAAAATGCCTATAGCCCCAAATTCATATGCACTCTAATTCT
Source organism: Vanacampus margaritifer (assembly GCF_051991255.1). Lineage (NCBI taxonomy): Eukaryota > Metazoa > Chordata > Actinopteri > Syngnathiformes > Syngnathidae > Vanacampus > Vanacampus margaritifer. The sequence goes on along the minus strand of NC_135438.1, from coordinate 20,676,598 downwards.
CTGCATGTCCCCAACGTAACCCTATCCCCACACAGCCTCTAGTTCAGCCTCCTGTCTCCACACCCCCTTCAAAAATCACCCCCCAACCAGCAGCTAGCTAAACCCATCATCTTTATTCAATATCGCCTCTGGTAAGCATTTTAAGTTGGCTTAGCTTGTCATAAAAGTTGCTTCTTTTTAAAGCTTTGACTCTCTCGCTCTCCCTCCTTTTCCTCTTCTTTGTCACTCATTCATTTTTTAATGTTTACACTCACAGACATGCTCTATGAATCCTGGTCATCTAGTCACACAAATATGAAAAAGCATGCCAGTTAATCTGGCAAATTAGATTTGATTAACCCAGCAGTCATATGAAAAGAAGTAGCTAGTTGACAACGTCTCATTCCTTAATTCCCATTAAATTCAAGCAGGTGCGTCCCTGCTTTACTTGGGGACTGTGAGATGGTGCCATAAATGGAAATGATAAACTCCAATTTTTCCAATAAAATCACAAATCAGCATATTCCTCCAAACAGTGTCTGAGAGAGAAGGCGGACTAACATTATTGATGGATGGAGGAAATCTATGGGGATTTATTTGTTTGGAATAAATGTCAATTTATGATATTAGTTGTTATACCTGAATTCTTGAGGGACAATGAGTGACAACAAAATCGACAGCTTGCCAGGATGTGCTTTGGCTATCTTAGTAGTAGAAGATGTAGTGGAGATAAATTTTTATTTGCATAGCACCTTTAAAAACATGGGTTTACAGACCAACTAGAACAGGCAATAAAATGCAAACAGCCTAATCACATAAAAGTGACAACAACCTCACCAACAATAACAATCATAACAAAAATAAAGGAAAAGCCTGAGGCAACACAAGAATCGGCAACCCAACTGAGACCAAGACACACAAGTCCCAGTGACGTTAAATTAGTTAAAATTACATCCTTATAAATAATAAAATACAATAAACAAGAAATTAAATGAGTAAATAAATAAAAAGTAGGGGAAGAAGACACCATCACTTAAAAGGCAATTGGTAAAAGTAATTTTTTTAAAGATGCAACCGACCTTGCATGTCTCAAATCCACAGACAGGTCCTATTCATAATTTATTTATAACAGGGACAGCACATATTACAAACATTTCAGGAAATATGCCAGAAGGTTGTTTTTCATCTGACAGATCGCGTCATCCCAAAATACCAAAACAAAAGATATGACAATAACAATACATTCACTAAAGTAGTACAGTATTAAGCTAAAATGGCATGTTTACATAACAAAAGCAATACATTTAATGCACATACACTCAAAAGTACCATTAAAATAAAATGTACATTTCACCCACAGCAAACACACAAATACTTGAGAACATTTAAAAGGAAAGAAGCCAGCAGGACAGTGTTTGAAAGTTGAGGTGCTCTGATGCAAAATGCTCTATCACTTTCACTTTGGAACAACCAGAAGGTCCTGACCCGAGCACCTGAAACTGAGGGCTGGCTCATAGACGGTTAAAATTTCAGATAAGTAGGTCACAGCCGGTCTCACATGTGCTTTAAAAGTAATCAGTATACAATTAAAATCTATTCAAAAACAGATTGGGAGCCAATGAAAGCGATACTAACCTATTGGAATTAGTGAGAAACCTCGCTGTTGCATTCTGAACCAGCTTGTCTGATACCATTAGGGCATGGATTAGTTGTTCAAGGTCGGGTTTGGTTAGTATTGATTTTATTTTTGGCTATGGTACGTAGATGAAAGAACCATAATTGGACAGCTTTATTGATATGGGATGTGTAGGTGAGAGGTTTTTGACTGTGGAAGTGAAATTATCAGTAGTTATCATGTCAAGCGGGTGGTTGAGGGAAGGTGGGCCCAGATGCAGGGAGGCAGAGCGAAGAGACAGAGGTGGGGTCAAAAAAGGATTTACTTTAATCAAACAAAAACAAGGAGGCAAAACACGGTGCTGGTTGGGAACAAAACAACAAAGTGCAAAAAGGCAAACTAGGCTAGACGTAGGGGGAACTGACAGGACGAAAACCCGACAGCATGGCAGGAGGAAACCACAATGAATCGATGCAGACAAAGGAGAGACAAGAGACTGAGACCCCGTCCACACGAAAGCCAGTTTCAATGTATCCTCACAAGTTTCTTACCGTTTAGGCCGTTCGTCCAAACGATGGCGCGGTTTTGGAGCTTGAAACCGATTACTTTTGAAACCGGGCTCCAGAGTGGAAAGATTTCAGAACGCGCCCCCGTACGCTTTCGTCTGGACACCATATTCAGGATACTCCTCCAGTGATGACGCAGTTTGATGACAACACATTGTCGCAGTTTGATGATATAGGCTCCAATTCTCGCGTGACTGCGCACGAACCGTCAGTCTGTCAACAACAATGGCGGATAGCCGTGTCGTTTTACGCAGCCTCCTTAGTTTGCTTATGTTTTCGCAGCAAAATATTTTGCTTCTTTATGTCCTCGTTCAACAAGGGGTGTTGCACTTGAATTACCGCCAGTGTCACTTCTCCTGCGTTCACCTTTTTCAAGTTGTTTTTGTAGATTGCTATAAAAGTAGAAAAAAAGTGTTCGTTTTCTTCGCCGATTCTTCTTCTACGCTTTCTGTTAACTCCCTGTGGCTGTGCTATAGCGCCACTCCAGACTTGGCATATACATTACAGCTGTTAAATGTCCTCAGCGTCTTCTTTTGGACACACGCAAGTCTTGAAATGCTTCTGTGTGTACGAGATTTGTTTGAGGAACGAAGCCAGCTTTGCTGCTCTCTGGACGGGGCCTGAATACACTCACACTAATTGACACAATGAGACACACCTGGGAAGGACACGAGTGGCAGAGGGTGCTGATTGGTTGACACATGATGAAGGGCAGGTTTAACACAGGTGGACATGACAATGCTTGACGAGACTAAAAGGCACACAAGGACAACATAACAAAACACAGATTATGACTGAAACTAAGGTAAAATAAACTCAACAAAACCCAAAACATGACAGAAGAAAATGAAACTAAATAAGACCCAACCAAAACCATGACAGTAGTGGGGTTTCCATCCTATTGTTTTTTAAGCAAATTTACTGAAAATGTGCAAAACGGAATTGCGACTTATGCCTGTTTCCATTTGTTATCATTTTGTGAATATTGAGAGGGGACTCTAGTGCTGCAGGTGGCGGTATACACCCTACATAGAAATGTGATCCACCAGTACTTTAAAAGAAGAAGAAAAAGAACAGGAAGCGACTGCGCTGTCGTATGAGTTTGCTTTTGTAATTCTTGCTAAACTGTTTCTTTGCTGTTTTCCATCTAAAATTTATTAATATTCACTTAATATTTGCTTCTTTAATTAATTCCAAAAAGATTTCTGTTTCGCCGTTCCTCCAAACATACCTTACTTTATTATCCAACATTGCTTTGTGACTACAAACGTACATGTGATGTAACATCCGGTCAAAATCGTGTGACGTGTATCCGGTATTGTCAGCGTTTATTTGCAAAACCTGTTTCCATAGCCAAAATTAGCATTTTCCTTTTTTCGATACACTTCAAAATCCACCAAGCGTAATAATGGTTTTGCAAATTTTGGGCCCTTTTTCAAATTTTTAGTGTTTCCATTCGGTTTTATTTTCGCATTTCTTGAAAATTTGAATAAAAGTGGGTGGATGGAAACCCGACTAGTGAAGGAACCAAGGCTAGATTTAATATTTTAAGCACTATTTGGCTGGATGTTGTGGGCCATCCAGCAAAGTGATGTCTGAAAGGTAATCTTATACAGCACCTAAGCTTTCCGAGGTATATCTGTGTGTCGTCTGTATAGTAGTGAAAGGACATGTTATGGCGCTCCTTAATTTGGCCAATGGACAACATATAAATGGAAATAAAACTGGGCCTAAAATGACACCCAATTGAGGGCACTTAAAATAACTGTCATGCACATCACCATTGGGAATGTCCAAGTCATGTTTGGGTGGGACAGATTCTGGGTTGGCCACATCATCATAAACTTCCTCATCATCATCATTGCTGATAGCAGATTGGGCCAGCACAAGAACAGTCCTCTCGCTTTTAGCCAAACAACATCCAATCAGATAAATGATTAAACATACAGGATCAGTCAAAATGAGTGTCTGTTACTACAAGTATTATTGTATGTGTTTTTTTTAGTCTTAGAGCCAGTTCACAGTGGGGGGGGGGGGGGTGTTACATTGGCATAAAGAAACAAAGAAAAGTTTTATTCTGTTATTTGTACAGAAAATAGGTAAGCAATGAATTGAGCATATGTAAGTCTATGAACAGATTTGTAGTATCTCAGTCATTACAGAATACATTCGTCTGCATTTTCATTGTTCAATTTCACTAATTATAATTACTCCAATGCCAACAGCACTTACATCATCACTTAGCATAACTAGTGTGCCATAAAATATGTAAGAGTTGTCAACTTATTATTATTTTAGAAGGTAAAGTTGTAAATATGGGCATAATTCCAGCTGTTGGTGTACCTTTTTTGGCTTTAAAAACAAGGGCACGCTTCAGAACTCTGCTAATTGGTCAAATGTTGCAATGATGTAATCTGTGACATATCGAAGGATCCTCACTGGTTGGCTGAGACAGAATCATGTGCTTTTTCAGATTCTTGGGAGGTAGGACGCCAATTTTGCTAAATTGACCAAATGTGATAACTTGGTGGATAATACCATTGACTGCGTATATGGTAAATGGACTGCTTTTTTATATAGAGCTTTATCTACACCATATGGTGCCCAAAGCGCTTTGCAATGCCTCACATTCACCCATTCACACGCATTCATACACAAGTGGTCGGCTGCAGATCAAATCAGTGTCTTGCTCAAGGACACGTCAAAATGGTTACAAGAGCTGAGGATCGAACCCACAACCCCAGGGTTGGGAGACGACCACTCTACCACTAAACCAAGCCGCCTTTATAAGACATATAGCTGGCTGCCGCCTCTTTGGCCTGTGTATAGCCGGCCCCGCTTGGAAAGAACAAATTGTTGTACTTCGGAAGATTGATAACAATTTAAATACCCTATGATAGCATATCTTATAATACCAATGCACTCTATATTTTTGGTAGTCTGCAAATACTACTATCAGATGGGTCAATGTTATTGTATAAAAGTAATATATTATAAACACAACAATGTAAATCTATAATCTTGCATATCATGTATGTTGCCAAATGCATTGTAGGGTGTCATAAGAATAATTTTCTTGTGAATTTATAATACATTAAAAGCACTGATATAATTTATTCTTATTTATTGGCTTCTAATTGCCTTCCCATATTCATGCTATAATCTCTAAATTTGGCCCGTTCTTGTTTATCAAATGGTGCCCAGATGCACATGCACACTTGAAATACTAAGTTGGCCAGGTTCTATACTTTGCTTTTCACCCTTATTAATGATGTATATCTGACGGGGCGAACTTTCAAACCTGGCAACGGAACCCGTATTATTTACATTTACAACACCCTTAGTAGCACTAGCTAGATTACATTGGCTCCATTAGTCAGCTAGCATGAGATGCAGGCACAAAATGGATCAATTTCAATTTCAAGCAGTAGACGGACTGACACAGACACACATTTGAACAGGTAGTGAGGAAAAAGAGTTTGAAGAAGCAAACGAAAATCAACATGAAGACGCAGAAGATGGGGCAAGCTGACAAACGTCAAGTGAAAAAAAAATGACAGGCATGAGGCATGCACGATGGGAACACAAAGTTTCAAGAGAAGTAGACAGAAGATGTCTTATTTCATTTTTATGGCTTGAACCTTCTGTGCTTATTTGCAAATCAAACATGCAAACCTTTTTCAAACGAAGCACTTTAAAGCACCGTTTCAACATAGCGCGTCCAAAATTCAATGAAAGTTAACTACCTGGCAGTGAACTCAGAAAAAGCAAAATATCACAGCTCACTGCTTCACTTTGGGAACCGCAAAATCTTATCCACAGGACAACTTCCACTGCTGAGCATTTAACTGAGTTGTCGTTTCAGGTTTTGGCGTGGACTAAAAAGACATTCTCAGACTCATAAATATTAAAAGACTGCATTCTGGCTTCAGCATATATAGCAATCCTTAAACAAAGATAATTATTTATGTTGTGTGATTCAACACACACATATATATGCTGTAATTTCTTTGCATGTATCGGTATGAGTGTAATGAAAATTGTATATGTACAGTAAGTATGAGGATATGATTTATAAATGTTTTATGGTATATGTCTATGAATTTCATGTTCATATGTCGCTGGCAAATGTGCGTATGTTAAAGTGCACTTGTATATATGATTAGGTTTATACATTTCCTTTTGTTGAAATACTCATTGTGGCAAAGACAAGACGAAGAGGGTCAAGGGCAGACATGAAACCTTCTGCTTAATATTTAATATATATATCAAAGTACAATTTTGTTTTTAGAGACCTTATATTTTTTTTTTTTCAGATTTGTGTGATTTTTATTCAAGTGCATTTTTTGTTAACAGAGACTGAGAGTTCATTTTATTTATTGTTTTTGGTGGTTTGGATTATTTATTTTGGATATTTGCAATGTTTTTTTTTTCATTATATGATGATGATGATGATGATGATAGAAATAAAAGTTCATTCATCTTCAAAGATGCATTGCGTAGTATAAAATGTCAATTTTTTTTTCTACATCATGCATGTTTCACCAATGCCCAAATGAGTATAAAGAATTGCAACTGTACCCATCCCTTCAGTTGAGAGCCGTTTGAGCCAAAAACACCACAGTCTCTTGGGGAGGGGAGGCACCATGCACGAGCTTGACACACAGGCTGCAGTTATGCTTTAGATCAGAGGTGGCAGTCGCGAGTAAAAAAGTAACCAACTCCGCAATGCACCTTTGAAATGAGTGCAATTGCATTATTATACCATTATTATTATAGTAGTTGAAAAATTATATGAAAACCGCAATATTATCATTTATCACAATTCATATCACAAAAACAGTTCTGGGGCAATTTATCGTCAAACTAAATTTCTTATCGTGACAGGCCTAGTCATGTATTACCGCCGGTGGTCTTCTTCATTGCTATCGATCTATGCTAAAGAAGGAGGCTAACTACCACAAAAACAAAGGCTTCAATGTAAGTTTATTGCTAGAGTTATTTATAAGCTTCAGCAGTTGCGTTCCCACTTCCCAATCCTCTCAATCATATTCCTTGACTTCTGGCAGTCTGTTTGACAAGAGAGGAAGAAGGATACAAAATGTTAACTGTTTCCTGTCAGAGAAAGACCTTTAGCAGACAGCTGAAACTCACAGAGCACTTTGATATCAAATATGGATTGCTGAGCCTTAAGAGCTTTATGTCATCCTAATAGACAAAAATGATAGCAATAAAGCAATGAAATATGGAATGCCAGAAAAGTATCAGAAACTACTCTGAACATGAATGCATCTCTTTCTCCCTCTCTCTGTCTCTCTCTCAGAACCTTGACATTTCCATGATCTGTCATGTAAATAAAGATAGATAGATCGATAGATAGATAAATAAATTAATAACTAGATAAATAAATATACTTTTTCTAATACTAGCTTTATATTATGTTGCCCATGGTCACAACAATCGTTTACCTGAAACATAGTACCATACCTGTCAACTTGTACGTTTTATACGTATTTTATACGTTTTTTTACCATTTCAAATCATGTACGCCGTACACCGACTTTTGTACGGGGAAAAAAAAATGCGCTGACATGCGCATGCGTAGATATACATAGAGTAAATATCGTGGAAGCAAGCATGGAGGAGCCACCTAGTAAGAAACGAAGAACTCAAGGATCGGGTCGACACCAGAAAGAATGGGAGTTACTTCAAGGTGAATATGCTGGCTGGATTAAAGCATCGTTAAGAGGCACTCAATTCTCGCTCCTTCTACGAGGCTGTTGTAACTAAAATGATACAAAAATTTCCATTTGAGAATACAATACTGAGTGACTTGGTGGTGTTGGACCCAAGAAAGAGAGAGATGTTGGATTACACAAGTATTGTTAAGCTTGCAAACAGGTTTACACCAGACTTTGATCAGGAACAATTAAAAGATGAATGGGAAGACTATCAACTAATACCTGATGATCTTCTCCCTCAGAAAAGTCAGGATGGACAACCAATTCGTCCAGAGACATTTTGGCCTCATGTGTTCAAAATGAAAACTGGTTTGGGGCTGGATCGCTTTCCACTGATGAGAAAGATGTATCTAATTTTACTCAGCCTTCCTCACAGTAATGCTGATAGCGAGCGGGTTTTCAGCCATGTGAGGAAAATTCATACAGAGTACAGAAAGACAATGGGAACAGACACTCTTACTTCTTTATTACAGATGAAATTGAACTGTGACAAGTGTTGCTCACAAGTGAGACCCTCATTAGAGCAGATAAAGTCTGCTAAATCATGTACATTGGCTTACAATAGGAAGCACTGAAGGCACAGTTTATTGCATTGTAAACTTTTTAAATTGAATAAAAGACTTTGTATGCAAATTACCTTTGTTATTTCTATTACACTGTCTGGTTACCGCGAGTAAACATGTGTCGTACGGTGTTTGTAAGGTTTTTTTGGGGTTTGGAAGGGGAATCATAATCATTTATAAGGGCAGTTATCGGCAGAGGTTGACAGGTATGTAGTACACTGTGGGAAAATCCCACGACAGGTTCGGCCATTTTCTTCCCTCTGTATTCATGTTTTGTAGCAACACCTACAACACTTGCCAAAAACAACATCAATTGTCAAAAATCCCACACAGAGGTGTGGAATTTCTCAAATGGCCACCATTTCCGGGGCCGGTAGACACCCCCCACCCCATTTATTACGGACCATTTTACCACAGCTGACTAGGTTTGTCATTTACATTGTGACTGTTGTGGCAAATGTTTTCACTGTTTCAAAATCTGTCCCAGCATCCACAGCCATCACATCCTATCAAGTTTGCCCATCCCGTTCCACCGTGATGCATGCCTACATCCATCCATTTGTCCACCGTGGACCAAAACGTGATTGCCATGACTGCCAGGAAAATCAGCTCCCCTTCTTTGCTCGTCTCCTAAGCACATTTAATGCAACTGAAATCCTTTCATACAATATACTCATTGACGCACTCAACTTAAATGCACATGAATGAATGTATGAGGGCGGAAACGATGACGTCACAACGCATTTATGTCAAGAGGGCTCACGTGCATACCAGACGCAGATTATCAATCTCTATAAACCACCCCTCTCATTTGTAATAAAATCTTGTTCGGAATGGGCTTGATCGGGTCAGAATATTCTATATATAATATATAATATATAATATAATATAAACATAAACATTTAGCATTTTTATCCCAACCAAGCTTTTAATGAGAATAAATGTGTCCATGTAAACTGTTATTTATGTTCTACTTTGTGGTTTGCTTGAATAAAAGAACAGAAGTAGCTATTTCTATCATTTATTTCAGTCATGGAATTATGTATCCTTATAAATGTTTAAAGAAGTAGGAAGCAGTCACACAGCAAGAAAAAAATACTTTACAGACAAAAAAATGCATCAATTAAAGATTTATCAATATTCAGTGGTCAATTACTGGTACGCACAGACACACACACCTATAACTAAATGCTAAATAATGAAAAAGTGGTGAAGAGTGGTACAGTAAGTCTGGGCTTGAAGGTATGTGGACAATTGGCTGGTGACCAAATCTGACTGTCTTCAGTCCTTTCTGGATTCTCAATCCAATTGCAGATGCCAGATTTCCATCTTTAGAGGGCAGTCACAATGCATATTTACAGCACGTCACGAAAGTATTCACAGTGCTTCAGTGGCTGGGTTCACATGGAGCCATGCATTCAGAATATACTGAATCCGATTATGAGAATGACCAAATGGAATGAAAATGCTGAAGAAAAATACCACAAATGGAATATATATGCCAAATCCAATTTCGGATTCCCTGGGGTGAAATATTCCCTTTTCCAGTCCGAATGAGGGTCATGTAAACCGTTCAGTGTGCAAAGCCAGGATGCATCTTATCTACGCATGCTCTGTCTAGACGGAAATGCAGAGTGACATCTTTGTATTCACACTTTAAAATGGAGCTTGTCTGAAAGTACTTGTAACTTGTCTTTACCATGATGCTGCTTTCATAAAAGTGTTAAAACAATCACATCTACTGTGCTAAATAGACAAATGAACTCCATCTTAATAGATCACGTTTGAATCGACCTCCACACGTCACACGGCTTATCCAGGGGATAGGGAAAAACATCCCCCATTTTACATCAAATCATGTGTGCCACAATTTCCCTGATGGTAATACTTTGCACCTTTTGCCAACAAAACAGCACCTAATCTTGATGGAAGAATCCATAAAAAGGCATCTTCGAGCGTTCATCCTCACAATCTCTCTAAATCATCCAGCCACATGTGTCCTCTCTACAGTTCACAGTTCACTCCACGGGCTTTCAATGGGGTTCATGTCTGGGGACTGAGATTGCTATGAGAGGTGCTTGATAATGTGTCTGGTGAACCATTTCTACAATTTCAGAATGTATGGCTGAAATGAGTAAGAAAGTAGTATTGTGTTCTTCTGCACAACAATTTTGTATGTATAAAATTGAGTTTCACAGCTGGATGTGTAGTTGCTGGTGTGAAGTGCAAAGAGGAGTGCAGAGAGGAGAGTGATTGGTGGTGCATTTGGGTGAGGTGGTTTGCACTTTGTCTCAGCCTCATCTGCTGTGTCCAGTTGCAAAGCCTTTTCTAGCTTCTGCCATTAGACCAAATCACAATTGTTACTGCTTGTTGGCATTAAGAGTTTAGTCATTATTTGCGCTACACTACCCCTGTTCCAACTTTTTTTCACAAACACATATAGCAGGTCTTAACTGAAGAAATAAATGGAAGACGTTTTCTGCTAACAAAGCTAATAAAAAGAAACAGTATATTTGCAATGGTTGCAATGGAAAACAATAGCAGAGAGAATTTTATATTTACTAGTTTATTTTTAAACATTACTTTTCCACAGTAGAGCATCTTACTTGGCCTTATTATTTACTGTTTTATTTTATTTTTTTCTGCAAAAGCAGTCACTCTTGTTATCCAATTCAATATCTAAATCAAATAGAGCTTCACTATAAAATTCACAAGTGTTGTGTTCATTGTTTTTGTCTTGTGTGGTGCTGGTGGTGCTACTGGGTGATTAATTATGTAGCTCTCCCAAGTTTCTTTATTTCTCATTTCACTGGCGGGAGACCAAATATGAATTGATTATCATTTTTTCATGCACATGCTGTTCACGATAATGTGAAACACTTACAATAACAGCAAAATAATCTGGATTATAGAGTTTTTTTTCAAAGTTATAGGTCTCCAAAGGGGCAGCACGGTGGATGACTGGTTAGCACGTCCGCCTCCCAGTGCAGAGGACGTGAGATCGAGTCCAGGCTTCGGCCTTCCTGGGTGGAGTTTGCATGTTCTCCCCGTGATTGCGTGGGTTTTCACCGGATACTCCGGTTTCCTCCCACATTCCAAAAGACATGCATGGCAGGTTAATTGAACACTCCAAATTGTCCATAGGTGTGATTGTGAGTATGGTTGTTTGTCTCTGTGTGCCCTGCGATTGGCTGGCAACCAGTTCAGGGTGTACCCCGCCTACTGCCCGAAGCCAGCTGGGATAGGCTCCAGCACCCCCCGTGACCCTTGTGAGGAAAAGTGGTCAAGAAGATGGATGGATGGATGGATGGAGGTCTCCAAAGGGGTGAGACATTGTTTTTGAGATATCCACTGTGTGTGTAAAGTTATATTTTACAACCCAAAAAAATAAAAAATAAATTCCAATTCATCCATACAAAATACCTACCTTGGAATATGTCTATGTTGTGCGTATGTGCTCCCTCTACAGAAGATGAAATATGCTCGGGTGACTTTGAACAGCAAGCCAATTAACGGTGTGGACAGAGCAATGTACTTAAGTGATTGCTGCTGCTGCCCTGCTATCTTTGAAATTATTTTCAAAGGTTTAGACTCATGGTGAGGCGGAAGAAATGCTGTTCTCTCATCAAAAATGTATTTCATCCAGTTCTACTTGACAGCAAAAGTTTTTTTTTTTATTAAATAAATGAGCAAAAGGATATACTTTATAAATATATCATTATACTGAATTTGATAAATTTGTAAAAGTAACAACTGAACTGAGGTCTCGCTCAATGTTAAATGTTCATGCTAAAATGTTGGTTAAACAACTTCAACGGCATTCAGTTTTCAAAGGAATCTCTTTTTGGTCATTTGTTTTTGTTTTTAATGAAAGGCACTTACTTGACATTGGTTCATACAATTTGAGAGGAATCCGAATGCCGAAGAATTACAAGTAACTTAAACATGTGGTTAGAGAAACAAACAAAGAACATCTAATGATAAGTCAAACCCTTTTTGTTTGTGTTGTGACATCAGCCAAAACTGGCCTCTGGCCTATATTCCAATGGACATTCAGTTACAAATTGAATCATGTCTCTAAAATACAGAGGTGGGCATTCCGTCAATTGCCAGACACCTGTTTTGTTAAGGATTGACAAAACTACTGATGGACTACTGTAAGGATCACCCTAACAGGGATTAAAGCAAAAAAAAAAAAAAAAAACGTTTGACTGATTTTGACACCAAATCACAATATCAAACTTTTTTTTTGTTGCAGACATGCACACACGCGCAATTAAATTTTTTGCACCACTTCCATTCTCATCCACTTTATTTAACCATGCCCATCTCCACTTATTTAAAAAAAAAAAAAAAGTCGATTGTCGAGACATCGGAGCACTCTACAACAAACAGCAAGAGTCCATAAAATTTCCCAGAAACGATCATGATAAATGACGTTAACGTTGTTTTGTTTTTTAATGCCACTGATATAGTGATGATGTTAGAGCAAAAATAAAATGCAATTATCTTCAAATTATCAAGGATATTAAACATTTGCATTTAAATGCAGAACAATGAAATATTTTTGATGAAAAATATGAATAAAAAATGACTCAGGCTCTTCAACAAATATTTACAAACTGCAACCACATACTATCTGTAGTGGCAAAATAAGTAAGTAAGTAAAATTAGGTGTCTTATCTCCTTAAAAATGTCTTCTTTCACCTGTTTTTACAATGGCTATTTGGGAAATCCACATCTTTAGTGGCTTTTCCACTACAGGGACATTTTGAAGAGCGTTTAAATTTACCGTGGGAAGTTGAGTTAGCCAACTGTTTCCACCAAAAAGATTGACGCTCAAAATTCATTCACGGACCCATCTCTACTAAAATCTCACAATAACCAAGGAATCTCTCAAGAAATGCCTCAAAATTGAACTACCTACTCAGTATGAGTACATTTCATTGTGTAGATGTTATGGAGTAGTCTTGTTTGCATTATGTTTTTTTTATATAAATATAAAAGGTTTAGACAACTGTTGGCCCACAGAACACATATAATAGTATAATGCTTATAATTTCATAAGCAACTGGCTGTAATAGATAGTCGCATATCAGAGACATTTTAATGTTGATGCAACAACCCCAAGAAACTCATTACTTTATTTAAAAAGAAAAAAAACTTAAGTATAATGTCATTACCACCTCCATAGCACACATGAAACAAAAAATTCTTAGATATGATATTTGACAATGTGCTTGATGTACTTTATTTCATCTCCAAGCCAGAGAAACTCATCTGTGCAATCTTCAGGGGAGGGAAAAAAAGATTAGGTAAGATCCTTTCATGGAGAAAGATAAAACAAAGAGTGAACCTTCTAAGTGTGCTCATTGACCTGCGAGCTAAACCATCCAACCACAAAACAATGTGCACGTTTATTTATTTATTTATTTTTAGTTGTTGTAGCCTGAATAGAATATTGAAAGGAGAGTAGTGAAATGTTGAGATTGTACTCATTTTTGAACACATTGATTTCTCTGCGGCGTTTTCACATTACCTTGTGTCTCTACGGCAAAAGCGCCACAGTTTGTGCCGTTTTATTAGTTAGTAATAATTTAATTTAATTAGTTATTAGTTTTATTATATACACATACAGTAAATACAAGTATATAAGTCCGTGCTTCTGGTGTGTAAACCACCGGAAATACTCAAGCCGTTGTCAACAAAGATGACGCTTTCAGCAAAGAACCGCACTTCTGGAGCGAGGAGGAAACCGACTACTTTATTTAGCGTGGTGAGTGACATAAATATAATGTATTTTATTGAACGTAAAGTCAGTTAAAAGCAGAGATGATTTTTTATGTAATTACGTTGTCCGTGCGTCCGAATAGGATATTCTGATTGAGCACAAATGAGCATGTAAACATGAGTAACTCTGTCTGCCACGCATGTAAACGTGTTACCTCCAATGTTTCAGAAACCGTAATTCTGACCTTTACCCGAATATTGACTGCAAGTAAACCTAGTCACTGAAAGCGATCCATAGGTTTTTCCTCATGCACGTATATTAAGGAGGGGTTGGATGGACCCATCACAAAGTGCATGTGTAATAAGAGAAATGAGATGAGCTCAATGCCAGATTGCAATGAATTTGATTTTGACTCAAAACTTCCCAGAATACTTGATGGAATCATTTAAAGGATTATTGATTAAAAAAAAATTTGTTTGTAATAGCTCTAATAATCGTTGTCACTACCTTGAGTAGGGCATGTTCGAGATTTATTTTTCTTTTTTGTTTTTGTAACATTTACGTCAAAGTCCTTTCTCTCCCTGGTTTTCTCACTAAAATGTGGGTATCGTTTGAAATCTGCATTATGTGATGTTATGTCACTTGTCTGAAATGTCATTTATCTATGGAAAACAAATATTCAATGCAGCTGTTGTCCTTAGAGAAAATGGCAGAATTGCTGACATTTAAAAATCAAGTAGGAGAAAAATAAAATGACCCGTAGCTGCTCTGCCAACAGAGTTGTGCTGACCTGACCCTTTGTCTTGTAAAATATAATAAAGCCATCTCATATGTGAGTAGAGACGGCCTCTAGGTGTAATATCTGAGGCGAGGAACCCATAACTACACGGTGCAGCCTGAGGTGTGATGACTAACACTTGGAGACCATTAGGAAGACAAGAAACACAAGCGGGCCAGAGGAGTCACGGGCAGATGTCCCCCAGCCATCCTGTCAGTAATGTTTCAGTTTACTAGACGGTATACATTGGGCTGGAAAAAAAGACAGAACAATAAATAATTAAAAACAATTAAAGATTAAATTAGCTACATGAGAACAACAGAGCTGCTTTTACCAACAGCTACAATACTGTCTGAGTCAATTACGTATAAGTATAAGTATACGTATAAGTGAGGAAAAAGAGCAAAAGCTCCATGATAGCTGTTTCCCCCTCATTTCTGACATTTGTCTCAAAGTGGCATGCAGAGAGGGCTTTCAATACCGCACAGCTTCGAATCGTGTTTAGGACCTACATGTTTTGTGTGGCAGATGCCTACAGGTGGCAGTGCAAGTGCTCCCTGTGTACATAAGCACAGGTGGAGGGGATTAGGACGCAGAGGAATGGAAGGTTATGCTGTTTTTATCACTTGTACACTGACAGACTCCAAAATAACGTAATCTGTCAGCACAGTACTTGCTTGTATCATTGAAGTCATGTTTTGTTTGTAAATTTGCCTTTTAAAGAGGAACATCAATCAAAAGAGGGCAACAGCATGGACAATTGAGTAGAGCTTGAAAAAAACATCTCCCATGCCCATGCTGGGGAATACAGGTGCCAAGTCGTATGGCCTAAGTATGTATGTATCATGACAATTTAATCTGCCCAGAATCTCAAATACTACAACGATATAAATTTTGGTTTGCATGTCTATGATATTGAATGAATGACTGAATCAATACAATTTACTTCGATCAGTCATAAAAGAGATTAAAAAAAATAAATTAAATACCACACACAGCTCCGTCATAAAAAAGGAAAACCCATACGGACCGTAAAGGCATAGGCAGAAGCTCACGCTTATTTTCGCCTACTGTTTTTACAAGATCAAACCACTCAAAAACATGAACTCAAATATCACACATAAATGATAATAAAATTAACAAAACAAGATAAACTTACATTCTCATGTTTTGTAATAACTTTACTTTTAAAACAATTTAAATAATTATTTTAGTTTAAAATAAAAAAATGTTTGACACCCTTTCAAGTCATCATCAACATGATTCCATACTTTCACATCCCTTATAGAAATGCGTTGATCTTTTAATTTAGTCCTAGATTTTATTCTGTCAAAATGTTGCTTCCCTCGGAGGTCACATCTATATTATTTTTTCTTATACATTTTCTCTATGTGGCTAGGCAACTTGTTATAATACAATTCATTCATTATTAGTGCAATTTTATAATTTACCTCAAGTCCTCAAATTCCAAAGCTCTTAACTTATTAAATAACCTAGTTCTCTACTATTTGACTTTGTTTCTTACATCTCTCTCTATATGTTATATAAGGCACAACCAAAGAATAATACAAAATATACAAAGCATGTTGGTTCAAAAGATCCTTCACATTATATAATATGGCAATTGAATTTGCTATCTTTGATTTGACATACTTTATATGCATTTTCTATTTCAATTTATGATCCAAAATGATAGCTAAAAATTTTATATCAAAAGTTTTATCAATTTCCGCATCCCCTATTCTCAATTTAATTGCTGAATTCATTTTACGATTACGAAATATCATAAATTTTGTTTTACTTGTATTTAAAGATAAGTAAAACAACATTTATTATTTGGTGTTTCCTATCAAAAGTTTGCATTAAGCTTAGCTGACAGACATATGTTATGTCAATGATAATGGCAGTGATAGGGTAACCAGACGTAACGGTTTAACCAGGGCGGTCGTGATTTTGAGCTTTGTGTCCTGAGCCCTGGCAGATTTTGCCAGCCCCATTGTTTTGTCCAACTTTTACACGGGTCCCATCCTGGGATCCCGTTTTGATTTAGTTTTTTTTTCATCCAGTCAGCAAGTCAATTGTTTGGGACATGTGTATGTCAATCACACTGTTGCCATAGCGATTCACATGATAAAATTTTTTAAAAGGAATTTAACTGTTAAACTCCTTTTTTATTTACTTTTACAATACCGTTTGTGTGATATCAAAACTAGAACTAAGAATAACGGGAAATGTAGTCAGATCGAGTGTGAGCTGAGCGGTTCTGGCGGTGCGTTTCCTATGTTCCAATGTTGGACCATGAGTTATGTTGTGCCAATCTAATTACACCGGGAAAAAAATGGTATCCTCTAAGAAAGCAAGTTCTGTACTCATTAGCATTCGGCAGTTTAATGATCTCAAACACTAAGAGAAATACTAATTTAATGCGCCAAACAGCAATGACTAGTAGGTGACCAAATTGCAGGGAATACGGGGAAACAATGTATAATTTATTTGATACCCCAAAATCTGAACATCTGCATGTCAACACAACTCAGGGGATACAAATTTTCTCTATTTTATTTTATAACCGAGCAAAACAGGTTGTACAATGGTGAATGCATTGACTCTAGTGCTATTGAACTGTTGACCAAGCTGGCTTTTAGAATTAGCTAAAGTAATAACACAACCACCTGCTTGACAAGAGATTGAGAGTTAAATTCCTTCCTATTTACTTCCAATAGCAGGTGGTAACCGGAACCACAACTGCTTTCTGTTTTTGCATCTAAGAATCATGGGAAATGCAGTCGTACTATCCACTGCGGTCGCCAGTTGCTGGTTAGACAATGCAAACTAAGCTTTATAGCAGTATCTTTTCAGAGGTAAACTACCTACCCTTCCCCACCCCCACACCCATTGACTAGACTGTTTATTATATAGCGTCTGGTCATCTGGTCATCCTAGTCTTGAAACTATTTTTATAAACATTTATCGGAGGTGGGTGCGTCAATGAATTTTGAGCGCCCATCACTCAGCAATTGTCAACAGCCGGGACAGACATCCGTCATCGGCACTCCGTCAATATTTCAAGCCGAATCGTCAATTTGTCATTTGTCGGTTGCGCAGCAAAATGAGCAACCAACAATGTTTCCGTCATTCAAGGTGGGCATTGTCAATGTTCTGTCAATCGTCATTTGTCGATCCGGTCCGTCATTAACGGATTGAGGATTACATTGATGGATGAAAAACCACTTACGTCAATGCAAAATGTGTCAGTTCTTTTTTTTTTCCCTCCCGTCAATAGTCAATTATCAACAAAATGGGCAGCCCTCATTGACAGATTGATGGACCTTCCCCCAGAATGCCCACCTCTGACATGTATGTTGACAAAAAGAACAGCCTGAAGCAAACAACACTTTACATTTTATTAAAAGAACTGTTAGTTTGAGCAAAGCATACCAGAATACTGATCCAATTATGCAAATATGATGGGAAAATTGAAAAATAGTATTTCTGAACAGTAAACACAAGTGTGACGCTCCTGGGATAAGGAAAGAAAAAATCTGTGAAGGCACATTGTTGTTTAGGCCCCTTGGTTCGATGTCGTAATAAGTAGGAAATGTACAAGATTTTACTCTTAAAGTACCCTCCTGAAAACTAGATGGATAAACAACTGCACTTTAAACACTAATTTCTGGCTTATCTGCACTGTCACAAACCTGACTACTCAATAATGAATTTCATTTGACAATTATTTTAGCCCCTGGTCAAACTGCAATTAGATGTGCGCATTTGCAGCTCAACCCTGCCTTGGGTCAATGTTTTCTGTTGTGAACTTAGTCAATTGGATGCGCATTAGAGATGATAGGCAGGGTCTGTAATTCGCCATTTCTCCATTTAGTCTAAATACTATTACTTTCTAATCACATCCCTGTATAATCTTAAGGCATTTTCACACAGCATTTAGCAGAGTGCAGTGTGCTGGTGGCCAAACACATTTATTGTGTATGTGTTGCAGTGAGGCACTGATGCAATGGCATGCCACATAAGCGTGTACACGGGCCCGAGTTAAAAAGTGTTCAATTCGGGTTCTGTGCAACTGCAACCTGATATGGTGGTGAAGTGATTTCAAAGTGACAACAGCAAGAGATTTGGGTGGAGTTGTCATTTGTATTAGGGCTGTGCAATTAATCAAAATTCAATTACAATTTTAATTATTACACTCCACAAGTACAAAATTGGCAAAACCGCAACTTTTGCACTTTTTTTTTTTATAACTAATTTAATAAATCTTGTTTGGTCCAAAAGGAACTTGCATAATTATAGTGTTTTTTTTTTACATGTTTAAACATTTTCTTGTTTTGTACCAAAAAACAAATGATTGTCCTAATCATTATTATTATTAATAATTACCAAATTAATTATGATTAATATGGTCATCAGAATCGAGCAGCCCTAATTTGTATAGTAAAAAGAGGAAATTGAGGAAAAATATTGTGGTGTCCCATTGTTAAGTAGTCCGAGACAAGACAAATGTGATCTACTTCGACAAAAGGGTCAGAAACACTTTTTTGAGTTAGTGACAAAAATAGGTAGTTTATATTCAAGCACATGTGAAATGAACCAGGCTGCCAATTCGTTCACATAGAAACCAGCGCCAAATATGGGCTGGTCTACCATCATTTCTGCACCATCCTGCATCCTACTGCATGTTTGGCGCCATGAAAACCAAGTGCAGAGCTGCCAAATGTTACGGGTTGTCCGTATTTTGTTACGAAAATTACTAAACACTAACTTTTTTTTTTTTTAATCGAGCTTCCACCAGTAGCGTGCTGTGTTGGACCACAAAGACAATGGAACACATTTCATCAATGAATGCAATGAATTTAACACTTCATTTAAATTAATAAAATTATTACGAAACAAGCAATGGGAGAACGCTATCATGACAGACATGTAAAGGTAAAAAACTCAAATAAGGGATTGGCTGACTTAATTGTCACATAGATCTGGCTAGAACTGCGTTATAGCGGAAAGTAACCAACCACAAACGTAACAGGCAAATTAATAAGTGGAAAGAAAACAATACAAAATAATGCTACATAGCTGCATACACAGGAAATGAATTTATATCTCACCATATACATTAGCTGAGAGGGAAAGCAGGTTTAAAGTATATGAATATAATAAATATTTATGAGAATGCATTTGTACAGTACATTGCAATAATTCTAAATATTTACGAAATAGAGTGCTGACTGCTGAGTTTTAATTTTGACTTTTGACATCTGATTTATCTGGTTTAATATACTTACTTCCTTTACTATAGTTGTGAAAATAATCAGTAAAAGCTAATTCATCCATAGATACTGATAGTTTGTTGATGGCATACTGAAATCTAATGTACTTTGACTCAGACTGCAACTGTGTGCACTATTACAAGGTTGATGCAAGAAATACATTATAATAACAAATATTGAAGCCATATGTTATTAACAACTACGGCTATAGAGTAATGATTGTGTTGTGCAATTCCTTTTATCCTATTACATAATACGCTACAATAACCATCCTGCGATATTGTGCTTGAAAAAAAGTTTATATATTTAAAGTTTATATATATATATATATATATATATATATATATATATATATATATATATATATATATATATATATATATATGTATGGAAAATTCAACAAATTGTTATGGAAGTGAATTTCTGTAAGTTAGCAGCACTTTTTTTTGTCTTGGTGATCGCCTGTGGGCGGAGGTTCATACTGAAGTTACAACTGCTGCTGGAAATTGCTATCTATGGGAGTTATAGGCAGAGCAGTGGCGGAGTGGAGTTGTTGGATTGTTACCTTGTTTATTGCTATTGCTGTTCACGTTTATTTGTGATAGTCATGCTTATTTCATGTTCCTAGTTGACCGACGGCTGTACTTATTGTGTTTGGTTGCATTCTGTCACAGGTAATGTAGTGAACATCGGCCGGTTGCTAATTTTTGCAACCTCATCAAAGACAAAATAACTAATTTATTTTGTCCTTGGACACTCCAAAGTGGGGGTTGGTTGACTAAGAGATTGTCTCACCTCCACTCTTTCTTCCATCCATCCATTTTCTCAACCGCTTCTTCCTCAAAAGGGTCGCTAGGGTGCTGGAGCCTTTATCCTTTTCAGTTCCTACTTGTTTCTATTTCCTATCACAGTAGTTAGCTTGCTTCTTTTTAAGTTCCCAAGATTAGAAAATAAACATGCATGTGATCAAAACCTGATTGTGTACTGTGTGTATGTTTTGACAATTGTCTCTATATTAACCTCTGAGCTGGAATAAGAATTCACAAACTATTATAGTGTAGCAGCCTTCATTTACTGAGGTTATAATCTAAAACTATCTAAAAACCGATGTGGTGCTCCGAAAGGCGAGATCAAGATTGATTTAGATATTAAACTTGAGTCTCATCCAATTAATGAATCAGTCAGTTATTAATTTAATAATTAATTGACCCAATTTACGCTACAGTATGACTTCTGTGTCCCATCATTGTATGTTCAGTTCTTGTGTAGGATTAGTTCCGTTGTTTTGGCTAAAATGTAGTTTAAATGAGTCGTTTCGCACTCAAATCATTATTTTAATGTGTTTGGCTTGGCTTTCAAAACCCTTAAACAAAAAAAAGTAAAAAAAAAAAAAAAAAAACAACAACAAAAAACAATCAGTCAAATAAACCGAACATTTTACATTTTAGGCTTTATATCTTCATTTAATCAACATCTTAGGACAGTCCTTTATTTAAACCTTTAGGAAAATACATATTTTGTCCACATTTTATTTATTTATTTATTTATTGCAATACAAACATTAATTGAACATTTTCTGGCCTATATATTTTTAACCTGAATGGCAAAGAAATTAAACTGAATAGTTCAATTTAAGAGGATAAAATCAATTTTCCATCCATCTATGATTCGCACCACTTATCCTAATGAGGGTCGCTATTAAAAAAGGGAAGGATGTTGATTTTATTGTATTTATGAAATTTGCATGGTCAGGTCAGCGCCAATGAACTTTTTCGTGGCCCAACACAGTCACGTGGCCACAAAGAAACCTGATGGCTATTTTCCATCAATAATATAAAATCATTTCAGAACTGTGTTTGATACATAATGATAAACCAAAATGAACAATGTACAAAGTAATAAAAGCAAAATGGTCCTCATAAAACTTAAGGCCATCCACATGTTTTACATTGTCTAAATGTTACTAATATCAATGTTAATATATACTATGGATACACCGTAATGACATTTTTTGGCCGAAACCAAAAACCGAAAATGAGAAATGCTTGGCCAAAAACCGAAAAGCGCAATGCCCCAAAAAAATTATGCCAATTTTTTTATTATCATTGCATTTATTATAATTAATTAAAATTATCATATTATTATAAAATATTTAGGCCTATTTTGCACGGGCATTTTAACAAACCACAATATAAAGTGAAATGCGTCAGACATGTTGGCGAATGGTACATTCAACACCAAATGCGGGGTGAGCAACTGAGCATTTTCTGGCAGTGCAATTGCACTTTATAGTCAATGTACTCTACTTCGCACCGCTGGGCACGGATGCGTGCGGTGCGGATGACGCATTTGTAGGCTATGTGGAGCGTGACACGGTGCGGCGCACTTAAAATTATCACATTCACATATCCACCAACGTTTAAAAATAAATACATTTCTTCGCACCAGCCAATCGGCTTTGGGGACGGACTACAAAGTCACACACGGCATCCTGTACAGATCTGTAGTCACCCGCAGATAGTGGTAAGTGTTTACTTGTTTAAAACTGTTGATAGCAACAGTGCTAACATTAGCTAAAGTATTTAGCATGGCCACCAGAATGCAAGTGAAAAAGTGGAAGTGCTTGAGGGGCTCTCATCAAAGAAAAAAAGGCAGGAGAAAGAGCGGCTCACCTGTTGTGCAGTACTCGGCAGCGCTCTCTTTTTTTACATAGTTTACCAAGCGATCCTCTTCTTCATAAAATAACACATATATATATATATATGTATATATATATATATATATATATATATATATATATATATATATATATATATAAAATTTATTTTTAATTTTTCATATTCGGCGCATCAATAGTATCAATATAAATATGCTTGTATAGTATGGTTAAGTTCAATGAAAGCAAACTTTTGATGGATTTTATTTACAAATTCACTAAAGGGAAAAATTCTTACACTAGACGTATGATTGTTTGATTTCCAAGGTTCCTCTCTATGTCTGATGTGATTATGTATCTGTGCTCTATTGATTTGCTAAACTGTATATTTACATGTGCATCTGTGCACAATGGCCACAGATGTGCAATGGCAATTTAAACACAGCAGCCTTTACTTTAGTCATCATAGTTATCTCAACCATGCTCCTTCTCTCTCACAGACATGCCAAATGCTTTGTCGGCCCATCCATCAAGTAGAGAGGGACGTGATTGGCTCTCTTCGACTGCTCCTTGTCACATGGTAACCACTGCATGGTAACCATTACTGAGGCAAGAAAATTACCAAACCCACCGAGATACAAAACTTCTAAAAATAGCTGATGTCAAAAATTCTGCTGCCTGTTCCCACCCTGTGTCTGTGTTTGTAGTTGAAGTAGATGGTGTAGGGAGGCAATCAGAAAGAAAGAAATAGATAGCAAGAAATGCTGTGTTTATAAGCTAAGATAAAGCCTCTGATACACTGCCTGGGTTGAAAGATTTGATATTTCAACATATATAAGAAATGTTGCCAGCTAGAATGGAACATGTGTGCACCTCCGAGTGGCATTGAAAAATGTAAATTTAAAATGAACTCCCTCTACTGTAAGTGCCTTTGTTGTCATGATCTGTGTTTTGTTTGGTTTTATTTTAGTTGTCCTTGTTTTCCTTGTGTCTATTGCCAAGTTTTATCAAGTCCACCAGTGTTTGTCATCCTGGTCCTTGGTGTCAGCCATTCATTCCCTCATCCACATGGGTCATGTCCAAGTGTGTCTCATTGTCTCGTTAGTATGTGTATTTACTTTCTTGCTTACTTTTATTCCTTGTCGGTTAATTGTCGATGTCAATGGCATGTCTTCATCCTGTCTGATTGCCCTTTTTTCCCCTCAGTCTAGTAATTTCCCGTATTTGTTTGCACTTTGTTGGATTTATGTTTTTTTGGACAACTCTTACCTGGTTTGCCATTTTGTTTTTGTTTAAATAAGCTCCTTTTTGTAAGCAGTCCTGGAGATGTATCATCAAGCCAGAACTCAAAGGATTAATACCGAACCATTCTAGTTCAATCTTACAAATATTATTTGCCAATTTTATGGCTAATGCGATGACCCCATCCAATATTGCGGACACACCAGCATATCGATTTGCACGGGCCACCCGGTTCAACAGGTGTCTGTAGCAGAAACAAAAAAGGGACGATAAAATTGATCTTCATTTTAGATGTCCAAAGGGTTTGTGGCTCCTGTGGTTTCTTTTAAAAAATAAGTTCAAATGGCTCTTTAATAGCTAAATGTACTGTAATATGTCCCTCCTCACTTGCCGGACTGTGATTGTGCCAGCGACAGTCTAAAACGTTGCCTTATGTCCAAAAAATGTGATCAATCATCACCAAAACTTATAATTACATTTTATTACATTTATTTTTTTTAAATAAACTTTTCATTTTGACTATTTTCAAAAAGGCTCTTGTATGCAAGACTGGGCATCAATCAAACAAAATAACATTGTTTGTTCATTTTTTTAATCTCTTAGTCTTAAACAAGTCAACATTTAACATATTGCACAAAAATAGCTACCATGATTTAAAAATAAATACATGAATAAATAAAAAGTTTATTTTTAGAGATCCATGCCTCAAGTGGGTAGTGGGGTGGGTGTCAAGCATCTTGGTGGGCCATCATGGCCCCCTATGGCCAGATCTGGTCTGAAGAACCCACAATAAAATGCAATGCTTTTTGTGAAAATTGATTAAATACTTTGTGGCATTCCTTCTAAATGTACAAGTTTGGTGATCTCATTCCCTTTTTAGGTCTGTAGAGTTATCTCTGTTACAATGATAATTTTAACAATTCAAAAACCTTTTGAAAACTTAGAGTGCCCTGCCAATAAAATGGGGCTATTTAATTTCAAATGTATGTCTGTCATATTACCAGATTACCAAAAGAGTCTCCCATGAGTGCCCACACAGACAAATATGCGCAGACCCAATTTTTCAGCATGATATCAACACATATTGGCAAAGCTGTTGTGTCCTGCCATGCCTGCTGTATTCCCTCCTCTCAGAGAAACTGCAGCACATTGTGCCAGCTGGAAGCCTTAGTGATTATTTAACTGCTCTGGGCTAAGCTTGGCAACCCAAGGGGGAGGATGAGGGAGGAGAGAAGACGAAAGAAGGAGGAGAAGACCTGAATTAGCAAGGGATGAGTTGTTTGAATGCATGTTTATGTTTGCGTGAATGTCCGTGTCTTACGTAATCGAAATTCACTGAAAGCATCCACGAGCCGATTTTCAAAGTGCCACTTTTTCTTGGATGTGTGCATGCAAGTTACGCTTCAATTCAGAATGTGACAAAGAATTCGGCAGCATGGCTTCGTCGTGGGATTTTCTTAAACAGGTTTACTCTTCCTCAGCAAATAATTAGGAGTACATCAATAACCCTCAAAACATGAAAAATTATCTATAGACTTCTCTAGTTTCATTTATCATCAGGTGTATTTGCAGTGTTGTCTTTTATCCATCATCCATTATTTATATACATATATACAGTACACATATACTGTGTGTGTGTGTGTGTGTGTGTGTGTGATATATATATATGCATACACACACACACACACACACACACACACACACACACACACGCACACACACACACACACACACACACACACACACACATATAATATATTGCAATAACCTTATCGCAAAGCAGGTCCAACCAGGTTGAACTTTGAAGCTAAGAAAATATACAACAAGGCTTTGAGGATATCTATAGTGTTATTTCTCCTGTGATAGGATACATTCTTGAGCAGATTTCTTCATGATTGACATTGTGAAACTTTTCAGTTGGCAGTACAGCCAGACATTTCTCCCTCACCTGATTTCATCTACCCTGGACCATATTTTCTTTGGCATTATCCATTGTGAATGAAATTGTACGTCATTCACAGGACAGAAATGTGAAATGACAAAAGTGTGAAAATGAGAATGAGGCATCAAATTAACAGCTATCCAACCTCTCCGTAAGTACTAAAATACAATGGCTTTCTACTGTCAAAGAAAGCTGCCAATTGTGTCCTGTCCTGTCTTTTAGGAAAATTGGTGCTGTGGGTTTTGTAGCACTCTGTAGACAGTAAAATCACAACTTCTTTGGTTGAGATAATTGTCAGCTGCAGATTTTTCTTTGTTTTCCCTTTATGTCTTTTATCCTTTAGTAAACTTCAACTTTAGATGCCTAAAGCCTATATTTGGAGTAGGATTACAGGAAATGCAGTTGACAATGATGCCAAAAAGTTTAATTATATCCTTATAGCAGAGAAGAGAATGCGTTTCATCGTGTCTCTTCCATGTGTGGAGTGGCCCGATTTTATAGGAATTGTGGTTGACATGGTAAGCAGCCATTCAATTTAGTTTGTTTTTGTGTGTATGTGTGTGTCTGAAATAGTAAATAGAACATTTAACCTCTGTGGGATTGTCTGTAAGTCTCGTCTTGCTGATTCAGGACTGAGCTGCTTAGCAAAAGTGTTGTTGCTGCATTGGTGTGTATGAGTGAGCACTAGCACCGGAATGTGCCAGAACAGCCTCAGTGGACCATTGTCTTTGAACTCTCATGCTGATGCAGGGTTTCGTGAGATGCATACACATGTACCGCTCGTACATATGCTCACAGATGTGAACTAAAAGTAGTGAGCGTTCCTTTGACACACAAATGTGTGTATGCTAAAATAAAGTATTTAAACCACATATACCCATTGCCATTTTGCTGAATCAGCAGCCCCTCTGCTTGTGCTCACTGCATGTCTCCGCTCCTCTTGTAAGGGCCATTCTTATTCCAAGTACTTTACAATTAAATTACCTGTGACGGCAGGATTATAATGGCATCTCTTCTATTCAATAGACAGCTACTGTATATGAATTTATCTCACGTAACCAAGAGGATGGATGTACATATACAGATCACATACTGATGACCATACTATAAGATATACCCACAATGTTATTATACAATTTATGACTGGATTTTATGACCCCAGGCACTATCTAAAACTAAATTGATCCCGCAAAATGAACCAAGTGGTTTCATCATGAAGTCAGAGTCAGCAGATAGACATGCTGATGAAAAGTTATACAGATAGAGCTGAATGCGCCAACACTTCTGTGCTCTGATTTGATTACCTTTCACATGGTCCATTATTTTTTTCCCCTCCCTCACTTCCAGCTTTTTAATGAGTGTCTTCATTCTGCATGTTACTGTCAGAAGCTGTGCTCCGAGTGACAGTTTTCTTTACACTCCAGTACACATCATACAGCCAATACCCTCTGTCCTCAGTTTTCTGTGTCCTAATTTTTCTGTTTCTCACTTTCCCAGAAAGTTGCCAAATTTGTCTGTCCTTTTGCAGACAATTTTAAGTGATATTATTCTGCCCCGTGCCATGGTTCAATATTTTTCTCTAAGACAGGCCAGTGTATCTCTCATGCCTCCTCATCGTCAAAAATACACATTGTTTAATACATTATAGCAATATGTGCATGGGCACAGATGGCAGAGAGGACGGGAGATGGACGACATTCCCCACCCACCCAAGTTTCACCACTTAATACATATATTTTTAGTTGCAGTGTTCAGCATAAATGAGTACACCCCCTTCATAAAATTAAACTTTAAACAATATGTCAACGAAGACAAAAACAATTTCCAAAATTATGACCAGACTAAATTTATATATAATCTGTTTAATTTATAACATGAAAGTAAGGTTAATAATATAAATTAGAGAACAAAATTTTCAGTTTTACTCAAATTAGGGTGATGCAAAAATGAGTACACCCCACACAACGTCTCTGGAGCAAAGACCAAAAAGCCCAAATTTTGGACTAGATACGTCTAGTTGAGTCTCATAATTCACTACACAGGTGTCAAGCAGACAGTTGACTATAATGGGGTGTTACTTAAATAAAACAGTTTCCCATTTCATGCTGTTAGCACTGGCACCACACGGAAGAGAAATATCACAAGATCTGAGAAAGAAAATAATTTCTTTACACAGCAAAGTTGAAGGCTACAAGAAAATCAGCAACGCTTTACTTATCAGTCAGAATACTGTAGCAAAATGGTACAAAAATGTAAAAAAGACGGAACTGCAACCGTCTCATAGAGACGTCCAGGTCATCTACGGATGTTAACAACACAACATCAGCGTCTTCTGATGAGAAGGGTGGAAGAAAATCAACATGTAAGTTCGCTGCAGTTATCTAAGGAAATAGAAAGCCAAACTGGGGTGACTATTTCCCATGACAAAATATGGCGTACACTGCAGAGGAATGGCATGCACGGGTTGCCGTCCATGGAGGAAACCTCTCCGAAAGCCCAGGCACAAAAAAGCGCGCCCAGAGTTTGCCGGGGCCCATGCTGACAAAGATGAAGACTACTGGGACTCTATACTTTGGAGTGAAGAAACCAAGATAAAAGTTTTTGGAATTGATAGCTTCAAAACTGTATGGCGTCACAAAGGTGAGGAATACAAGGAAAAATGCATGGTGCCTACAGTGAAACGTGGTGGCGGCAGTGTCCTCATGTGAGTTTGCATGAGTACTGCTGGTGTCGGGGAGCTGAATTTCATTAATGGCATCATGAATTCACAGCTGTATTGCTCAATTTTGAAAGAAAAGATGCTGCCGTCACCCCATGCCCTTGGTCGTCGTACACTTTTCCAACATGTTAATGATCCTAAGCACACATCTTAGGCCACTGTTGGATTTCTGAAGAAGAACTGGGTAAAAGTGATTCAGTGGCCAGGTATCTGTCCTGATCTGAACCCAATTGAACACCTATGGGGAATTCTAAAGAGGAAAGTTGAGCTTCACTCTCCATCCAGCATCCAGTCTCTAAAAGAGGCCATTCTTGAAGAATGGAAAAAATGTTGCCAGCTTGTTCATTTCATGCCTAGAAGCTGTGCTGTGATTAAAAATCGTGGAGGCTATACAAAGTACTAGATCTAGTCATTTTTGTTGAGGGGTGTTCTCATTTTTGCATCACCCTTAATTGAGTAAAACTGAAAAATGTGTAATCTAATTTATATTATTAACCTTACTTTCATGTTATAAATTAACCAGATGTATATTAAACTTGGTCTTGCCAACATTTAGGAAATTGTTTTTGTATTCATTGAGATATTGTTTAGAATGTTACTTTTCAAGGAGGGTGTACTCATTTACGCTGAGCACTTGTAAATATGCAGTAGAAGCCACAAGTGAAAGTACATGATTGAGAGATTTGAGCTCAAAAGCAGTTTAGATGAAAAGGTGCCTTAGAAAAGGTGCCTTACTTCAGCCATCCATCCATCTATCTTCTACTGCTTAACCAGGGGTTGGGTCGAGGAGGAAGCAGCTTTAGCAGGGAAGCCCAAACATAACTTTATCCAGCCACTTCATCTCGCTCTTCCGGGGGGTATCGCATCCCCTCCCATCCCATCCCACGGATCACTTAAACTTCTGATTAAAGTAGCCAATGCTGTCTGGCCAAAAATGTATACAACCCAATACTTAATAATTTAACTAGTACTTTTCTAAATACTTAATAAAGTTACGGTGCCAATTTAAATACATCAACAGTGAGTGAACAATAATTGAATAAAAGCGGGGGATAAACACAAGTCTGCTTATACAACTAGGGAATAACAACTAACATTTAACAATAAAATGTAATTTGTAGCAACAACACAATGTCGGTCGTCAAACTGAAAATTCTAGTGTCAACTTCCTCCTACATTAGAATGCTTTGAGTGCACAAGGACATGTTTTGTGTGCACAAAAGGGTTTTATTTTCCCCAAAAGAACTCAAAATTATATTTTGAATAAAAGAATACGCTCCATGTACTTATACCTACCCACTTGTTTGCTCTCAAACATTCATTGCTGCTGAACTCACTGCTACCATAGATTTAGATATATGAACTATAGATTCAACATGCCCTTTTAAGAAGACATAACACACAGAAAGTGTAACTCAAAGTTTGATAAAGTTCAAACTAAGGTCTTACTGATGGGGATAGTAAGTTAAGACAAAGTACACAATAAGAAAACTGGTAACCTAAAGGGCTACTAAGAAGTTGGTAAAATAAAGTATAAAACAAATCAACTCTGGAAAGTAGGAAAAAAATTGTAAATAAAAGCATATGAAAATAATAATAAAGTGCTACTTAGAAAGCAGAATGGCAATCTAAGTTAACTGCAAGTAAGGAGTAGCTAAAAGGAGGAATACCAGGAAAACAACAACATTTACAGGAAGAAACATGAGTATAAAAACATCCAACTATAGGAAACTATTCAGCATGGCAGCACACAAACGGTGATGACAAAGCTAAGATCTGATTGGTTCCTAGGAAGGAAATGAAAAGTGGAGTCGAATTTGTTTGAAACAGGCTCGTCCTTTCCGATGTTTAAAAGAAATACACACAATATCAACAGGGGTCTTACTTTGCCATTTACAAATATAATAAGTGGGAAGTTGCACCACAAATGTCTTTCAAATTGCACATGCAGTGTAAGAAATTTTCTATCATGTTATTTATTTCAAAGTGAAATAGACTCGGTAAAAAACATCTTACAATCACATTTCCCTTCATTACACCCCCTTAGTCAATGTTCTTTCCTTGCATATTATGCATTTTTTATTTCCCCTCATCTTGTCATCCCCTACCCGGCCCTTCCATCTTTGTATATTAGTCAAGGCCTAAGGCTGAGTCGGTCTGCCTTTTCTTTCATTATTTATTTCCACTCTTGGCTTCTTCACATGGTCATTCAACTCTTTATTTCCTATCTATCTCATCAGACCCTTTCTCCCTCTTCTTCATTTTGAATAACTGTGAAATGGCTTTGCATCACCATAGAATCATGACCATCACAACACTCTCCTCCTCGCTTCAATATCGTCTTTTTTCTTATTACGAGGAACTCTTTCACTTTTCACCGAAAAAAGCCTCCAGAATGCTAATTAGTTTCTTTGAACTTGATTCATATCCTTGTCCAGTGCCCTCTCCCACTCCACATGCATTTCTCTCTGTTGTGTCGATTAGTCAGAGTACATGGCCTGGAGTCTTGGCTGATAGACACATTTGTCTGCTCAGCAATCTGCTGCAGTGCCAGAAGGAATGGACACACACAGATACAGACACACACACACACATGCACTGACTATGCAGACATAAGCATTTAGACATGCACATACATACACACACAAAATCCGCTGTAACCAATGCTAGAGGTAGCCTATTTTTGTTCTCCAAATTGTCATTCAAACAATTATACAAATGCATGAGACACCCATTTAGACTTGCCACGCACACACACACACACACACACACACACACACTCACACACTCACACACTATACATCAACACGTATTGAAATTATGTTGCAGCTCCTGTCTGAAATCAGAAAAAGTTTAAATGCCTTTCAGCACCATCAGGGTGAATGACATAATGAAATATACATTTTTAAAATGTGTAATTATAGTATAATGATACATTCCTATATATAATATTTATAATTGTTATACACTCGCGATCTGAGTGAGAATAAACGGTTTGAAGAATGAATGAATGACTATTATATATACAGTGTTATTTAGAAACATAAATGATAAAAAATAGATATATCTACTCATCTGAAAAAAAATCATAGGCATTATGGTACAACTACAGCATTAGGGTACAACTACGGCCCATAATTCAAATAGTAGTAGATTAAATTGCAACATATATTATACCATACCATTGCTCACGGTCTGGAATATGTTGATGACATTTCCACCACCAAGACCTTTACCATCTGAACCTGAGCCAAAAGCCCTGGCTGAATGCAGCACTGCTGAGGGCTAGTGATGCTGCCATTGTGGCATACAAAACATCAAGCACTCATCAGAAGAGGGCTGGCTGCAAGCATCAGGGCTGCTAACTCTCCTATGCTCAGAAAATCCAGGGCCACTTCATCTCCTATGACATGAGCATGTGGAAAGCTGTTGAATGCATTGGAACTACAACACAAAGGATGCACAATGCTCAAATAACCATCCCTGCCAGATTCCCTCAACTAGTTCTATGCTCATCTTGAAGACCCCAAAACACCACCTCCAAAGATTCACACGATCACCTGATAAAACCTCAGCCCTCAATTTTTTCCCCAGCAGACGGGAGGAGAATCCTGCAAAGGAAAACTGCAGATCCTGACAATATCCCAGGGTCCGTACTAAGGGGTCTGTACCACCAACTGACTGAGGTGCTAACAGATATTTTCAACACTTCACTACAACTACCATCTGTCCCAACCTGCTTAAAATGTGCCTCCATCATCCTGTACCCAAGACCTCCACAGTCTGAATGATTATTGGGTCAGTAGACCAATCATAGCCCTCAGAAACTCCATCTGCGTCTCTGTATCACAGGAAGACCCACTCCACTGATGATGCCATCTCAGTGGTCCTCATCTACCCGGAAAGCAATGACTATGTCCGTCTGCATCGCATGGATTACTCCTCCGCCTTTAACACCATCATCCCACAGAACCCAGTGCAAAAACTAAACATTCATGGGCTTAATCCATCACTGAAGAACAGGATCCTGGACTTCCTTGACTGATCAACCGCAGACTGTCATGATCCACAACACTATCTCCTCCTCCATCACCCGGAGCAC
Source organism: Vanacampus margaritifer (assembly GCF_051991255.1). Classification (NCBI taxonomy): domain Eukaryota; kingdom Metazoa; phylum Chordata; class Actinopteri; order Syngnathiformes; family Syngnathidae; genus Vanacampus; species Vanacampus margaritifer. The sequence goes on along the minus strand of NC_135438.1, from coordinate 20,643,685 downwards.
TGAATTTTCCAAGCTGTCATATTGTGAAGTTTGTGGTTGACATAGAGGTAGTGGAACACATCTTGAGCAATGATAAGTACAGAGTGGAGGTAGAACTTCTGCTGGACTGGGGCAAAAATAATCTTTGTATCAATGTTAAGAAGACCAAAGGGAAGGCGATGAACTTCAGGGGAAACGGATGCCCCTTGCTCCGTGTACATTGGAGGAGCAGCAGTGAAAGTGGTCTCCAGATATAAGAAACTTCTGGGGACCATTTGCAAGGGCTTCACCTGGAGCCGAAACATTTCCTGTCTGCTGAAGAAAGCTCACCAACGTCTCTATTTCTCTCACTGCATCGTCTCAGACTGGGGAGTTTTGTCTTGGGAAGATTCGACATGTGTGGTGAGCGTCCTCGGCACCAGCATCACGGTATGACACAGCAGGTACACGGTTACAGAAAGAAAGGTTTTTCAAAAGGACAGTAAGAACAGCCTCCCAACAGTCAAAGACATCTTCACCAGAAGATGTCAAAGGAGTGTTCCCTGCATCATCAACGACCAACCCACCCCACGCAATTTCAATCTCTCTACTTCTCTCACTGCATCGTCTCAGACTGGGGAGTTTTGTCTTGGGAAGATTCGACATGTGTGGTGAGCGTCCTCGGCACCAGCATCACGGTATGAAACAGCAGGTACACGGTTACAGAAAGAAAGGTTTTTCCAAAGGACAGTAAGAACAGCCTCCCAACAATCAAAGACATCTTCACCAGAAGATGTCAAAGGAGTGTTCCCTGCATCATCAACGACCAACCCACCCCACGCAATTTCAATCTCTCTACTTCTCTCACAGCATCGTCTCAGACTGGGGAGTTTTGTCTTGGGAAGATTCGACATGTGTGGTGAGCGTCCTCGGCACCAGCATCACGGTATGACACAGCAGGTACACGGTTACAGAAAGAAAGGTTTTTCAAAAGGACAGTAAGAACAGCCTCCCAACAATCAAAGACATCTTCACCAGACGATGTCAAAGGAGTGTTCCCTGCATCATCAACGACCAACCCACCCCACGCAATTTCAATCTCTCTACTTCTCTCAATGCATCGTCTCAGACTGGGGAGTTTTGTCTTGGGAAGATTCGACATGTGTGGTGAGCGTCCTCGGCACCAGCATCACGGTATGACACAGCAGGTACACGGTTACAGAAAGAAAGGTTTTTCAAAAGGACAGTAAGAACAGCCTCCCAACAATCAAAGACATCTTCACCAGAAGATGTCAAAGGAGTGTTCCCTGCATCATCAACGACCAACCCACCCCACGCAATTTCAATCTCTCTACTTCTCTCACTGCATCGTCTCAGACTGGGGAGTTTTGTCTTGGGAAGATTCGACATGTGTGGTGAGCGTCCTCGGCACCAGCATCACGGTATGACACAGCAGGTACACGGTTACAGAAAGAAAGGTTTTTCAAAAGGACAGTAAGAACAGCCTCCCAACAATCAAAGACATCTTCACCAGAAGATGTCAAAGGAGTGTTCTCTGCATCATCAACGACCAACCCACCCCACGCAATTTCAATCTCTCTACTTCTCTCACTGCATCGTCTCAGACTGGGGAGTTTTGTCTTGGGAAGATTCGACATGTGTGGTGAGCGTCCTCGGCACCAGCATCACGGTATGACACAGCAGGTACACGGTTACAGAAAGAAAGGTTTTTCAAAAGGACAGTAAGAACAGCCTCCCAACAATCAAAGACATCTTCACCAGAAGATGTCAAAGGAGTGTTCCCTGCATCATCAACGACCAACCCACCCCACGCAATTTCAATCTCTCTACTTCTCTCACTGCATCGTCTCAGACTGGGGAGTTTTGTCTTGGGAAGATTCGACATGTGTGGTGAGCGTCCTCGGCACCAGCATCACGGTATGAAACAGCAGGTACACGGTTACAGAAAGAAAGGTTTTTCAAAAGGACAGTAAGAACAGCCTCCCAACAATCAAAGACATCTTCACCAAAAGATGTCAAAGGAGTGTTCCCTGCATCATCAACGACCAACCCACCCCACGCAATTTCAATCTCTCCCCTCAGGCAGGAGGCTATAGAGCTTCTTTCTGGATGCTGTTAGACTGTTAAACTCCAACAGTGTTCTCTAGCCCCGGCATCAGTACATCAGTACACCCCCAAAGGCCCCATGCCTATTCATCCCTGCACACTGAACACTTTATTCTGTTTTTCAAGAACAAAGACCATCATGCAATAGAAGCCTCTTGCATTTTTATTTCTGCTGGATCAACGCTGCATTTGCACCTTTGCACACATCCAAAACCGTGCATAAGCATCTCCCTTTAAATGTATTTTTTTTTTTAAACTTTATAAGTCTTGGGACTTTATGGACATTGTATTCAGTGCCATATTACATGAAAATTTGTGTTGGTATTCTCTGAATCCTTGAACTGCAGTAGCTAAGGCAGGCCACCAGTCACTCTCAGGGCTGATACATAAACCTATTTAGGGCATGTTTACATAAATTGAATTACTTTATTTTGAATATGAGAAAGGTAATTTAATGATTGATTTAAATAAACATAATTACACTAAATTAGCTATATCCGAAAAGGAGTAAGAAAAAATTAATCATCTTTACTCCTATACCTATCAGTAGCCAAGAATGATGTGTTTGGAGGTCTTTTGTTTTTTGTCTGTGTACAATCTTTTCAAACCAATCCTCATTCACATCTGATATCAGATTATTTTGTATACTGGGCACACACACCTAGTGCTACCTCCAAATGTGTAATTTCAACGTTTGACTCAGCATGCATTTTGTTTTAGAATCTTCAATCGTGACTCCATTCACCACTAAAATTCTCCTTCAAACACATAATTCAAACCACACATCCCCCATTCATTTAGAAAAGTGAATACACGCAATAGAGATGAGTCCCTCATCCGTTATTCTGTTCTAAAGCAGGGCTAATAAACCTTGATTATTGAATGGTATGTTGAACACAAACCAAAAGAGAGGTTTTTTTTTACTATTATTATTATTCTACCTTTCTTCATCCATGAATAGAAATTACTTTACTGATCATGAGAAGTGAAATATTACTTTCCCTGAGCTGAGATTTTGGATAAATGTTTGGGACGCAAACCAGCATCTCTCCAACAAGCAATCTCAATCTCATCATCCATTATTCATCCACCCTTTCATAGAAGCCCTTGTTAGTCTTATTACTCTTCATTACCCTCATATGCCGATATAAATTATGAGTTTTCATTGATTGCGTTTTGAGAGACTTTTTGAGAGATTTTTTGATAGAATACCCCCAAAGCACACAACGGAGGAAGTCAGCTGCAGAAGTAACTGAAAGACATTTCACACGGAATAGAAGCACTGTGGGGGACTTTTGCTGATACACCCACAACATCTCTTGGGAGTCTAAAGTCATGATGGTGACAATTTAAGTGCAGACATAAAGTTATGGTTGGGATAACAAGTACCTTGCTCAACCTGCGTTATATAGTTTCACGCTTTCTCATCATGTCTCACATGAGTCATTGGGGAAAGAGATGTTTTAAAAGAGCAAAATACAGTGAGTTAAAAAAATGGAAGTAAAAACCCCCCACTCTTGCTACGGTCGCATATCTCCTTCAGTCCATCCCCAGAGGAGAGAGGGCTGTGTTGGAGAAGAGTAGTTTGTGTGAATCAACATGTTTTTAAAAAGGATGTGAGAAAGCAGGGCAGCGGTGACATTGCTGATGTCCCTGGGCTCGGCGAGCAACAAATACAAGAAAAACACACACAATCACACACAAGCTGAAACAAACACACATTTACACTCAAGATTTGCTCATCCTTGGAGGAAAAGTGTTCTCAAGTATCACTCTCCTAAAGCCTCCATGCGTTCTAACTTGAATTCATCAAAAATAGCTGTACTTGCAGTCACTCAGGGATCAACAGAGCAGAAGACGTTTGACATGACTTACTCAGACACACCCATCTTGATACACAAGCAAACATTCAGTGACACATGGATATGGTGCAGACTGCACTGAGAGACAGACCTCGGACATTGTGAGCACATCTTAAAGAGAAAAATATGAAAGGAGTAATGCAACACGCCAGCTTTGACGATTAATACATAATTTGATTGACGTCACAGTGCTCAGGGAAAGATTCCAGTTTGAAAATCAGGTTTATTAGCGACCTGATTGCATTTGATTCACAAATGAGACCAGCTGGAGTCAATGCTGCGACACCTGTATGTCCTCTAGTTCCTGCTGTTAGAAAGAAGAGTGAGGTAAAACTTTACTGATGTGTAAAGGAAGTACAATTTATTACATTTGAGCAGTCGGTCTTTCTGATTTCATGCACTTTGTTTTTTCAAGCTCAACTAGCTTCTTCGTAATGAAGTCAAAACTGGATGTTAACTAAATGTCTCCATCTGGGTTAGATCCTCAGCTCTTGAGAGTTGTGACCATGTTGAAGTCTCCTTGAAAGCATGAAACTGAACCCCCAATTGCTCTTGATGCTATGTCATCAAAAGGTGAACCAGGAGATACAAGTGGAAGGCCATTTACCATTATTGCTCCGTCTTATATGAGAATTATGATTTGAGGAAAAAGGCTCACAATATCACACAACAACCCCAGCCACCTTCACCCCGCCAACCAAGAACTACACACCAAGCGTTCAATACGTGTACTTTTTGAGAGTACTGCCCTAGTGACAAGCCATTCGACCTTTAAAACGTACACATTTAGCAATTTTCGGACAGTGCATCATAGGCTATGTTCACACTGTAGCTCAATTCCGATTTCTTTACACGTAAATGATTTTTTCATGCATTGTGAACAGCACAATCCTGATGTTTTTCATACCTGGGCCTCTTTCGTGTGTAGATATAAACATACCCAGCCATTAACGTGTCTCAAGACATCTTAAGTTATGTCTTAAGACATATTCTTTAAATGCCTTGAGATGTCTGCTTAAGTCAAGACATGTCTATAAGATGTGTCTATAGACATGTATTGAGCTGTCGTGATAAATCAAGATGTCTATGGGACATGTCTATAGACTCGAGTCTTAAGATTCCTTAAGATTCCCTAAGATGTCTTGGAAATATGAAGTCTTTAGACGTCTCAAGATTATCTTAAGATGTCTGAAGATGTCTTCACAAATCTGAAGATGTCTTCAAACGTCTGAAGATGTCTTCAAACGTCTAAAGATGTCTTCAAACGTCTAAATATGTCTTTCACGGTATCACTATTTTACTGTTACCCTCTTTATATTTAACATTTTATTATCAGTACTTTTGTCAGTTAAGACTGTGTCTCATTAAACAGCGAAGGCTTGCGAGGGTGCGCGCATTGCGCGTGATGGCATTTCGTCGGGTCTCTTTCAAGACTGCAAAGCGTGTTTGCCAGAACCTTATCACCCATTTTTATGCTTGCAAACTGTTTTTATAGTCGTAAAATAATTTTTTTAACATGTTCAAAATTTGATGGCGACAAGAAAAACTGAGCATAAAAATGGTTTCGGAAGGTCTGCCAAACGTCTTTGCAACGTTTTGCAGTCTTGAATGAAACCTGACGAAAATAAACTTTCGCTACGTGCGCGCACCCTCGCAAGTTTGAGTTGCTGAGTGAGACATGGGCTTAACTGACAAAAGTAATACAATGTTAAATTTAACTGATTAAGAGGAACAGTGAATAGTGATACCATAAAAGACATTTAATCCTCATACTAAGGACTAATGTCAAAAAAGAATGAAAAGCCATCTTACACAGTATATACAGAATGCTAATGTTTGTTACCGCTGAACATATTTGGTAAGCATACATTAATTTGCATCCTGCTACTTGTAGTTGATAGTTTTCTTGTAAATACAGTATTTTGATTGAGGCTGAACCTAGAAGGAAATTTAAAGATCAACACATTCAAATTTAACATTTATTTAATTGCAATATGTTTTTTGTTTGAACACAGACAATCCAACAAGATGGGTTTTTTTTCCCTACCTTGTAACTGGACACATTGAAAGTAAGGTGAAACTGCATCTAACCCGAAAAAATTTGATACACATTCACAATAATAACAATAACAATGACAACAATAATAACAACAACAATAATAATATATCTAACGAGAGTCAAAGCAAAATTGCTTTATGTGTGTTTTGTCAAAAATATTAGCTAGCTATGGTGCAAAAACGTTTGATCAAAAGAAAGTGAGAAAAAATTTGATCTTTTTAAATATTTGTATTTTCTGTACTTTTTTTGAATAATTATTTGTTGCATTTTTACAAATAATTGTTCAAAAAAAGTACAGAAAATACAAATTTGTCAAAAATAAATATTTTAGACAAAAAAACATGCTAGAGAGAACACATGAGAAACTCATCAACTGCAAAAATATTAAATATTACACAATATAGATTGAATTACACAGTACAAAATATACACATATATTGCAATAGTGCTGTCAAAATCAGTTCAGACGATTGTTTTTCTCAGAATATTGCTCACACTCTCCACACTTCACTGTAACATAAGAAACAATCACTCAACAACAGTTACGTGTATTGGCTTTTATAAAAAAAAAAATATGAACAAGTACTTACTCTTATACTGACTCTTTAATCTTCACTCTAACTTCAACCTATAAACTTTCTGTATGTGAGCAGCAGAACACAAGAAATAATGAATCACTTTGTCAACAACAGTTCAGAATACTGGCTTTTGTTTTGAGAAATAATTACTAGTAGTATTGATACTTGTACTACTTGTATTCATACTTCACCGTAACTTTAAAATAACCTGTATATCACAACACACACACAAAAAAGAATTAGTCACATCAGTTCAGCCTACTGGCACAAGTTACGAGTCATTTGAGTTTCTCTGATATTTGGGTGCTTGCTATTTATCCTAGTGACACACCTTTGGCTGTTATAGTTTTTGGTTGCATTTTGTATTTTTGTTTACTTCTCAGCGCTTTTTTGTTAAATGCTGTTAATTCATCCAATGTGTTGTCTGCTTTGAGATCTCACACACACCTGTTATTTAGTTTCCTGTAAATTATTTTGTCCTATTCTCTAGACTGATGACTTAATTACTTAATTACAATGATACATCTAGTCACTAATGTTTACATGACCTAATCAAATAACTAGGCTTCAATCCTAAATTCTAATGGTGAGTATGTCCATCCATCCATTTTCTTGGCCGCTTTTTCCTCACTAGGGTTGCGGGGGTGCTGGAGCCTATCCCAGCTGGCTTCGGGCAGTAGGCGGGGTACACCCTGAACTGGTTGCCAGCCAATCGCAGGGCACACAGAGACGAACAACCACACTCACATTCACACCTAGGGACAATTTGGAGTGTTCAATTAACCTGCCATGCATGTTTTTGGAATGTGGGAGGAAACCGGAGTACCCGGTGAAAACCCACGCAAGCACGGGGAGAACATGCAAACTCCACCCAGGAAGGCCGAAGCCCGGACTCGATCTCACGTCCTCTGCACTGGGAGGCGGACGTGCTAACCAGTCAGCCACCGTGCTGCCCATGGTGAGTATGTTATGAATCAAAATCAAAGAATAAACTTGGTTTTCTTATATATAATTCTATAACATTAACCAATCTGTACGTCATATGAAACTACGGTATGCAAATTGAGACAGCTATACATCGCAAATACTGTATGTTGATGCTGCACCTTACCAAAATACGGTGCGACCAAATCCTGCGTTGTGTGATACCATGGCAAAAGTTAGTGTAGAGCACAATGTGTAAAAGATTACCGAATTTTTCACAACACAAAGTTGGCAAGTATGGCCAAGTGGCCTAACCCCCGCTGCTGGGTAAAAAAATCCTATAGGAAACACTGGTTCAGATGCTGGTGGGGAAGTCTTTGTTCTTTGGCTTGTGCTGTAAATTGAGAGTATGAAAAGCAGGAAAAGTTTACCAGAACAGATTATCATTATTTGGCGTTAATAATAGGCACTCTAAATTCTTGACTCCCATTTAACATGACTTTGAATGGGGATTATTTCTGAATGCAGCCACATCCCCAGTTATGAGGATGTGTACACTCTCTCACTCACACTGATTCTCTCTTTTTCATTTTTATTTTCCTGCTTTAAAAGTTTCCTCCGCAGGGTAGCCGGGCTCTCCCTTAGAGATAGGGTGAGAAGCTCGGTCATCCGGCAGGGACTCAGCGCTACTCCTCCTCATTGAGAGGAACCAGTTGAGGTGGCTGGGGCATCTGGTTCGGATGCCTCCTGGACTCCTCTCTGGGGAGGTGTTCCGGGCATGTCCCACCGCCTGGAGGCCACGGGGACGACCCAGGACACGCTGGACAGACTATGCTGGCTGAAGTGGCTGGGGAGAGGGAAGTCTGGGCTTCCCTGCTAAAGCTGCTGCCCCCACGACCCAAACCCGGATAAGCGGTAGATGATGGATGGATGGATGCTTTAAAAGATGAACCAAAATAAAAAAAATTGTACAGGTTATAGGTTACGTTGCTTTCTTCTTTTTGACCCAAATGGGATTTTGACTTTTTCCTGGACCGATGGATGCATTGCATCTAGGGATGTCACCAATCTTTATCAACTATAGGTATGTGAAGGCCTTTGAGACAATTTTGTGAGTAAGGGTGAAGAGATTGGCATAAGTACTCAAGTCTTTGACCCACAAGTCATGTCACAACTAAAGTTCCTAACCCTGAGTCTTAGTCAAGTCTAAGTCCCTGATCACGAGTCTGACATGCTGGATAAAGTCTTAAACAAATGCTAATAAACATAAAGCTATGAGCATAGTGAGCAAAGACATTGCCTACTTAAACAGTTTACCATATGTCCAACTGATTAGAGGAAGGCTTTCAAATGTTTAATTAAAAAAATAAAATAAATAAGCTTTGACTAAAATTTTTAATTAATCACAACTATTCTGAACCAGCATATGATAATAACTACACCAAGGAGTCGTATTAAACTAGTGTAGTCCTATTGTCAATTTTTAACCCCAAAATAGACAAATGAAGCTGAATTCAGTAAACCAAGGGAGTATGATCAATGAAACAGTCCTATGTAATTAACAAACAACAGGCTGATGTGAATAATTAGCTTATAACTGTAGTATAAAACATGACCTAAAAAAATAGACAGTGCCATGGCGGATGACAAATAGCAAAAACAAGGTTGTTGTTTTGTTTTTATACAATACTTTAAGGTCGTATTCACCAAATGCTTGTCAAGTTTAAAACTCAAGCTCACACTTTTCCCTAAACATTCACACACATGGCCAAGAAGGATGAATAGGAGCATGCAGAGGCCCTGAAGTGCTGAGATGAAATATCCTTCTCATCATTCCAGCACTGAGAGCCACATACCTATACCTTGAGGACATGACCATACATCTGATTCTATGACCTGAGGACATTGATTCAAATGCCTACATATGAATCCAGTTATATGCACTTAAACTTGTTTGCATTCCCTTATATTCTCCACATATCTAAATCTTATTTCACAGCTTATGTGCTTTAATTGTGCGTATTTGAAATCATAGCTCCACAACCTCCTATTTTTTGGCATGCATACCACACGATATAATAGGAGCTATGAAATTCTTACACGTGGGTGCATGTTTGTGTGGGAATATGGCTGTGTCACCACAATGCCCCTACATTCAAAAGAAGAGAAGTACAGATGTACGTAATTAGGTCGACCAGTAAACCTTTGCTGCCAATTTCAAATGATGCAATAGTGTGGGCAGGCACATCAAAAAATAAATTGGCAAGAGGTTGAAATAGAGCTCGTACGTATGATCATACTGTATATTGTATAGGTGGTGTTTTTATATTCAGGGACCCAGTTGCTGCTAACAGGATCAAGCAGACTACATCAAATGACACCTTAATCACCAACTCCTCAAGATTCACCTCCAATGGGCACTAAGGGTTAATATTCGGATTCACTGCATGCCAGTGGGTTAATTCTATAGGTGCTGCCCCCCCCCCCCCCCCCCTGGCTGGGCATGGGCAGCTCTGCCCCTCTGTTGGCTGCTGGGTGGCGGCTGCGTTTTGGCCGTTCCCTGGTTCTCTTGGGGGGTGCTGCGTTGTGGGGCTCTCCCTGGTGTCAGGGGCGGCGCCGCCCCGGCGCGGTCCATTGCTCCGGGCCCTTGCTGCCTCTCCCTCCTCGCCTCTCCCCGTCCGTCCTCCGCCTCCCTGTCCCTTCTCCCTCATCAACCTTCCTCCTCCTCTCCCCCTCTCTCTGCGGCCCTGCCGCTGCCCCTTGCCCTTCTTGTCGTCTCCTTCCCCCGTCCCTTCCCTCTCCCCTGGGCTCCATCTGTGGCCCGGGTCTCGGGGGTCCGGGGGGCGGGCGGGTGGGTGGTTTGGCGTTGTCCCCGCCCCGCCCCGGTGGGCCTCCTGGCACCTCGGGCGGGCCACAGTATCCGGGGGGCGAGCTCTATAGCCCCGCTGGGCTGGTCCCATAAGCCCGCCGGGGTCCCGGAGGGGTGGTTGGGGGTTTGGTAGGCGGGTGCGCTTCCTGCCCCCGCCCGGTTGGGGGGGGGCCCTGCTGGTCGCTCCTCTTAACTCACTGCACTAGTTTTGCACAATACACTTTGTTTATAGACATATAGGGCACATTACACACTTTGGGGGTGGGGGGTGGGTAGCGTGTAGACACCGTCTTCGCCCTACCACACCGTCTTCGCCCTCCAATTTTAATGCACCACACAACTGGGGGGTTGGGGGTTTAGGGGTTTGGGGGCGGCTGGGGCTGGGTTGGGGTGTTTACTCTCCGGCTGGTGGCCCCTGCGGGGCCTGGGGGTTGTCCCTTGGCGCTGCCGTGGCCTGGGGGCGCCTGAGGTGTTGCGCTTGCTCTGTGCTGGCAGGGGTCAACGGCTCCTCTCTTTGGTGGAGATTTTCATGCATGCCAGATCCACCACACCAGCATCTATCGAAACTCAGACACAATCTGCTTCTTCCTCTGGCTGATGTCTGTGGATCTCAGTCTGCTTCGTCTGTCCTTCCTTCCTTTCCTCAGTCTCTCATTTGGTCTCTTGAGGTCTCCCTGATTTGTTGGAATTTGGATGTTTCTGGGGGTTGGTGAAGGACTCTGGTTAGTGGCCCGGTGGGTGGTGGGTGGTGTCTGGTCGGTGCTGGATTTCACTCTCCTTTCTTTTCTTTGGTCCTTCCTCGGGTCTCCTGACGGCCTCACGGCTCTGGCTGGGTTCTGAAGTGTTCGGTTTAGGTGAACGGTATGGGATTTTTTAATAGATTTCAGGTGAACTAATGAATACACACTCACACGCACGCACACACGCACATGCACATACTCACCCACATAAAAAGAAAAAAATGTATAGGTGGGGAAAATGTAGCAAAGTGGTGCCACAAACAAAGCTATTCTCATGACATGTTAAATGCACGGACGATTGTAAGGGCCCATGACTTACAGGAAAATGGTAGTAGTAGCTTTTCAGTCTCCAATCAGTATTGTATTCCATAATAGTACACACTCTATAACAATCAACAGTCATGAAAGCAAAATCTGGTTTAATGTAAGGCTGGCTGTTTTTTTTTAACAAACCTACTATATTTGCCTAAAATAACAGCTTCCAAAATGTAAGGGGGAAAACATAAACAAATTATTATTTGCAACCTTAAAAAAACACACACAAAAAACAGCTTTGGAAATAAGTAGCCTACTTTGAAAAATAAAAGTAAATTACATTTTTTCAAATTTATATTTGCATCACATGAAACTTTTGTACAAAAAACAGGAAGCTGATCACTCACATCACTGATGAGTAAACCACTTGTTTCTTGATGCTGAGCATTTGTAAAACTAACAACAATAAGTGTGGTGCTTTCTTTAGTTATTCGCCAAGGCTTATTAAGTGGCCAAAGACCCAAAATAAACATTACATTGAGAGCGTCAGATGTCAGAGTATGTTCGTGTCATTTATCAACTCACTATTGAAGTTGCCACAAATTGTCACAAAATGACAAATGAGTACAGGACCCCAAGAAGCAGACAAAGCACACTAAGCGTTTAACCAGTTTATTTACAACAACAAAAAAGCACCAAAAGGATATGTAGCAAGAATGGTAGTTCAAAGTACAAACAAAAGAGCACGTAACATGCGAGAATTGGATAAAAACACAAAGCCTCCAAATGAGGGGCGTCGTAAAATATAAAGTAACCAAAACCAGAACAGCAAAAAGGTAAACTAGAGTAACGATGACAGGAGGTACTTGCGCAAAAGAAACGACTCGAAAAAGTACCCAGGACTGATGACACAAGGAAATGGAGTCTGGCTTTGGCAGTAAGCAATTGACTTACAGTCTGTTGCAGTGCGCTTAAATAGCCTGCTGATCACAATGACCAACAGGTGTGGGCCAGGAAGTTCCACCCATTGACCAGCACCTGTTAATTGAAAAGAAAAAGAAAACAACAAGCAGGCCAAGGAACATGACACAAAGTATTCTTGTCACATACATTTTTCAAAACATAGGACATAATATTAAGGAATGCATCAATACAAGAGCAAGGTATTCTATATTATCAACACAAACATACTCATATTTAGTGAATTGTAATTGTCAAACTATAATAATATCAACAACTGTACTGTGAAAATCTTTCTGTACATAAAGTTGCCCCCCCCCCCTTTTTTTCCCCCTGTTTACTAAGTTACGGTTAGAGTATATCACTTTAATTTACAATCCAAACCCTTTTTTTTTAACCAGGTCTCACTAATGGCAGCAACATGAAATTTATGTTTTAATGCTTGTTAAAAAGTATTTGATTTTTACAAAGTTTGTATAAAGGCTCCTGCTATTAAAATGTATCAGTGACAATCCATTTAATTAATTACATTTATACTATTGAATACTATTGAGAGTTACTTTTAGAATTATGAGTCTGGGCCAACATCGGTGTCAAAATCATAAGATTTATGTTTTTTGTAACTAATCTTGATCTATCTTACCTCACACAGAGATTAGTCTTCCTCCAGGATGAAGGTGGAGTGGCTAGAATCCAGTTGAAATGTGGAAGCTGGTCTACTATTCGGGTGCATGCACGTGTCTGCTAAACGTTCTAAATTGGTGTGTTGCTAATTTTGCTTTCTGGAAGTACTCTATAAATCTAGGTTAATTTAGCACACACATTGTGTTTCATTAAACCTGAGATGAATTACATCGGCTCCTTTTCCGTCTTTTAAATACCACATCTTAAGGCAGGTGCAAACAGCAGTTCTGTTTGTAACAATGACAAGAAGATACATGCAAAATGAGAGGAAATTGAGAGAACTCATGTTTTCCGCTTGTGTTAACATTTTCGAAATGCCAGAAAAAAATGATCATATCGTCTATTCAGCAATGCAACTTTGGAGCTTCTGCATGATCTAAAGAGCCAGTCAACTTTGACAAAACCACTTCCACTCTGCATGCCCTTGCGTTTGGGTCATTTTAGCACATCGTGACAATTGTTTTGTGATAACTTCTCCAAGAGCAGTTTCTCGGGTGTACTGTCCCAAGTTTACAGTTAAACAAAACATGGTTTATGTGGTTGCTGGCTTCACTAGAATGATTGTTACAATCAAAGTATTTTTTCTGTTGCTTGGTAATATATTTGTTTGTCTTCTCCTATTTCATCACTTGAAGTTTGATTTTATGGTTGCGGAGCTCTTTGAAATGTTCCATGCTGATAACTGTCAGCTAAGTGCAAACCCTTCTTTTACACCTGTTGCCAACATGTTCAAAGTGTGTTATGGTTTGAGTGGCCCAGTCAGAGTCTCTCAATTCAAATGAGATGCCGTGGCATGACGTCAAGTGAGTGATTCACACCAGACATTCCAAGAATATTGCTCAACTGGAATAGTGTTGTTAAAAGAAATGGTTCAAAATTATTTATGACCACTGTGAAGGTCCATCTGCAACTAAAGGAAACATGTGGCTGAGATCATTGCTGCTCAACCAGTTATTAAATCCAAAGTTTTGCATACTTTCCACACCTTATACTTTGAGGGCCCTATTTCCGTGTGCAGCGGCAGAAACTGTATCTTGCTAGACTAGTGCAGATAGAATAGGGCGCTTTGTACCATTGTGGGATGGAATGTGGCCGACTCCCGGCCAATCAAAGCTGCATTTTGATTGTTTACATTGAATGAAGCTATAACAACAACAAAAATCACTTGTTGAGCGCCAGGTGGTATGATATCCTGTGCATAGCCCTTAAGTCCTGAAGTATTGCAACCTTGATAATATCATTGTTGTCTTATAAAACTATTACTTGATGGAGATGAGCCTTACCAGTGGTCGATAATTAACATACCTTAAGTTCCGATTGCAAAGTTAGGAGATCTGAGCCAGAGTGGCAACTACAGAGACATTAGCCTCAGTTCAATACTGGGAAAAAAAAGACTTATTCTAAACAGAAGAAGACCTGAGCTTGATAAACATCTAAGGTGAAATCAAAATGGATTTAAGGTCGGAAGAACAACAGCAGGACACATCCTTCATTTCAGACGGAATATGGAAGGTATGAAGACCAACAACCTCCCCGCAATCATCACTTATATTGATATCAGAAAAGTATTTGACACCATACATTGAGTAAAATTGCTTAACATCTTGAGAGCCAATGGATTCCTCGCAGCAATTGTTGATGCTGTGGGAAGAATGTATGAAACAAGTGTGGCAAAAGTGAGAACAGCAGATGGGAAATTGATCTATTTGAGATACTGGCAGGTTTACAGAAGGGGTACATTCTCGCCCTACATGTTTATCGTCATTATTGACTATTCACTCAGAGAAGCTATTGATGGAAGAGAAAACAAGGAATTGGGCTTCCACCTTGAAATGAGGAAGAAGAAATGAGTTGGGCTAGCGGTCTTGACTGACCAAGTGGGACTCAAAATAAATGGCAAGACAAATTGAATGTCCGTCAACACTTAGAGTGGTGTTATAAAGACCAGTAATGGCACATTGCTTCAACAGGTTAGATGATTTGAAATACGTAGGAGTTTGGATGGGCAAGCACTGAAAAAGATATTGAGATCCGAAAGGCTGTAGCATGGAAAGTCTGCAACAAGATGCCAAAAAATGTTGTGGTGCAGTGTAGGAGTGCGGTGATGCTGGCGTGAGTGCTGGCAAGGATCACTTGCTTGAGGTGAGTTTGAATATGGCGAAGACAGAAATCACAGAGAGCTAAGATTTACAACTACAACTCTTTACCTCTTACAGGCTCACGCTTAGCCAATAATGGAGGTATTAACAGATGAAAAAATATCCGCCACTGCAAAAGTAAACAATGAAAGAAACCATCCATCCATTTTCTCAATCGCTTATTCCTCACAAGGGTCGCGGGGATGAAATAAACCATTCTACATATCAATCATACTCCATGCGTGCACTCCCAACAACCAAGTTCAAAATCAAACACTTTGTAACAACTCATCTAAAACTCCCCTTCCTAACATTTAATAATGCAACATTCCACCATGTCTACTGTCTTGGTAGATTAATGCCGAGAGGACTTCATTGAACACTAAGCACAAACAAATGTGTTCAGCAAAAAAGAATGCCATTTGGAATAAATAACCAATATACACAAGAAATATATGAGCACCCCAAAATCTTGTCCAAAAGAAAACAATCCCGCTTTGTGTGTGGTTAATTGTCAGTCTTGCACACATTTTCAGCAATTCAAACCTATGTAATATATTTATAAACAAATCTCTGAATTCCCTTTACAGGGACTTTAATAGTTGAGAACACTGCATACAGTAGAAATCACAGTAGCTGAAACCAAAAGATGTCAATAGCACAAACATAGAACCCAAGAATACACGCACGCACGCAAACACACACACACACACACACACACGCACACACAGGTTCAGACAAATTACATTTTTTCCTTCTGTGTTATTGGCCTACAGCCGGTTGAGTCACAATTGATTTCATGGTGGAGGCCTCACCCTGACCCATTCCTTAATTGAAGGAAGCTGGTAAGCAAGTGGTCCATAAAATTAGATTCTCTTTTCAACCATGTGTATAGTCATACAGCTGGTGACATCACTACATACAGATGCATTTATTTACATTCAGACATAGCTACACACAAGCAATCATTAAACACAATTTCCCCACGTTAAATTCAGTGTCTGCCTAAATATACCATACATACATGATTTTACTATTCTTTTTTATGTAAATATGTTTATAGCTTCAAAATGACACGAATAAGGGAGTTACTTTGTATTATAGCTTTTTTAATTATGTATGCATATATTGTTCATTTTTTAGCGCTATCATACAACCAGACAAGCCTGTTTAAACGATATTGCTGCTCCATAATACAGAAAAAATCTCCCTAAATATTCTATAAGCTATCAAGTTGGTATAGATTAGAATTGAATAAAAAGTAGTGTTGTTCCGATACCGATACTGCATTAAAACAATAGCAAATAAGTATAATATATTTGAATAAAATATGAGTAATGCGCTTGGAAGTTATAGCACTTGAGTAATGTAGGAAAGAGTCAAGAGGTGTGTACTTTGGTCAATTATGCGGGGTATATTAATGGCTGTTGAGTTTGTTAATGGCACTGGGGAAAAGCTGTTCCACAAGTCAGATAAACACACAGACAATTGTTTTTTGTCCAGAATTTGCTTTACCTGACTAGGGATGTCAAACGCCTGACTATTATATGCCTTATAAGATTGTCCTATAAGATTATCTTTTGGTCTGAGGTGTTTGTCCCGACAATAGAGTCTGAAATGGGATTTGATCTTAAATGTTAAACGTAATGAATATTCCTGACCAAAAATCTTCATGTCTGGGGATGCCGACTACTCTTTTTCTTCTTGCTTTCTTCTTTTTTTTTCTATGAACTTTATTTAGCAATGAACATTATACAAAACATGTAGAACATTTTTATATAAAAATCGTATGCAACAAATTAAGTCACGAAACACATCAGGGAGGCTACAAAAGATATAAAAGCTAAATCAAGTGTATGGGACCAAATACAAACAAGGAGAATATACAATAAAAGATCAGACAAATACAGTGCTCAGCGTAAATGAGTATAACCCAACAGGTTTGTAAAAACACTTTTAGTTTCCTTTCAGGATTTTTTTTTTTTTTATGGGACACGATACTACAGAACACTCAACAAATGTGGGCAAATTGATTGCAAACAAGATTTGTTAATTAGTACCCACAAAAAAGTAGTTTTTAAATTAAATATATTAAAGGGATGCCTTATTTTTTGCATTAGTTAATTTGATTAAACAAAAGATTTTGTAGTTTATGCATTCTCTTTGCTTTTTACTTTACTTTCATGTTGTGAGTTAAGCACATATTCAACAGAAAACATCTTGTCAACATTTTGGAAATTGTTCTTATGTTCATTGAGATATTGAATAAAATCTCTAAATTTTTCAAAGTGGGTGTACTCATATATGCTGAGCCATGGCTCAGGAGGTAGAGCTGGTCGTCCAGTAACCGGAAGGTTGGCTGTTTGATCCCTGCTCTCCCCAAGTCATTGTTGTGTCCTTGGGCAAGGCACATACATTAACTCCAGTGCCACTCACACTGGTGTATGAATGGTGCAAATGTTTGGTGGTGGTCGGAAGAGCCGCAAGCACACACTGGCAGCCACACTTCCATCAGCCTGCCCCAGGGCAGCTGTGGCTACCGCCACCAGAGAGTGAATGTGTGAGTGCATGAATAATGTATCTATTGTAAAGCGTCTTTGAGTGTCCAAAAAAGCGCTATAGAAATCTGATGCATTATTATAATTATTATTATTATATTTTTTGCAGTAATTTTACGCTTTGTAGATAACGAAGAAAACCAACTTTTAAACCCAATGAAAGTTGGTTTCTTATGAATGAATTTGGATCTAATATATTTGCTAAAATAATAATGAAATGTATTATATAAAATTGTGTGTATAAGCAGTTTTATCAGTCAAAGACATCAAATACTACATGTTTCCAAACAAAGGAGAAATTAGGGTAAATGTTATCTATCATGAATCGTGTCATTTTGCACCACAACTGTTTGTATATGACAAGTCCAGAAAAAACAACAACCAGTGTTTTACTTGATTCACCACAAAAACTGCAATTAATATATTTTTTATATTTCAATAACAATTGGTGGGGTTGAATCTATGTAGCATCTTATAGGGAAATTTCTTTCCATCTCCCAATTTATATTATCAACAAAGGAAGACCAGTATGATTTGCAGAATGTGTATACAAGGTATTGCTGAAAAAAATTATAAATTAATCGGTTCTTAGTCCTGCTGTTGCCTGTCAGACATGTTTTTTCAATAAGGGTTTATTTCAGTAACATCCAATAATCTAGGCAAAGGTTGAATATTCTTTCGAAAGCAGCTTTTGAAAAGTAAAACGATACCTCGACGAATGGCATCAAACACACAATAGAAAAGTCTTTCAGAGAAGCTGGGAAGCCATAGGTGAGCCAGAAATTCTAAGTATAAAGTTGTAAAAAAAAAAATTAATTATTGAGTTAACAACAGGATATAATTTTTAAACCATCGTTGTAGAAAGAAACCCAAATTTTGAATTTCTTTTTTTACATTTTTGATAAGCAATTTGAAAATAGTATAGCAACGTTGACGTTCTTTTTCATTGCAGACCCCAAAGTAATAACAGATTATTGAACAGGAATGTTGGAAATTCACATCCCAATCATTAATGGTGATTAGTTCATACTTCTTGACAAGGCCAACCAGACGCTTTAGAGAGTGTATCAAAAACATTAATAGCAATTGGGACCATTGGTGGAACAGAATCTTTATGTGTGTGGTGTTCTTTGTTGAGATTATTGGAATAGACGACACACAATATGACTAAAACTGATAAATGTCTGTTTTTCTATCTTCATGTGTGTGGCCTGTAAGAGATAAAAAAATAAAAAATCTTTTAACATTTGAAAAATCTCTATGTGTGTACTAGTCGGCCTTGGTTTGATTTTGCGGCTTTTGTGTGGTTCATATCATCGGCTAGTGGGCAGCAGTTCAAACCAATGATTGCCTGGGTGGGGAGTTGTCCTTGGTGATTTTTGTTGAGAGCTGGCAATGTCCTTTACACTGGGCAGAGAGAAGCCCGTGGTTTTCAGGGCTGTGTTTACTCTCTGCAGTACTTCCCTGTCAATTGACAACCATCTCTCTTATATGCATAATATAATTATGCAATTTCCTCTTTCCTCCTGAATAGTTACAATTCATCTGGTCTATAATGAACTTTTCAACTTACAACTAATTAGTCCCACGGTCACCAGTCTTACATATAATCAGCCAACATGTCCAGCAATTTCCTCATTTAGAGACTCCACTGAGTATGATGAAACACGTGGGAAACGATTGGGGTTAGTATGCAAATGTAAACTTAATCAAAACAGTGGCGGAAAATCTTTTCGGACTTGGGTCTTACACGTTGCTCATATAATTAGGTTAAGAGTGCAATGACCAAAGTTTTATTTAGTTATTTTAGTTTTAGTTTTTTAGTTTATTATAGTTTTAGTTATTGTTATTGTATTATTGTTAAGAACTGCTGCAAGGTCCCTATTATAATTAAATAAATAAATTATTATTTTCACCAATAATTATTATTTTGCGGAATGAATCACATCTTTGACAGCTTAAAAATGCATGAAAACTCACCAAACTTCAAAACAAAATCGGGCCTGACGAAAATATGATATTTTGTACAGGCTTACAAAAAATGGCTATGTAGCTTCGACCCCCCACCCCCCCCCCCCCCATCACCCCCACCCCCTAATTTTGACTAAATTAGCCTATAACAGCAAACCAGATCACTATTGTTAGTTAAAAGCACGAGCAACTTCTCTTTTAATTAGTATTAGCTTGATTATTGTTCAAGCTAACGCACTGAAGCTAACACTGAAGCGGTGGTGAAGCATAAGAGGTTGCGAACCACAAAACGGCACTTTGCCTGCGCGATGTCAGATGAGCCACAACCTGATGCAATGAAGAGGTTGGAAGTATCATTTTTTAATGCTGTGGTAGACTGAAGCATTCGGTCTTTGGAGGACCGCATTCAGTCCCTAGAGCGAGTCAGAAACCAGTTTGGAGTGCTTCTCAACTGTTGCCAGCCTGGTGCACAGAGAAGGAGGGATCAGTGTAAACATCTTGGAGACAAACTCACTTGTGGAGAATAGGCAAATATTAATTGGAGTGCACTGGCTACAAAGATGGAGAACCTTCCAGAACTCCCAAAAGCAGAGACGACCGCATTAGAGCTGCTCACTTACCTCTCACAAAATGAGATTTGTGTATTATTATTATTATTATTATTATTATTAATATTATTATAGTCAAATTTTTGGGTAGCTCTACGGATAGCCTGCTCTCTCCAAGTGACTGTAGCATCTGCAGAGCGGAGCTTTTCCAAAATCATATTAATAAAGACCTATTTGAGATCTTCCATGGCACAACAAAGAATAAGTGGACTGGCTGTGATGAACATAAATAAAGT
Source organism: Vanacampus margaritifer (assembly GCF_051991255.1). Taxonomy (NCBI): domain Eukaryota; kingdom Metazoa; phylum Chordata; class Actinopteri; order Syngnathiformes; family Syngnathidae; genus Vanacampus; species Vanacampus margaritifer. The sequence goes on along the minus strand of NC_135438.1, from coordinate 20,623,158 downwards.
TTGCCAACAGATTTCATACACCGATGTCATAAATGGTTTTGCTTTCAGAAAAGCCAGGAAACACAGGTTCTAAGGAGAGGGTGGATTAAAAGAATATCGAATCACATGTTTGGATTGCTGTGGATTGTTCAGGTTTGGGTTTGTGCATCTGTGTTGTGTGTGTGTGTGTGTGTGTGTGTGTGTGAGAGAGAGAATGGGCATTCTCATTTTATGGCAATGCAAGTGTATTCGTTTAAATGTGACCGCCCACTCATTTGTGTAGGAAATGTACTGTAAAGCCCTTGTCACACTGCATTTAGCAGAGTACAGTGAAACGTCGTCAAGACCAATTGATCGTGTATGTTGTGAGGGGAGGGGTCCACAGAATGGATTGTTGTTGGCCGGCATGGAGCGGTGCGGCTGGAAGACTCGAATTGGAAAATGTTCTATTCAAGAGCTGCGGCAGTGGATGTCAGACAATCGCCCAATTGGAGAGGAGCTGGCGGAGGACGTTAGTGTTACTTTGATGGACTTATTTGCAAGTGACGGCTTGATTAAACTATCCAAATTCCCACCAAGCCATTAGTTTTTCTTTGCTGCTTGTGTCCTCCTCCTCCTTAAAATGTTCAATTTCAGGTCTTTCTTTTACATCAATGAAAGATACAGTAAATCTTGTCTAGGTGCAGTCCATCCAGTGGCAACATATTAGTTTTTACTTCCTGGTAGGCTGCTATGTCACTATTTCCAAATATGGGCATGTTGGCAATCAATACAGTTTGCGTTGCCGCACAACTCTTTCACACTGAGAAAGTGCAGTGTGAAAATCCCACTTGCGAAGTCGGAAAAAAAAATACCCTGACTTCACCGATGGACTACAATGTGACATCACTCTACAATGGTGACTCCTTTGTAAACATACCATGAATGGTAAAACACAATTTACTCGAGTATAAAACTAGATAGCTTTCTTCATTCATAAATATTCAACATAACTTCACGTAACACAACGTACGTGACAGTATGCCGCTATCTCCCTGCAAGAAATTATACGGTAAACTACTGAACTGTATGAAATGCTTATGAAATAAGATAAAAACAATAAATGGAGCAAAATTGCAAGAAGGCAAGTTTGCTGGAGGTCAAAATGAGTTTTGAGGACCAAAATAAAAAAAATATTTATCACTAGCCGCCATTTTGGTTGTTTACTCTCGCCTAAATCCAACTTCCGACCATCCTCGAATGCAACATTAGTTATTTCCTTCCCTGCAGTCTTTGTTAGATCATTCGTTTGCTTTCACTTGTCATCCTGGTTAGTAAAGTTTAGTCTGAGTGTCAGTTTCTTTGAATCTGTTTTGTTTTGGCCTTTAAAGTTTTTTGATAGTTTCAACGAGCCTAGCTTTGGTGATTAAGCATTTTCGTAAGCACACCTGTCTTCTCTGACCCCCCTGATTATGACAGAACAGACTGCAAAATGGTTCGAATGATTTAATAAGGTCGTTCAAACGGACTGATAAAGTCATTTGAATGTATTGCAAACTGGTTTGAAAATATTGACGAAGTGGCTTGAATGTATTAATGAAGTTGTATGATGGGTATTTGCTAAAATTATTATTAATTTTTCCCCATAATTACTTGCGCTTGCACAATTGTGCACTTGGAACACAAACTGAAAAAGGGCTTTCCAACCGTGGGCAAATGGCACACAACATTAGCATTTGGCATATGATTCATTGGATGAACGGAAAACATGCTCAGCAGACATAATAAAAGCATAAAAGTTACAACTAAACAATGTTTACTTACTTAAAAAAAAAAAAATGGCCTGCCAAGGGGACTTAGTGAATTTAGTGCCCAAGGCAAGTTGTTGTCCTACTTGTAACTTTTTTTTTAATCATTCCTCACTCCTCTATGATGACAATACATGCAAAATTATACTGCATGTGTAAAAACTAGAGCAAAAAACAAGTTTGCCAATGTCTATGTTTGGAAGCTAGCTGTTATGAAATTGTAGTTACCATTCACCATCTTTTGCTGTCATTTATGGACCTGCTGGACGCATCTAAAATTAATAAGTCAAAATCCTGTGATTCCTGTTGTTTTGAAAAAATCATAATCATGGAAATGGAATGGAATCTTCAAACCCCAATTCCCATGAAGTCGTGATGTTGTGTAATTCATAAAAACAGAATAGAATTATTTGCAGATCATTTTCAACCTATACATAATATATAATTACAAAGACAAGATATTGAATGTTTAAACTGCTAAATGTCGTTATTTGATTATTTATTTGCAAATATTCCCTCATTGTGAATTTGGTGTTGACAACACGTACCAGAGAAGCTGCAGGCACAGGAGCATGTTTAATAATAATAATAATAATAATAATAATAATAATAATAATAATAATAATAATAATAATAATAATAATAATGCCTATACTTTTAACAGCACTCAATTACCATTTGGGAGCCAAGAACATCAATTGCTGAAGCTTTATAGGTGGAATTCTGTCCTTTTAGTGCTTGACGTGCAACTTGAGTTGTTCACCAGTCCGGTGTCTCCATTGTAATTTTTTGCAATTCATAACGTACGACGCATTTTCAATGGAATACAGGTCTGGAGTGCTGGCAGGCCAGTCTACTACTCACACTCGTTTACTCTTAAGCCACACTGTGGTAACACATGCAGAAAACACGTCCATCATTTCAAAAAACTATTTGAATTGTGGACTCATCAGACCATCATCAACTTTGTGTCAGTCCATCTCAGTGTTGTAGATGTATGAATGTTGCTTTGCATGGTAGGGTTTTAACTTGCATTTGTAGTTGAAGGGACAAACTGTGTTTTCTCAAGTATACCTTGATGTCGTTTTTTTATGTTGTGGCGCCTCAGGGATCACAACATAAAAAATAACAAAATCACAAACATTCAATGTTAGTTTCTGGCCTTGCCACTTACGTGTAGAAATTTCTCCACATTCTCTGAATCTAGTAATGGTATTTTGGACAGTAGATGATGACCTCCGTAAATTCCCTGCAATACTACACTGAGAAATGTCTAATAAAATAACATAAAATAAAATAAACAGTTGCAATATGTGTTCACGCAGAGTTTCACACTGTGGTGAACCTCACTCCATTGTTGCTTGTGAACAACTGAGCGTTTCTGGGATGCTAATGTTATACCCAATTATGATGCTCACTTGTTTCCAATTAACCTGTTCAGCCGTGGAATGTTCCAAATAGGTGTTTTTTTGTGTATTCCTCTACTTTCCCAGTCTTTTGTTGCCTCTCTCCAAACTGTTTTGGAGCGTGTTTCATTTCATTTATTTGCTTTGAACATTAAATATCTCTTATTTGTATTGTATTCAAATGCATAAAAGTTGAAAATAATTATTCTAATCATTGTATTCTGTTTTTATTTACATTTTAGAAAACATCCCAGCTTCTTAAGAAATAGGTTGTCACTCAATATAAAATGAACTGTTCGAATAAACAAATATCTTATTCTTCAATATCATTGTGACATTTCACATATATCAGTATCATACTGACAAAAATAAAATAAAAGAGAATTAAAAAAATAACATTCTCCAACAAAGATATAAATCTGACAACTCACAATCTCATTTTGAAGGAAAAATAACTTTTTAGGCACTTTTCTGCAACAAATATAGTTTTGAATAAGTTGTATTTTGAATGTAGCATTTTGACGGAAAAATCTTGCTCAATATGACCCCACTATCTCCTCTTGTCCTTGTAATTTCCAGCACTATTCACCTCTGCCTTGGCAATGATGAGACTTTGTATTCTTTATCCAGAAGCTCTTCTTATTTGATACACAAAGGTCATACATGGTCAGATGCGTACTGTGCTGTTCAGAGCACTTAATCAGACCTTTGCAGTTTTCGCCCCCACAAAAGTACCACTGATTTTGGGGCCCCCAACAAGTACTGCAATAATATTAAACTTACCAAAGAAGGAGCATTGCACATGCTATCTTACACACCCACACAGTCAATCAAATGTATACACATTCTTCAAGTTCGTCATCCCACAATTTCCCCTGTACAGTTGTCTCCCCCACTGAGACGCCTCCTGTTCACCAGACAGATTCTACATGTTTACAGCTAATGGGCCTCCACTGCCATATATCCATGTCCCCTGGAAGAAATAAACTCTGTGGGAGTTGTCTGTACATTTTCACCAATTAATTTCTTCTAAATAAGATCTTGTCTGTTGAGCTTGTGTGTCTGTTCCAGCAGTGACAGCCAACAGACCTCCGATCACCTACCATTGAAAGGCTATTAGTTCTGTGTGTAATGGTCCCACTGAAGATACAATCATAAATGTGGTCTCTCACTGCAGTCATCTTAATGAGCAGAAACAATCTTTTTATTATTATTATTACATTAAGTAATGAACTTGAATTTTTACACAAGGCAAGTTAAATTTTTGTTCGGAAAAAAAATAGCCATGTTCTACATTAGAAACATTATTTAACAACATATGGAACAGATGTCAACTGCTGTGTTTAGTTACAGTTCATGCACAATTAAAGAAAAAAAAAAACAGCTATTCTCCCTGCATTTCTTGCCTTTGCACCATTTTCTGTGCTCCCAATTTAATGCAGGTCAGGCATTGTTTATCCCTTGTGCTAAATTCCCACAGCACACACGAGGGCCAAAGATCCACGAGAGTGAGAGTAAGAGAAAACATGCCCGCTCAGCAGACTCCCACACTAGCTGTAAATGTGGGAATCTGTTCCCACTGAGAGGGAGAAGGTCCGTCGGATCTGCGTAGCCTATTTAGAAGAGCCCATTAAAAATGGTGCGTTATCAGAAAATGGTGTCAAAATTAGTGTGTTAATTTAAAGTTCCTTTAACAAAACAAATTTTTTAAACACACGATGAATGACTGCCCCTTTACTTGGAAAGTCTGTACTGGGCAAATTCCAGTCGCAATGCAGCAGACACGTTCACGTCAAAAGTTAGCAGCAATAAAATTAATAATAATGCATATATTTGTGGAGACTGGGGTCAAGTTGTATTTTACAATTTAAAAAAATTGCAGAATTTCACAAGGTACTTCATATTAAAGATTAGGTATCTCTTAATATGAAAAGAAAAATGCACTTAGCTGTCACCAACGTCTTACAAATACAATTACGCCATCTAGTGGCAGGTAAATTACTTCAACATAAATAAATATCACCCTCGTTTTTTTACAGTACAATACACCTTTTTTATTTTTTAACTCAATTTTATGAATTATTATGGAATTACTGTATCAATGACTAAAAGATGCAGCCGTATTTCTATTAGTTTACCATTTTTTCCACTTACTAAAATATTTTATTGTACATTTTATTGTACATTTAGAACAGATTAAAAAAAACATTTTTAACGTTATTTGTCCATTTTCTGGCTTTTTTATGTTTTTCTGCTTTTCATCAAAGAAAAAGCATTTGAAAAAAACACTAGGGACCTGACATTTTACCAGGATTGTTTAAAAATGTAGAAGTTCAAATTGGCGCCATGCTGTAATTTATAATTATTACCAAACAGGAGGGAGAGATTCACACAAAATTGTTGTAATAATGCCCGATTTTGGCTCATTGACTCCCATTATAAATCAGTTTTTGATATGCTGTAAACCTGATATGTTATAATGCATTTTCCGTGATTACTGATGCAATCGCTTCTTTGACGAGTCATAAACATGAAAATAGAGGAATTTGTGTGTTGAGAGTGTTAACACAAAAATCCACTAGGTGGCGCCAAAGGCTAATAAATGAATACAAAATCCATGCATAAAAAAATTCTATTGTTATGACTTATGGACTTGTTTGAGCCTCTAACTATGTCATATGAAATATTCAAATTATTTTTTTATTTTATATATATAAACAGCATAGTTAGTCTTGCTATTGCATAATACTGCTATTGTTGTCCATAGGGGGCATTAAAAAAATAAATAAAAATAAAAACTATATGTGTGTATATAGGTCTGATGCCACTGAACATTTTGAGCGGTTGAAAGTGAAAAAAATATTCATAAATGACTAAGTTATCTCACTTCAAAGGAAATGCCTGATTTTGGCAAAATTACAAGAGTTGTGTGCTATTCAGAAAAATGCCATTGTGAAAAACTGGGCATGCATAAAAAAATTATATTGAACATTTTGAGCGGTTGAAAGTGAAAAAAATATTCATAAATGACTAAGTTATCTCACTTCAAAGGAAATGCCTGATTTTGGCAAAATTACAAGAGTTGTGTGCTATTCAGAAAAATGCCATTGTGAAAAACTGGGCATGCATAAAAAAATTATATTGTTATGACTTATGACCTTGTTTGAGCCTCTAACTATGTCATATGAAATATTCAAATTAGTCTTTTATTTTATATATATATATACAGCATAGTTAGTCTTGCTATTAGCATAATACTGCTATTATTGTCCATAGGGGGCATTAAAAAAATAAAATAAAATAAAAACTATATATGTACAGATAGGTCTGATGCCACTGAACATTTTGAGCGGTTGAAAGTGAAAAAAAATGGAAATGCCTGATTTTGGCAAAATTACAAGAGTTTTGAAAAATGCCATTGTGTAAAAACTGGGCATGCATAAAAAAATTATATTGTTATGACTTATGACCTTGTTTGAGCCTCTAACTATGTCATATGTAATATTCAAATTTGTCTTTTATTTTATAAATATATACAGCATAGTTAGTCTTGCTATTAGCATAATACTGCTATTATTGTCCATAGGGGGCATTAAAAAAATAAAAACTATATATGTATAGATAGGTCTGATGCCACTGAACATTTTGAGTGGTTGAAAGTGAAAATATATTCATAAATGACTAAGTTATCTCACTTCAAAGGAAATGCCTGATTTTGGCAAAATTACAAGAGTTTTGTGCTATTCAGAAAAATGCCATTGTGAAAAACTGGGCTTGCATAAAAAAATTCTATTGTTATGACTTATGGACTTATTCAAGCCTCTAAATATGTCATATGAAATATTCAAATTAGACCTTTATTTTACATATATATATATATATATACAGCATAGTTAATTTTGCTGTTAGCATAATACTGCTATTATTGTCCATAGAGGGCATTAACTCTTTGACTGCCAAAAACGTTAAATGACGTTTAGTAAAAACCTACGGAGGGCCGCCAAGGACGTTGAAAGACGTTCTCCAATTTAATTTTTTATTTTTTTGGAAACGGGTGGAGGAAAGCCTTGCCCAGCTGTGGTGAAAGTTTCAAGCAGATTTAGTTAGCCTAATGACTATTTTTGGCCCCTAGATGGTAGCAATGACTCTCTTTTGACAAGATTGGGTAGGCGTCAGTAGAAGACGTGAGACGGAGCTAGAGGGGACAATGGCTGGGGAAGGGAAGAGAACATGGCGACCGGTTGCAAGCAGCTCACGCTCGAGCATTTTTTTTCAAAGACGAAAATCATCGACCAACGCTAAAGAGCACATTGATGACGACGATGATCATCATTGATGATGATGATGGTGACTCCGAGGTTGGAAGCGTTGCCACGGCAGTAGAAGACGTGAGGCGGAGCTAGATGGCTGAGGAAGCGAACAATGGCGACCGGTTGCAAGCAGCTCACACTTGGGAATTTTTTTCAAAGACAAAAGGCATCGACCAACGCTAAGAGCACATTGATGACGACGATGATCATCATCAATGGTGATGATGGTGACTCCGAGGTTGACGCCAAAGTTGGAAGCGCTGACGCGGCGGCTATGACGACGTCATAAAGGTTCACAGGCTAGCGATGCTAACATCGGAAAACGCGGAGCACAACCGAGCACGCTCAGGCGGACGTTCAATCGTACGACGAAGAGTACCCCGAGTCCAATGCATATTCATCGGAGGAGTGGGTACAGTCTGCTACTTGCTATTCCCCGCAAAAAAAGGCCGTCAAGAAAGTGTAACGTCTGCACGCGAAACGGACAATCGAAGTGAAATGTATCTGTTGTGCAAATCCTGCTCCCTCTCCTTGCACGCAGGGCAGTGTTACAAAAAGAAAAACTGTATTTGAAACATCCACATAATTGTAAATAGTACCACAGTTGCACACATTTGTAAATAGTTTGTGAAATTGTTTTGTCAAATTGTTACACTGTTGAATGGAAATAAACGTATTTTGCAATCCAAAAACACTTTTTCATTGTTGGTGGTGGTGTATTACAGAAGTAAAGCACTATTTAGGTGTTTGTGGCATCATTCATGGACAAAAAGAAGTGTACAATTCACTAGAGTGCATGAAATAACATCGTTTCACAAAAAGCTCTTTTTCTCCGCTTTTTGTTTCAAAACAGAGCATTTCGGTGAAACTAACCATTTTCTATTGTTGATTACTGAAGAACGGAATAAGGTAGAAACAAACTTTTTTTTCTGATTTTCTGATGAAAGATGAGAGTTCAATCTTTCATTTGGTAGTATGTGTGTTTCCATAGTCCAAACACAACATTTTCTGTGGACCTTGAAAGATCAGTCAAAATGCTTAAATCGGCTGGCACTGGCGACATCCCGTTTCTGAAAACGTCTGGCAGTCAAAGAGTTAAAAAAAACATTTTTTTTTTAACTATATATGTATAGATAGGTCTGATGCCAGTGAACATTTTGAGCGGTTGAAAGTGAAAAAAAGTTATCACACTTCAAAGGAAATGCTATATTTTGGCAAAAATTACAAGAATTTAATCAAACTATAATAACGCCCAGGGGTTGTTAATTGTGAACTAAAAAGTCAAGCGAATAATTACAATTAAAAATGTTAATCGCCTGACCCCTAAATTTTATAGTGAAAAATAAAACACAGTAAAGCCTTCAAATTGCAAAGCTTTTCATTAAAACGTGTTTAACATTTGGCTGATCTTTAAATATTACTTTAATGAATCAGCAGGTAGCTCAATAGTAAAAGAAAAAAAAGAGGCTAATTTACAGGTCGCACAAGTGCAAGTGGATGAAAAATGTACTCATATTTCTCAAATACAAACCTGTCTAGGGGCGGGGGGATACAATCTGACATCTGACCCTATGTGAAAAAGTAAGTCTGTGGTGGAAATGAAAGAAAATGGACACTGGCAAGGCCCCAGCTTGCAAAGCTGAGCTGGTCACAGCAATCAGAGGAAATTGGTGCAAGATTGATACTGTTGTTCACTGGTTAGGTCCGTGCCTCAGCGTCCGCAAGCTGCCAGAAAAGCCACAGGTGGTGCAACAAAATGCCAGTGATGTATAGTGTTGCCTTTTTTTCCACACAAGAAAAACTGGTTGATTCACACAACATGCATTCTAAGTTGTGTAACCGGCGATGCAGATGCAAATAACTGGAATTGAAAGCTGAAATGATCATCATTTAATCTTTCTTTTTTTAATTTATCTTTACTTAAAAATCCTCCAGTTGAGTAAAAACAAAGCTGCGATTCGAGTCAATAATACATAATTGCATTGGCATTTGTCATTTTCTGGCAGTACATCTATAATTCTAACCAACACCACTCCTCCCCATGTGGCTCCCACATTCAGCACTATGCTTTGAAAAAACAGTCAAACTTAAACTATTCACTGTAATAAATAGTTAACCATTCTATGTTCCAGTTCGTTTGGTCTTGTTATGCCTTGCTTCTTTCATGAGGTCGTCCTGCACATGCTGTGCTCGTGGCTTCCCTCCAGTGTTAATTAGTCATGTCCGTGGCTGGATTAAGTCCATAGTCTGTAAGCACATCAGACAGGACGAGGAGTTTGCAGCGGTGCTCCTTTGTGCTGTTGTCTAACCATCTTTTGAAGGACATGCTTTTGAGGATGTTAGCCATAATCCATTCATGAACACTTCGACATGCACTTTGCCGGTCGCGTATATACGTATGCATGGTCCTAATAATATTTTGCTTGGGGCCCCAATTTGGTCAGAGGCAGCACTGATAGTGCATCAAAGTCATTTTTCCGCATCATATGTTTCTTGCCCAAAAAGCTAATTTTCTCAGTTTTTTGGGAGAATCATTTGAATTTCATAAATCTTTCCTATGTCCTCTGGCTGATTACTGAAGAATAGAAAAAGGTAGAATGAACATTTTCCCCTGCTCAAATGGGAGTGTATTCTTTCATTTGGTAGATTCATTGTATACAGGGGGTGCAAAAGTAGCCTAAACAGTAAAAATAAACAGAAAAAATAAACATTCATAATAGGTCATTATAAGTGACATAATGCATTTCCTAGCCCCTTCCCCTAACCCCAACCATCAAAAATGATTGCATACCCCTATTCCTTACCCTAACCTCAACCACAACCCAATTCAAACCTAAACTCGAAAACCAAGTCTTGACCCTCAAAAAGAGGTCTAAACTTGTGGGGCCCAGCAAAATGGTCCCACATGCACAGGTGGGCCCTACTATATAATAAAAACAAGACCACACAAACACACACACACACACACCCCTATACAAATGTAGAACGCAATATTCTGTGGATGTTGAAAAATCATCCCAAAATGCTCTATAGAGGCTTCTATGTAGGCTTTTTTCTTTTCTCAAAGTAGTTGGCAGTGAACAAGTTAAATGTGGCTCATTCCCCTCACTGACAATCTCAACATGGCGCAGAACAGACAATCCAATTACACCCAAGAAGAAACCGATTTGCTCATCCAGGAAGCACTTTTAGAAATGGGGGGGGATACACTTCAGGGTGTCTACAGATTATGCCAAATAATGTGTTTCATAATAAATTAATTTCAATCGCAATCTCTAAATGTTGAAATATATTGAAGCATGCAGGAGATTTTTTGCACATAATGTGCTAGTGATGGGCATAACAGTTATTTTAAGTGAACTGAATCTATAGAATCAGTTCATTAAAAAGAACTGTTCAAAAGATTTGTTCATCGAATCGTTCGTCATTTGCTTGGGAGGTAGGAGATCATAAAAAAATTGCATTTGGAGACAGCCCCTAAATAGTTATGCTTGCTAGTTGGATGATGTAAAACACACACAATAATATTAAATAATAATAATAATTAAAATATATGTATAATAATAATAATAAATTAAATGAATTAATTTCTACAATGAATCAGAGGCTTGATGCCCGCTGTCTACATATTTAACCTTGTTATAAATGTTGTAGTCTTAATTAAGTGAAGCATATGAAATGCACTATATAAATAAAGCTGCCTTGTCTGGGTTTGCCTCATGGGAATGTGTCGGCCAGTAGGCAAACTGGAAAGGGTCGAGCGTGGGAGGAAGACTGGAGGTGATGTGCTCAATCAGGACCCTCTCAAAACACTTCATGACAATTGGAATTAGTGTGATGGGCTGGTAAATCATTTAGTGATGTTATTTGAGGGTTGTCGTTTTTTTTGGGCACTAGGATGATGGTGTTACTTTTGAAACAGGATGACAGTATGTCTTGGTGTTAAAAATGGTCTGCACAGTCCCATAAGCCCAGCAAATGTTTTGTTTTTTTGTCATGGAAACCCTGTGCTTAGTGTACTCCAATACATTTGGAAGTGAGTGAACGAGGTATAGATTATCTACAATGCTTCTAGAAGTGTAATGCATTTAATGATCATTATTTGTACAATACAGCAAGGCATCACTGGACCACAGCTGGACCCCCTACAGTTTGCCTATCAAGCAAACGAGTTGGTGGATGACACAGTCAACATGGGTCTGTACTTCATCCTGGAACACCTTGATGGCGCAAAAACATACATGAAGATCCTGTTTGTGGACTTCAGCTCATCATGCTAAGGTCCTCTCCTCCAAGCTTCTCCAGCTCAGTGTGTCTCCTGCTACATGCCAGTGGACCTACAGCTTGACAGGCAGGACACAGCAGGTGATGCTGAGGAGGATAACATAATCAACATGCACCGTCAGCACCGGGGTCCCCCAAGGGTCTGTCCTATCTCCACTGCGTATCACACTCTACACGAACGACTGCACCGCAACGCACGCAGCTTTCAAACTCCTGAAGTTTGCAGACGGCAACGCAGTCATTGGCCTCATCAATAACGGTGACAAGTCTGCATATCGACAGGAATTGGAGTGGTTGATTTTCTGATGCGGCCAACACAACTTGGGGATGAACACGCTCAAGACTGTGGAGATGACTGTGGTCGTCAGGAAACATCCTTTCCCCAAGTTCCCCTCTACCCACGCTCGAGGATTTGCACGCTGCAAAAATCAAGTCTGGGGCAGGCAAAATCCCCTCTGGCCCCCCACATCCTGGTCACCACTGTTCCAGCCCCTCCCCTCAAGTAGGTGCTATCGAACCATGCACACAAAAACGAGCCATCATTCAAACAGCTTCTTCCCTTTTGCCATCAGTTCCCTAAACAATCCATTCATAACCCATATTGCACATCCTTATGCGACTGTAGCACTCTGCTGATCATTGTAGCTTCAGCTCTATACATACTTGCATACCTGTCAATCAGTATTCCACTGCACTAAACACTTTAAGATGCGCAAGGACTTTATGCATTATACTACATCCAAAGTTTTCTTTTATAACAATTGCAGCGTTACTAGTCACTTTAAGAGGTACGACGATTATTTGCATCACTTGCACAAATGTCATTGTACTGTAAATACTTCACTACTGCTCACTTGAGATTTCCTTGATGACTCTTTGTACTGCTTGCTGCTTGCACAGCTGTTTTTGGTTGGTTCTACAGTACAAAATGGTGCCCTCATATGATGCAAAGACTCTCTATTCTCATGTGTCATGTCTTTGTTTGTTATAGTCGCTTGTTACTGCATTACTAGTGACGCTCAGGCTGCCGGACACAAATTCCTTGTGTGTTTTTATGATTCTGATGACATATTTTCCCCATAGTAAAGCACTTCCCTACTGTCATGGCTGGCCCTTGCACCTTAGAAATCCTCCAATTTCCCCAAATGAAATACATATTTCTGTGCTACTACCGCAAGATTTGTAGTCAGGCCGAGATAATGTCTTCATAAACAATACGGACTTTTTATACTACCATGTCGCTACTCTGCTCATACTGTATATGTTCATTTTGGAGGGTTTCTATTGACGTTTTTGTAACATAATTAAGTATAACATATGCAATCAAGTTTACTTAACATAGGATGTCACAATAATGATAAAGGACAGCAAATAAATATAGTATTTGTTGATGGTTTTAAAAGAGGGAGGTTGAATGGTTAAACTAGCCCAGCACCCCACATCCTTTGTCTCTCATCTGCGACCAGTGACCATTTTGTACAATCCCCTTGGATAACAGTTTAGTCATGAATTGTTGCTGACCAATAAGAGCAGTGAAAGCTGTGAGTCATGCTTGTCACTATAAAGCAAGTGACAGCTGAGATCAGGGCAAGGTTATCATTACAACACATTGCATACTTTATCACTGGCTGTGTGCTTATTTTCTGTCCAAATAGACACTAGAAATTCACATGGAGATTCTGTTTTAAGAACACAGGTCATCCTCTTTCAAAAGGTTATCTCTGTGTGTTTGCAGGACATGTAAACTCAGATTTACCAGTGGAATTGAATAATTTACAGTTTGCAGTGACGCGTTTAAGCTTTTAACAGTTTCTTTTTGCGGGACTGTTTAATCGAGAATGATAAATTTATATTGATGCAAACATTGTTTATCCCATTGCCAAAACCAAACTACAGTGCAGCTTGCTGACAAAAGACAAATGAGGTAACACATTGTGAGAGCTAATTATTGCGAAGGAAATACCCAGTTGATGGATGTATTGGCATGCTTTCCTGTTAGAAATAAATGTAAAAAAAAAAAAAAAGTTTGCCTCCGTGCAAAAGCCAAGTTCAATTAAGTTCAAATGTCAGTGGGGACTGCAAATTGATCTTGCTGCACTGAAGAAAAAAAAAACTTGTAAGATTAACTTTTAAAAAAATACTCTCAAGTGTTTGCACTCACTCCAATTAAGAAAATTCTACTGCTCAATATCAAGCATATCACACTCAACAGAATTAAGTAACATTTACATGCAACAAAATATTGAATACTGTAGGAAATTATTAAGTAACTCTTACTAAACGTAATTATAAAGTATCTTACTGTAATGTAGTAATGTTTAGTTATTGTAATTGGGTCATAGCCTTTGCTTATTTAGTAAATCTTAAAAACAGGAAATAATTACCAATATGAGACAAATAAGTAATTGTATTAACTTTTTCTATTTGACTTTACTTAATTATATTGAACTCTAAACCCAATACATCTTAGTGCTTGGACTAAATTTGTTGAAATAAATACGAGCAACCATACATACTCACAATCACACCTAGGGACAATTTAGTCACTTCAATTAACCTACCATGCATGTTTTTCAGAATGTGAGAAGAAACCGACGAAGCACGGGGAGAACATTCAAACTCCACCCATAGGGCTGAAGCCGGACTCAAACTCACATTCCCTGCAATGGGTGGCAAACATGACAACCAGTCATCAACCATGCCTCTAATAAACCAATGACAGATAATGTTAAAGAAAGCCCTTTTGTTTAGTTCTGGGAAAAAAAAGCAGCCTCAAATTACAAAATAAAATACAAACAACTTACCCCGAATTTAGGATTCATTCATAATAAATGAACCAAATTGCAGAAAAAAATGACAACTCTAAGTTTCCGTCTTTGTTGAAAACAAATTGAAATAAAAAATGATACAGGTTAAATGTTAAGCAAAACACTATATAAGTTGGGAACTGAATAATACACAAAGTTTGTCAAAGTTCTATGTTTCTGGATGGCATTAAGAAGGAAAAATAATTTAATAATAATTACCAGGAGCGGACTGACCCACGGGGCAACGGGGATTTCCCCAGTGGGCCGCCGGTCGTAGGGCCACCGATTATTATTATTTTTTGATAATAATAAAAAAAAAAAAAATAGAAGCAACACATAGATCGGCACTAGAGGCGTAAGCAGGGCCTGACTGACCATTGGGTATTTGGGAAAAATTCTGAACGGCCGCGGTTTGTGACCGGCATTTATTATAATCATTATTATTATTATTATTAATATTATTTTGCGCCCCTCGTGTTTTACAATACACATATGAATCTTTTAAGGAAATATATGTACAGCCAGCCCACTACTTTATAAATACAGGCCAACTCGCCTAGACGTGAAAGCCACAACAAGCCCCCAACGGCCGCGCAGCTGCGTTCACCGGCCGCCACTTGCGAGGAGCGCCTGGCGGAGTGACTCGCCCAATTGAGCGTCAAACACAAACTCAGAGCAATGCGTGACCAACTGACCGCTTATGCTTCGTCGGATTAACGCTTTGTGACCAATAATAAGCAGCACTGCAGCAGCCAATTACCTACAAACACTAGCCCACGAGCTCATCAACCCACAGGAGCGTGTGAGCCGCAACCGCCCCCGCCCCCCTTAGTTGTAGGAGCTTGTTACTACCAGGATATAGCGAGGGCGAAAAGAGAGAAAAAATGTTGAAAAGAAAGAAGGCAGGTGAGAAGGAAATGGGTGGTGTCGAAAAGATAAGATGGAAGAAAATAAAAATGCTTCATGAAAGTGCAACCAAAAATGACCGAGCTTTTTAATGGAGGAAGAGACAGATTCCAGCAGAATGTCAACAAGTAGGCCCGGTGGAAATCACATTTAATATGGCTCAATATTAGACCAAGTAGTTCATACATTTAATGCAAAGGATTTGGTAATGGACCATCATTGATTGATTGTTGTTGCAATGCTAATCATAAAAAAAAACATCAAGAAGGCCTACATCTGTGATTTGATCATAACGCAGTTAGCAGTTAAGAAATGCTTCCATATTATTTGATATGTGGGCAAATTAGCTGGATTACTTTCACATAAGCACAAGAGTGTGTGGGTGGGGGGAAGGGTGTGTGAGAGAGATATTTTTTTATGTATGTGTGTGTGTGTATATTTGTTTTTCTTACATCGATTGCTATGTGTATTAAGAACGCAATAGTTAACATTATTATGATTATATATACTGTATATTTATCATTAGCAGCAGAAAAATCAGCTGTTAAGGCCACTAGTGGAGGAAGTATTGAATGACTGGGTGACTCCAGTCATGGTGGTGAGGAGGTGGTGCCGTTCTTGGAGGAGGAGGAGGAGGAGGGGGGAGGTGTGTTGGCCTCATTGAAGGAGTAGGTGGAGGAGAAGGAACCAAATGAAGCAGGAGCTACTAGTAAGCACACTTGTACAGACTGTGTTGGGCTGTGCTGGGTCGGCGATTGTCCTGTATTATGCGTACAATTAATTGTTACACAATAAATTTATATGTATGTTCCAAGTACAATAAAAACGGAATTAGGAGCCTATTCACTATTGGAGTAGTTTTGAAGGCCTGATGAAATAGACGTGTCTATGTTCTTTTTTAATGTTATTGATTAGGCCTACAATGTTTTTGCTCTTCCACATCCAACAGTCCTGTCACCAGAGACAGAGGTCGAGTCCGGTATTGTGACAGCTAAGCCAAGAAGCCAAATTTGATGTGACTCTCAAAGAGCATGTTCATGAATGCATACAGAAAAGCAAAAGACAACATGAGGCCGGGACTAAAAGCAGAGGATCACTTGTTACGTTGTTCTCCAAGACATATGTCAGCAAAGTCAGTAACGTAATCAGCAGATTAAAAAAATAACCGATTTGTAAACAAGGAAGGGAGGCAGGAATGTTTTCTGTGCAGATTGACACCACACAAGTCGGCATGACACACTTTACAGGCCTGGTGTGATACTGCACATTGTGTTCTAGTACGGTCTGGCATGTTCCAACTGTCTGAAAGTGTCGGTCGCATATGTAGAAAAGTGCCCTCACTCGACCCCTACAACTCCTCTAAAGCCTGCTGTGGCATACCTGTTTCTTTTCTTATTCACTATCTTGCAACTAGCTTAGTTCAAGGCTCTAAATGAGTGGGATAACATATAAAGTTGAGCTAGAGACAAGGTAGTTTTGCTGTGAAAACATTTTATCAATTTATTGTATTTTAAATGTATTTGTTAATTATTATAAGTGATTACAATATATTACATTGATAAATATAGTGTTAAAAAATGGAAACGTGTGTCTATATAGATCACTAGACGTGACCAGAGTGTCTACCCTGAGACTGGGAGGTTGTGGGTTCATTCCCTGGCTGGGTCATACCAAAGACTACAAAAACGGCACCCATTTTTTTTCTCACCAAATGATTCCCAAGCGCAGCCGCTGCTGCTGCTCACTGCTCCCTCACGTACCTGACAGGAGCTGGCACATGTCATCTGGTGGTATGGACTCCTCTGGATCTGGTAGTCCTGCTCATCCATAATAAGATCCAGGTTGGACTAACAACATTACTGTTTTGGAAACATTTTACAATTTATCTCCCAAATTCAATCAGATGGAAAGTGAAAACTGTTTTGACGCTGCAGTATTTACCCCTTCTAGTGAAGAATTTTAATTTTGAAAGTTATGAAGCCTGCTGAAACATCCTCAAATTGCTTTTGCTTTTTATACTGGTGTGCGACATAGGACAAAATGTTAAAGGCTTTCAGGGCATTTTTTGGACATTCCAATCAAAGTGATAATGAAGACAACATTTAGAAAGCAGGCCAGAGTAATAGTTGTTTCTGTTAAGTGAGGAGGAGATTTGACAAAATGAAAATGTTTGTTTTTGTTTCACCAATTTTCTTCACTTAGTAATTTCCTTCTCTGCGCACCTCTTTCTTAATTTCAATGGGGGGGAATCATTACTTAAAGAAATCAGTGGCCATAAACAAGTTGAAGTTCAGAACCGACTTGCTGTATGAACATACTTGAATATTTGTTTTTGCGTTCTCCATTACAATATAATGAATGATCTTCTAGGCAGCACAGATACTGCAATCCTTTATGTGTTTGTACAGGAGATATATTGCAGCAGATCTGGATTCAAAATCTTACAAATCTGTCTGCTGATTTCTCCTCCTCCCCAACAAAAGCAACAATTTGCAAGTTTATATTCATAAATAGTAACTTTAATCTAAATAATGACTTTATTCACGGAAATCATGACTTGAATACTGTAGTCACTTATTTAATACTGTATTGACTTTACTCATGTACTTTTATCTTAGTTAAATGTTACATTCATCTCATAAAACTACTCTCATTAAAAACTTAACTCCCGGGAATAACTTAAATCTTGTAAATTATGATTATATCTCTTAAAATACAATTTAAATTCCCCTAGATGGTGACTTTATTTTTGTAAATGACTTTAATGTTATGAAATAGGACTTTATCGTCACCAATAATGACGTTATTCTTATAAATAATTTTATACTCATTAGGGGTGTGGATTGCCTAGTACCTTATAACTGTGAGCCACTGTATTTAACAAAGAGGTTGCAATCTGTTTCATGTTTGAACAGCATTGAAATCCAATTTTAAGGCTTAATGTTCCATTAATATAACATTCTTCTATGATTAAAGTGTGAACCCTTACCCTTATTAAGACATTTCGTTGAATATTGATCTTCAGAAATCGATTTGGCTGCATATTGAATCAATGCAAGAATTGTGCACTGTAATATCGCAATATATTGCCGAATCGATTTTTTTTTAACAAACCTAATACTCATAGACATGACTTTACACTCATAACTTTTTCCTTTATCCTCGTAAATAATTACTTTAATCTCGACATCTGCGATTACGTTTAGCACCAATATTAGCAAGCTATGGCTGTCTCCTGGTGCTAGCCTGCACTTAAATGTAGTTATCATGATTAGAGGGATTCATTTTACCGCATCCGTGTCAGCCATCTCCTCTTCTTTTCGTCCAGATGAAAGCGGTGGAAAGATATAGATATAGTTTTATTGACATTTCTGTTAATACAACATGGATGACGGGACACAGCACTGGACAGGAAGTGGCTTGTTCGGCGATGATGACATAAACAACAACAACAAATACAGTTTACTCAATCTGTAAAAAAATTACCACATGTTATTCTTTTGTCCTACAATAAGCTAGAAATTATTGTTTTCTTTGTTGTATGTTGAAAATGTTCAAATAATGAAGTTCGAAAAAGAGAAAAAAAACATCTCAATTTCAATCCCAATTACCCACAACTGACCCCAAACTTTAAGGGCCACAGACATAAAATATATATCAGTTCATTGTCAGTTTAAAAGTTTCACAAATTAATGTTTTAAATCTTAAAACGATTGCAGTCATGCCCACATTTAACACCGTGCCTTAGCCATTACTGACACCTAAACGTAAAAATAGCGCACAGTACATATCATATACAGTATTAATTTGACAGGACTTCAAATTAAAGAACAAATTTTCTGTTTCTGTCGTTTCTTGGTTATTTTAATTTGAATAATTTTGTATTCAGGCCACTGCATGACTTGATTATAAAATATTATCTATCTATCTATCTATCTATCTATCTATCTATCTATCTATCTATCTATCTATCTATCTATCTATCTATCTATCTATCTATCTATCTATCTATCTATCTATCTATCTATCTATCTATCTATCCATCCATCCATCCATCTATCTATCTATATATAATTTGTTTGTGTAATAATCTACAGTAGTATTTTGGGCCATGCACATAAAAATAATTAGAAGCACTTTGTGTTATAGTTTTAGATCTTCATGCAACGGTACACACGTTTAAGTGCCATTTGAGGGAGTGAAGTCAGCTGAGACAGTGAAGGAAGAGAGGTGGTCTGACGCTGGTGATGTAAGGAGTTGAGATGTCACTTGAACTGTGCTGACAACTACGCAAGTGCTTGTGTCAGCGCAACACTGTGGAATCACACTTTTGCAGTCACTGTCTTTTGTAACAGCCTTTTTCAACATGTCTCTCAAGGTGTAGACATTGATATTGCTAGGGTGACCATACGTCCCGTTTGGCCGGGACAGTTCTGATTTTGAGCCTTGGGTCCCGTGTCCCAGCAGATTTCGCTTAACTCGTTGTTTTGTCCTGTCCCGGCGTCCCGTATTTTGCCATATGTGTCTCGTGTCCCAGCAGATTTCGCTTAACTTGTTGTTTTGTCCTTTCCCCGCGTCCCGTATTTTGCCATATGTGTCCCGTGTCCGAGCAGATTTCGCTTAACTCGTTGTTTTGTCCTGTCCCGGCGTCCCGTATTTTGCCATATGTATGTCAATCACATAGTTAAAGTCATTGCGATTCATACGATAGACCAATTAAGAGGGAAATTAATTGTTAAATTATTTTCTTTTTAGTTCAAAATCCAGTTTTGCATTCTCATTCGCTTCTAATAGCTGGACGGACTCAGCCTATGTAGCAGCATGGACTGACATATGACTGGACCGTCAATGTTTGCCGTCAGAAGGCGGCCTTCTTATGTTGCCACTTTCTGTGTGCTCATAGCTTGAATACATTGATTTCTGTCGGATTGATTTCTATGTTTTTTTTCTGTCTTCACAGCAAAAATGTCATTGTTTATGGCGTACGATTATAGCAAGTCATATGTAAGTCGGAGGCGGTGAACTACAACTACTTCCTGCCTTAACATCTAAGAATCATGGGAAGTGCAGTCCTACTGTTGTCAGTACTTGCAACACAACCTGAGCATTCCCAGTGCTATATTTATTTACAATGCGTGACCGTTGCTATTAAATGGCACAGCCAGCTTCCAACAGCTATCGGGACTGAGCAAAATAGTTTGGATAATGGTGAGCGCACTCTCTCTGAGGGGATGGGAATCTCCCACAATGCATTTCACTGTGTTCAACCTCAGAGTTCTCTTTTCTTATGTTTTCCATAATGTATAGTTATTTTTTTTAGCGACTTTAGTAAGTACTATAGTGTTAGGAAACAGGTTTTAGTTTTACAATACAATACATACAGTGAGGAAAATAAGTATTTCACCCCCTGGTGATTTTGTGAGTTTGACCCTTTACAAAGAAAGGAACGGTCTATAATTTTCATGGTAGGTTCATCTTAACAGTGAGAGACAGAATATTAAAAAAAATCCCAGGAAATCACATTATATTAATTTTAAACATTTATTTGTCTTTTATTGAGGAAAATAAGTATTTCACCCCCTACCAACCAGCAAGAATTCTGGCTCCCACAGACCCAGGGACAAGATTGTAGACCTGCACAAGGCTGGAATGGGCTACAAGACCATTAGCAAGCAGCTGGGTGAAAAGGAGTCAACTGTTGGTGCGATAGTTAGAAAATGGAAGACACACCAATTGACCATCAATCTCCCTCGGTCTGGTGCTCCACGCAAGATCTCACCTCGTGGAGTGAACCGGATCATGAGAAAGGTGAGGAAACAACCCAGAACTACACGGCAGGAGCTTGTTGATGATATCAAGGCAGCTGGGACCACAGTCACCAAGATGACCATTGGTAACACACTACGCCGTAATGGATTGAAATCCTGTAGTGCCCGCAAGGTCCCCCTGCTCAAGAAGGCACATGTACAGGCCCGTCTGAAGTTTGCCAATGAGCACCTGGATGATTCAGAGGAGGCTTGGGAGAAAGTGCTGTGGTCAGATGAGACTAAAATCGAGCTCTTTGGCATCAACTCGACTCGCCGTGTTTGGAGGGCGAAAAAAGCTGACTTTGACCCCAAGAACACCATCCCCACCGTCAAGCATGGTGGTGGAAACATTATGTTTTGGGGCTGTTTCTCTGCTAAGGGTACAGGACGACTTCACCGGATCGAGGGGAGGATGAATGGGGCCATGTACCGGGAAATCTTGGGTGAGAACCTCCTTCCCTCAGCCAGGATATTGAAAATGGGTCGTGGATGGGTGTTTCAGCATGACAATGACCCAAAACATACAGCAAAGGCAACAAAGGAGTGGCTCAAGAAGAAGCACATTAAGGTTATGGAGTGGCCTAGTCAGTCTCCAGACCTTAATCCTATAGAGAACTTGTGGAGGGAGCTGAAGCTTCGAGTTGCCAAGCAACAGCCTCGAAATCTTCAGGATTTGGAGAGGATCTGCAAAGAGGAGTGGGCCACAATCCCTCCTGGGATCTGCGCAAACTTGGTGACCAACTACAAGAAACGTCTGACCGCTGTGCTTGCCAACAAGGGTTTCTCCACCAAGTACTGAGTCATGTTTTGCTAGGGGGTGAAATACTTATTTTCCTCAATAAAAGACAAATAAATGTTTAAAATTAATATAATGTGATTTCCTGGGATTTTTTTTAATATTCTGTCTCTCACTGTTAAGATGAACCTACCATGAAAATTATAGACCGTTCCTTTCTTTGTAAAGGGTCAAACTCACAAAATCACCAGGGGGTGAAATACTTATTTTCCTCACTGTATGTATGAGATGGGCACCATGGCTGTGAAGTATATGTTGTTTAAGTCTCGTCAATTCTCTCTCATTGCTGTATCCTACCGGCATTAAATTGTACATACCTTCATTGGTGAGACGTGAGAGGTAGCACTAGTTTCTGTTTTGCTCTGACTATTTCTCTCAGTTGTCATTCACATGTAGGAGCAAATATGATCTACAAAGTTACTTTCATTGCTGTTGGAGAGTCCTGTGGTCGAATTCCTCAAGTGGAACAAATAGCCAAAAATGCAAGTTTTTTTTTTTTTTATATAGTAATGTGCTACTTAGTAACGTGTTACTGGCATCACTGTTGCTATCACTGTACCGTTGTATAACAATTTTTTACAATGGCACTACAGCTGTCACAGTCATCTTCATATTAGGACTAGTCACGTCAACCTGGATAACTGCACAAATAGATATGATTCACTTGCAAGGCAACGATGGAAGTAGTTGGGAAGAAGACTTGGCCGACTCTTGCTAACATGAATCGGGGCACACTAGGTCTATATATTGAAGAGGGTCTTCTGCCCAGATTTAGTCATAACTGTTTTAATTGTCCTTATTTCCTCAGTAAAGCTTTGTGAGTGTTATCACAATTTCTGCCAAGTGTCTGTAATCAATGATGTTTTTAAAGTCTTATCTCATGTCCGGTGAACTCCAGGTGTGGGCTTGGGGGTTTTGTGGTACCGCCCTTCAAGATAGTATAAGAATGTTGTGAGTCCGCTGTAACTTCACACTAGTGAGAGGCTGCCATTTTCTGGAAACTCACTTGTGCCCGGAATATTCTGTAGAAATAGAAGCTTCGAAGTGACTGTTCATCGATCTCCAGCCTGCATTCGGATAACCAACATTCTCACTACCCGAAAGAAAACGAACAGGCGGAGGAAAATATTATTTTCTCCAACAATATATACACTCACAAACTGCACAATGGCAGTAATGTAATATTTCAGTTCCCCCTACATTACACATTGCACTTATCTATCGGCACACCGGCTCTAAACATGCATTCAGTCATGAGCGCACTATTCTGATTAACTTGCTTAATGCTTTAAGTGAATTTATTAAAAACACATGCTCCTTCAAAGTAGTCTGTTAGATCAGTGGGGCACATGTAACTGGTGATGTTTAGTAATTCAGTTCTCATGAAACTTCAACGCTCTGGAGGACCACCCTCAGACAGACTTCAATGAGTCACACATTTTTAGTGGTTGCGTACAAATTTCCAGGTTATGCATTGATGGGTGTGTCTGAAATCTGGATGGGAGAATTGGCATACCCTGAAAGTGTGCAAGGCCAGCCGCATAAAAACTAAAGCACGACTGGGGGACTATATGACCCCTCATTTGTTATTAGTTTGATGTTCTCAACAAAAGCTGTTTGGTGTTTAATGATGGCTAGTAAGAAGATTCAAGCAAATTCAACACTTGATCAAGTAATAGGTATATGAAAAATAAGCTTAGATATTGCTATTGTTCAAAAATATTTTAACCTGTTAGCTGATGTTTGTTCAATGTTTACTGATAATGTGACTCTCTCCATAACGAGAGCGATTGTCTGCATCGTGTTCTCCGATCAATTATGAGGGACCCGGGCTGGGGTTCTCCTTCCCATCTCTCTCTCCCACACTTGTCTGCTTCGCAGCCCTTCCCGATTTCCCACTAAAAAAGCACAATTCAGCATTTTACATTTTGAAACAGAGGGGTGGTATGAACGTAAATTAACTGTGAGAGAACGTCGTGTGCACAGCAACCCCGCGCCTACAACTGACATGTTGTCAAACAGATACAGTAGACTTATCGCAACTATCCAGAAACGATTTTTGTTCAATTTCAATTTCTGTTTGAGCAATTTGACCCATGGGTTTTCTTTTTTAAATGCCTGGAAAAATTAGTTAGAGGTCTGGAGCTGCTGAAATAGGCCGCGGCTCTTGAAATGCCATTGTACACACTAATAAACTGTGTTTATAAATAGCACTATACAGTACACGCACTGACCTTACATTTGATGAGTATGAACTGTTTAATCTAAATGATAAAGCGCTTGAGTGTTTGGGAAAAGTGACTGTACTGCACTTTATCGATTTGATGAGAACGGCATTTTGTGATGAATTCCTTCTTTAAATTATATTTTCATCATAACCATTGTTTCCCCCACTTTGACTTAAACAATCAGCGATATAATTGAAAAATTATCTACACACAAACAAGCCAAAGAAAATGCAAGAAAAACAATACAAAACTTGTCTTGTTTTAGTCTGTGCTCTGTATTCTATTCTATTCTATTCTGTTTCGCAACCATTCAAGTCCCCCTTGTCAAATGTATAAACAGAAATCAATAGAGCTGCCAAGCTATTATCAAACGAAATCATGTTGAATTGGTCGCAGAAATAAAATTAGATAATCATCTTTTTTTTGTCATTTTCACATACTGAACATACCCAAATTTGACCTACTGCGTTTGAACCATCACAGTCATAGGCAGAGCAAACACACACTGGAGCAGTGGGATACTTAAGCGTCCATGTTTTGGTGTCCCGCTCAAGTGACTTGCCTAGAAAGGAATCTAAAGGAACAAACCTAAAAGGACAGGTGGGGTGGGTGCGGATGCCCTCTCCGCTCCGCTGCCCGGCCCCTCTTCGGCGCCGGTGCCTAGGTGCGGGGGATCCCCGGGATCTGGGGGTCGGGGGCTGGGGCGCTGCCGGTTGGTGGGGATGGGTTCGTGGGGAGGGGCGGCTTGGTTGGGGGGTGGTGGTGGTGGGGGTGGCCGGGTGCTGGGGATGGGAGGGTGTCTGGGGGTTTGGGGGCGACTGGGTTGGATGGGGGGCGGGGGGGTCTGCAGTGCCCCGTCCTGCTGCGTTGGGTTGGGGGCGCGGGCCGCGTTGGGGTGGGGGGCGCTCCTGCTACTGGGTTTGCTCTCCGGCCGGTGGCCCCTGCAGAGCCCGGGGGTCGTCCTTTGGCGCTGCCGCGGCCTGGGGGGCCCTGAGGTGTTGCGCTTGCTCTGTCCTGGCGGGGGTCGACAGCTCCCCTCTTTGGTTGAGATTTTCATGCATGCCAGATCCACCAAACCAGCATTTATCGAAACTCAGACAAAAATCTTCCTCAGGTCATTGAATTGGTGGAGGCTGGTGTCTGTGGATCTCACTCTGCTTCGTCTGTCCTTCCTTCCTTTCCTCAGTCTCTTCTTTGGTCTCTTGAGGTCTCCCTGATTTGTTGAAATTTAGATGTCTCAGGGGTTGGTGAAGCTCTCTGGTTGGTGGACTGGTGGGTGGTGTCTGGTCGGTGCTGGATTTCACTTTCCTTTCTTTTCTTTGGTCCTTTCTCGGGTTTCCTGACGGCCTCACAACTCCGGCTGGAAGTGTTCGGTTTAGGGGAACGGTATGGGATTTTTTTTTAATAGGTTTTAGGTGAACTAATGAATACACACACACTCGCACGCACGCACACATGCACACACGCACATACACATAATCACCCCCATAAAAAAAATAAAATACCCCCCCCCCCCCAAAAAAAAAATAAAAAAAGGAGAGCAATGATGATGACATGTCAAATCGGTAAAATTACCAAATGAACAATACTGAGCTTTCTGGAAAAAAAAAAAAAGAACAAATCTACTTGGCAGCATGGTGCAAAACTGGTTAGCACATTCGCTTCAAAGCAATACAGAAATTTTAAATTTTAAACGAGACTCGAAAGCTCAAATGATATTCATGGACAAAAATAAAAACAAAGGGCATACGTAAGATGTTTGTTAGCTATCGTTAAGAAAAAAAAAAAACTTTAGCTTTATTTTGTTTGTTTTCATTAATTGTTACCTTGCTTCACACTTAGTTAAGATGCATTCATTCATAACAAGGGTGAGCGGCATGGCTTGGTGGTAGAGTGGTTGTCTCCCAACCGGTTGTGGGTTCGATCCCCAGCCCTTGTGACCATGTCAAAGTGTCCTTGGGCAAGATACTGAACCCCGAATTGCTCCCAATGGACCTGGTAGCGCCCTGCACGGCAGCAGCCGACCACTAGTGTGTGAATGTGTGTGTGAATGGGTGAATATGAGGCATTGTAAAGCACTTTGGGCGCCATATATTATACTATATAAAAAGAAGTCCATTTACCATTTCAATTAAACTGAACTTTATTGTAAAACAAATCTGCACCTCCACATTAATGAAGGCAGAAATTAGAGTTTCAAGTCAATATTTTCCCAACAATTTATAGGTGGCAAATGAAAATCAGCACTATTTAAGCATACCAATAGCCTACATTTTTGATGTTGATTTTTATTTTTTATTAATATTATTATTGTTCTTAATTTAAAGAAAACGGTTTAGTGGATGCTATGTGACTCTGTAGAGACGATAGATGGGTAGGTAGGTGTCTGTACAAGATCTATCCATCTATCTATCTATCTATCTATCTATATATATATATATATATATATATATATATATATATATATATATATATATATATATATATATATATATAGCTATCTAGCTATCAAAGATAAGATAAGATAAAATAGAGGCATGTGGGAGTATAAAGAAAAAGAACAATAACACACTGTGAAAGTGATCTCTAACTTCAATCTCTTTATCGTGCCTGGTTAAAAGGAGTTAAACATTATTGCCAGTGACAGGAGTGGTTAAAAGGTGGAAATCGCTTAAAAGGGAAAAAAAATCTGTTGAGTCGGATGCAGGTTGAGAAAGATCAAATATGTCTTGCTCTACTTTCTCTGTCGCTCTGAAGTCAGCCTTGCTTTTGGTTCCGTACTCATTCTCACTCGTTCGCAATTCATTCGAATTTTTCACATACTGTGAAGCATTTTGCAAAAAAATGTGTTTCAACCTCTTTTCTGTGATATTCATCATCATCATTATTGTCATGGTGGTTTCACTGATACTTGCAGCAGTTTCAAATTTAATTGGCAAGCTGAAGTATTACGAGATGTTTTTTGTTTCTCCCTCGTGTGACAACACCCACCTCGGTTTCGCCTTGTAGTTTTCTGCAAATGTGAGTAATTTGCCACTTGGAAAAGCGACTAGAGAGGACAAGTGGTTCCTCCATCAGAGCTGTGTTCTTCCTGAGAGCAGCAGCCACGTTGCTACATTGTGTGTACTCCTCCTGCATTGGAAGAGAGGCAAATGTTAGGAACTGTGAAAACATGAAGGGATATCATCAGTCTGCTGTTCCATTTGGCTGATAAAGCACAGGAGCAGTTGGGAAAAGTGACTGTGCTGCACTTCTTCGAGAGATCACAATCAATCTGGAGGCCTAGTTACAGAGAACACGAAACTGAAGGACTGGAGTTGAGGATAAATGTTTAACATTCCTCCTATCAAGCTGACTATTAAAATGTAGTTCTACTTCAAAGTTCGGCCACGACCCATTTTCTGTTTTGCTGGTTAAACTGATTTGGTTGACAAAAATAAGACACCATGCAAAATGGTAAAAACCCCATAGCCCAAAAGAGGATTTAAAAAGCTAATACTTTCATTTTACTGCAGATCTCACGGCCAATCATGTTTTGCTATCTTGGAACTCTTGTCAGGTTACTTACTCTACATGGTACACGTTTTTGAGTTACAATCTAAACTGTCACAACATGCACCCATCTGGCCATTGTATTGGCAGGCGGCGTGGCTCATTGGTAGAGTGGTCATCTCCCAACCCAGAGGTTGTGGGTTCAATCCCATGCTATTGTGACCATATTGACGTATACTTGAGCAAGATACTGAACCCCGAGTTGCTCCTGATACTGCATCATCAGTAGGTGGATGAGTCCAATGTAAAGTGCTTTGAGGGCCTTGTAAGGTGAGAAAGTGCTATGAAAATAAAGTACAATTTGAGACTTGAACTTGGCAGTGTACTTTAAAAACCTCACTCCTATGAGATCAGTGGACACTGGCTGCTGAATAAGCACCTGGGCTTTTAATTCAACTCCCAAGTAGGTGTGGCTTGTTTCCCATTTTATACTGATCATATCTTATTAATATGAATAATACTTATGTTTGTCTATAACAAAATAAATATTGACCCTAAAAAAATCAGGACTTTATTGTCTAGATCAGGGATGGGCAAACTCGATCCTCGAGGGCCGGAGTCCTTCAGGTTTTGGATGTTTCCTTTTTCCAACACAGCTGATATATGATCATCAGCAAGCTCTGCATAAGCCTGATAACTATGCTGTTGATTGGAATCAACTTGTGTTGGAAGAGGGAAACCTCCAAAAACCTGCAGGACTCCTGCCCTCGAGGACCAAGTTTGCCCACCCCCGGTCTAGATTGTAGTGGTGCTTCAGGTAAAAAAAATTCACGGTTCGCATTGGATCACAGATTTTATCATAAAGATTTGATCATTTGCGGATTTTAGAAAAATAAGAAAAAATAGATCTATACTATAGTAGAACTTTGTTTTCATTTATTTTCTAAAACACTTTTGCCCCATAAAACCAAAAAAAAAACTATTCGACTCAAAATAGGCTTTAGGTTTTTGTTTTTCTGATGGCAGCACCATATAGACAAAAGCGGTAGTGTTTTGCCTGCAGGAAGACCACATTTGAGGACCAGCGCATAGCGTCATCTTTGAGCTCACACCAGTGAATGAAAGCCGGGACAATGTTCATCCTTGACTTCCTTGACTGTCATTTATCCTGGTCGCCTCCCTTTTTCTTTTCTTTTTGCTTTTTTTGTCTCTTCAGACAAAACTTGGATTGTTTTGCAGCGTAGACGTTCGAATCAACTTCCGTCTTTGTAATGAATGGAGTAAGGGGGAAGTGATGTACGCCGTAAAGAAGTCCACATTTGTAGTTTTTTTGTGTGGCAGGGTTCCTGCTACTCTACTCAAAGTTGCTTAGTGCCAGTAAAACGATACAGGTATCATTCAACGAGCTGTAAGTTGATGTTTTGATGTTGTGAATAACAAACTAGCCTATGTACACATCATTTAAAAATGATAAAAGAAAGAAAGCAAACCAACAACCGTCACACTACTTGCTGTTGTCAGCTGGGCACTCATTGCTAGCAGCTAATGGCTAATGGGTCAAAGATGATCAATTGCACCACTACTAGATAGACACTCAGGAGCACTTTGAGGGGGCTTGGCTCCCATTTCCTTCCATGTGACTTGAACTCTGAATACTGAATACATAGAGTAACATTAGTGTATTTTTTTTCTTATGCCACTTAATATTTGAAAGAAAAAAACATCAGATAACAGTAGTTAAAATAATAATAATAATACAGAATGGCAAACTATTGAGTAGCACAGTAATATTTATTTGGTACCCTTCAATAACTTATTGTTAAGATTATTTTGACATAATAATAATATTAACTAATAATTTCATACTTTCAACAATTGCAGTTGTATCCTTGAACACTGGCTGGACCTCGCTCAATGTGATTATTTGTATACTACGTGTGTTGTATATTGGACTAGAAGGAGAGCTTGCTGGGTTTTCAAGCTTGTGGGCCTTGTCAAAAAAGGAGTGAGAAATACAAAGTGACAGCTGTAGCCTTTCTGCTTCCTTACACTAACATGGTTATTTGTCTACCGTCTGCATCGCTGATCACACGCACATACACATGCACTTAAGAACTGTTGCTGTAGTCACAAGCTGTGACCACACTCATAATACCAGCTCACTCGACTAACGCCATCTCTCTCTAGATCAATGAATACAAAAACAGCCTTTTTAAAAATGTAAATGTTTTTCTTTTCAAAATGGTTGATTTAGAGCAGTTGCCAACTTGAATGGCTTGTATAAAAAGTAGCACTTAACTAACTATTTTAATTGCAAAAACAAACTGACAAAATCTTTCCCAAGATATGTGCAAGTCTTAAATTAATTTCAAACATGTTCTGATAAGCTAGGAAATGAGGCTCCTTTGAGTCCATTGAAGGATTTCACCAAACTCCGCAGCAGATCATATATCAGTTCCCTTTGCCACATCTTCCTCTATCATATTATCAGCGGCACAGTCTGATAGCAGTACGGATGAGAAAACAATTGGGAGAAGAGAGCAAGATGTTGAATATTCATTGGAAGGATAAGGATACAACTGGGACATTTTCAAGCTTTATCAGCACTAACAGGATCTAAGCTGTAGTAATTCATGCTAAACCAAAACCAAATCAGCCCGATGTTTCGGTTGAAGACAAATATAAAAGTAAATAGACTCGGGTTAGATTTTCTGAGTGCTTGTCTGCTCTCTTTCCATGTCTTGTCAATTGAGGCAAGCTTGTTGAAATATAATTTTCTCTTTATGTGTTGAGCTTCAGGCAATGATTGAGAGGAGAAAAAAATATCGAAAGCAAATCTCTCAATCCATCATTTATTTTGTGAAAGAGCCATTGGCAAGAAAAAAAACATGTTAAAGTAAAGTTTTCTTTCTTGATGTTTCTTCTTGTGTCATTGACAGTGAAACATGGGGATTGTTGCGCAAGGAGTATCCTATTTGTTGACCTCTTGCACTGTCATTCCCATCCCAAGTGCTTGACTTTCGGAAATCAAGCTATTTCCCAAAAAGCTCCTTCCTCTGAGACCATCTTAAATGTATTATTATTTGACATTGTGACCTTTCCCAAAGACTTCTGGTAAAAGGAAATGACCCCAAGTGATCTCTGTCCCTCTTGTGGATCAATTCTGTCTTTAAAGTTTGTGTTTGTGTGTTTTGAACATACACAGGCGGATTCCTAATGTATGAGTTGTCAAAAGCAGAACAAGCTGATTCACCGACATAGGTTTTCTACTGGCAAAAATCCAAGATTTAACCCCGCCCACCCCCGCCCCCGCCCCTAGTTAACTTAGTTAAAGAAATCAATATTGAAATAGGACAGAACAGCTTTACAGTAAATTAAGTTAATATTGATCATATATTTGGTATACTAGAACACTTGACATATCTTGCTTCAGCTGGGATGGACTCCAGCTCACCTGCAAGCTGATCATGGAATGAGTACAAATATAACAACAGAGATGAGAATAAACTCCTGTTGTCCGGCCTTGCCACTCACCGTCAAAGGTAATTAGCATAGTACAATGTAGGTGAATGTGTTCAAATTCAAACAATGCCAAACTTTGGATATGCGTTTTTTTTTTTAAAGATGAAAAAAGAAAGAAGTATATAACCCAGTCTGCTTCTTTCTTTTCATATTTTTGAACGAGGTTTGACACCGTATACTATAAGTATTGACAGTTGGGATGATAAATTTGAATTCTAGTTGTGCAGTGCAACAAAATATGACTAATATATTAAATATAGATGTATGGGTTGCATGTATGTGTTAAACAGTACACTTTGAATAAACGGTGTGCCCAAAATATGGGCCCCATGGTATTATTCTGCTTAGGACGAGAAAATGCCCTGAGTATGGCCACATAACACTCCATGTTAAATCATTAATATTCATGCACATGAGACTTGTGCACACAAGGTCACTGACTGGCTACCATGTTCCGTAAAATGTTTTGATTGTGTCACCACTTGTAGACCGAGACCTGTCTCCATGCCAACAATATACAAGCAGTTTTTTGAAACAGATCCAAAGTCATTCATTGCCAGTGAAAATATGTCCATTGCTATAATGTAGTTGCCTTAAGTATTAATTACTTCGAGCAGACCAATTAATGTGGCTTGTGCATGGGCAGTGGCATTGGGGCGGCCTGAAGCAGGGCATGCAATTAAGTTGGTAGGTTGTGTGTACAGGATTATAAATTACGTTTGGCTGTGTGACAAAGTGAGCAATGACACATGTATTCTGGGAGTGCTTTGTTTGCAATAGCCATTCGTTCTTGCACCAGAATGCATTATTAGAGTGATTTACATTATATTAATGGGGGTTATGGGCACCCAATTTTAGCAAGTGCATGGGCAAACACTTCTTTCCAGCTGGGGTAGATGGTGGAGCGCTATAGCGGGAGACCAGGACAATACACCTGTAGGAACTTCAAATGTCTATAATGTTTTTTGTTTTAAACAAGTTGTCTTTAAGAAAGTTGTCGATGTTTACGATTTTGTTTACAAACTGTGTATAGGGAGATAAGCGACATCAGTATGTAGCCAGCATGCCCCCAAGAGTGTGCTATTCTCGCTGTGGGAACTGTGCACCCTGGCCGGCGACATGCAGTGATTAATATTTATCGACAGTGGTGGAAAGGCGGTTCACGAAAATCGTGAAATTCCCGATGGTGTCTGGTCATCTCGTCACTATCCATCTGGTGTAACGCTGCATTCTGCAGTCCTTGAGTCATCTCCCCTCAGTCTCCAACTCCTTTCCTGGTGGGTAGAATCAAAACTTCTTGACTATCACAGACTCCAACGGGAGTCTCATAACAGGCTGCTCTCGATACTGTATCAAATATTCCCACACTGTTTACTTTGCTGGAAAATCAGAAGATTAGACAGGGTTTGGAGTCTCCCGCCAGAATCGGCAGGTTGGCAAGTATGGTGGTGCAAGATGGTGAAAGGTTCATCAAAACAAAGAAAAGTAAATAAACTAAATAAATAGTCAGGTGCTCCGCATCTCAGCGAGTTTACCTGGCCATTCCCAGCACTTCAGAGAGAACATGCCATTAGTTCCTAGATGTATACACAGGGACCTGAATATTGGCAATAATCGGGGTTTTGAAATGCCATGTAAACACGCGCAATAACCCGAATATGCTCTTATTCGGGTTTCTAAAAACCCGAATAAGCCCCTTGGGTTACCACTTTCATAACCGGAATACTGGTTCATATAAACGCAATCGGAATACCTCGAATCAACCATTGCTTTTCGTTGTGCGCATGCTCACAACCTCTTCTTCGTCTCCTATTCCACTTTTTTTGCTTATTTGTACTCGCAAAGAATCTTAGTCTTTGTAGTAACGACTTGTATGCACAGCGCCGTCCTACACGGGCCTTGCTTAAATACATTGATTTCTCTGCGGCGTTTTCACGTTATATTGTGCCTCTATGGCAAAAATGCCACAGTTTGTGACACTTTAACTATTTATGTGAGACAGATGCAACATCACTCGTAATGCTTAAACAATGTTTATCTCCAGCTTGCAGTGTTCAACATTACACGTCCGTGTAGGAACATTAGATGACACACACATAGTTCCGCTTTATCCAATCGAGTAAGTCCGTGCTTCTGGCGTGTACCGACAAGAACCGCACTTCTGGAGCGAGTAGGAAACCGACTACTTTATTTAGCGTGGTGAGTGACTGATGAATATAATGTATTTTATTGACCGTTTGAAGTTAGAAGCGTAAATTATGTCTATTTCTGCCATGACGTCAGCCGTCCTTTGCCCCCTTACATCACGTTACTCCAAACGGCATGTATTCGGGGGTAACTCTGTCAACTTGTGCATGTAAACGTGTTATTCCGATTGTTCCAGAAACCCGAATATTGCCTGCATGTAAACATAATCACAGTTTGACTAGTGTGTGTTAAAGTGTTTGACTATTTTGTGCGAGAGCA
Organism: Vanacampus margaritifer; assembly: GCF_051991255.1. Taxonomy (NCBI): domain Eukaryota; kingdom Metazoa; phylum Chordata; class Actinopteri; order Syngnathiformes; family Syngnathidae; genus Vanacampus; species Vanacampus margaritifer. Next base: position 20,589,368 of record NC_135438.1, on the reverse strand, counting down.
TTTGTCTAGTGTGTGTGATAGACTTTACGCCAATCTGATCGGCTTGATCGGGATTGGCTGATAACTGCCATTTTATGCATGATCAGGGATCGCCTGTAATATCATAATTTGCCCGATCAATCAGTTACGTCATTGATCGCAACCGCAGAATGGGACATTACAGCAAAAACAGCCTCGTTCATTCCGCAGTTGTTCTGTTAGTGTATATGTGAGCCCCAAAGATTATCTATTTTTGGCATCCTTGCATGCGGTGGGCGCGGATACGGAAAGGCTTTGCGCTGGGAGCCGGAAGCTCCGCCATGACACCTTTGTGTATTTATTTATTTGACTGGTAAAAAGTCTAAAAAAAACATTTTATTTACGTTTAAATAAAAAAACTACCTACATTATGTGTGTCATTCATTTAATGATAACATCTCTTTAAGATCTTTCATCTATCAGCTCAAATGACGTTAACTTTTGGACACGCACATCAGTCACAATACACAATCACAGATGCAACTAGCATGAAGGCTTGTTGTATCTGTATGAACGAACACGTAAATGTGCTAAACTTTTGCGAGGATACCATATAAACTAGAATCATTATTGAATGTTGAATTGCGCTATTCTTACAACGTGATTACTTAGAAATGAAATTCAATGCTGTTTGTATAGATAAAGGGGCTGCAATAATGCCGGAGCCCAACGGATTTATTCAAACAGCTTCCTATACAGATAGGGGACAAAAACAGCCAGCTCTGGTTTCAGCAACAGAATGTGAAGCTACGTAGCGGATAAGTTAATCATATGGATGTGTATAGCATTAGTTTTAGCTAAACCTGAATGACTGACGATGTTCATGCATTTTTTTTCTATTAATGTCAGATTTTTTTTTTTAAAGATGTAAGCATTACATTATAGTTATTGTTTATCAGCATTTTTGTTAATATTATTTTATAGTTTACATTTTTCCTTCAATGCATATCAATGGGTGTCAATTAGATATGGATTTGAGCTATGTAGGAGTTATACTGTAGAGTAAATATGCAAGATGTTTAACTAAATATAGTTATCCGTTCTCTGATTGAATTGGAGATCAAGTATCGTTTGTTTTTTTCTCTCCCTAAACTCACTGATTGACTCCAAAAATCCTGAACGCAGTAAATAAACTAGTTATTTAAATAGACATATGCGCCAACGTATGATCGGTTCGGTGGTCGGAAATCATTTTTTGTTTTTTACTCACTGATCGGCGATTGTGATCGGCCCCAAAACCCTGATCGTGTAAAGCAAGTGTGTGAGAGCAGTGAGGGTGAGAGTTTAACAAATGCATGTGAAAGCGTTTCACTAGTGAGTATGAGAGCATTTAGCTAGTGTGTGTGGGAGCATTCGACAAATGTGTGCGTGTGTGTGTGTGAGAAAGTGTTTAAGTAAGTTATTACTAGTTTATTTACTATTATAAAATCCAATCCTGAATTATATGTGTGAGAGCCTTTGAGTAGTGTGAATGAGCAATAAACATGTCAATAGTGTATATAGGAGCCTTTGAGTGTGAGTGCTAATCCTGAATTATGTCCCGAACAGCACCTCATAGTTACATGACGTTCCACATATAGCGGATTAGTAAAAGTTACTGCATTCAATCTACTTCCGCCACCAGAAGTCTTTCAGACTGCCTTTCAGTCTGTCTTTCAGATTAAGAGCATAACACAAGCAAGTAATAAATGTGTGTGTAAAAAACAGTGGTCTCAGCGCTTCAAATAGGTTTACTCATTTTTGGTGGTTCTTGTGTCTTTAGTTAAAGCAGACGTGTCAAACATACGGCCCGTGGGCCGGACCAGGCTTGCAAAGGGGTTTAAGCCGGCCCACGAGATGATTTTGGAAAGTAAAAAATAAATAAAACTTGTAATGTTGGACCATTTAATTGGCCGGCCACATTCAAAACATAAATTTGTAATTTCACAAGCAATCCTCAGTTAAAATTTTAAATTGACGAAAAGCTCTCAAACCCTGCCTGATACAGTGATTTATTTTGAATTCATGACTGGTGTCAGTTTTTTGTTGTTGTTTTTAACTATTTTAATTTACATAGGCCAAAATTGAAATTGCATTTTAATTGGTGCCAATTTTTATTGTTTCAAATGAAAACCACAATGTTTTGGTTACCAAATGCGACAAGACCGACCTAGATAAATGGTAATTTGACAGTATTTGAGTCAAGTCAACAAAAACAGTATGACCAAAGATTATACTGTAGTATTGAGCTAAATTATTGAGTTAGAACTTAAACATTCATAGGAACACAAGGAAAACGTATTTGATGTGTTGTGCCGCGCTCAAGTGTTGACAGACAACTATGCCTGCTGCCTCCAATTCCCTGGTGCTCTCTCTGTGCAAAACCATTGAAGTACCTTTCGAATGGTCTGTATCACAGATGAAGTGAAGGAAAACGAAATATGCCTTTGTGGGGTCCTCTGATGCTTCCACTGAAAACACTCTCAATGCCAAAAGTGTCCTCCACAACTCATTAGGCCCGTGAATGCCGGTACATTATGACGTTGTCAACGTGCTGTTCCACTGTGTGTGCTTCTATCAAGAAATGTGCCTGCTAGTTGATTTTTTTTCAACCCTTCCCTCTCCCACTCTCTTTACTCTTTAAGTTTTCCCGGTCAAATATGATCCATCAGTTTTGACTGTGCTTAAATGAACACAAATTATATTCATCAAATGAAAAAAAAAATAGCTGTGAACAATGTCTCAGAGTAGTGGTTTAACATGAAAAACTGACAATTCACACAGCAAGCAGCAAGCTACTCGTGTTTAACCCTTTCATGTATATCATCCCTTAAACCCAGAAATATGTCAATTCCCCTCCCCTCCCTTAAGATTCTTCATCAATGTATGTCCTTTGTGAATCACTACAGTCTAGTCCTTTTGAGAGCCATCTTTTAACTCTTTGACTGCCAGACGTTTTCAGAAACGGGATGTCGCCAGTGCCAGACGATTTAAGCATTTTGACTGATCTTTCAAGGTCCACAGAAAATGTTGTGTTTGGACTATGGAAACACACATACTACCAAATGAAAGATTGAACTCTCATCTTTCATCAGAAAAAAAAGTTTGTTTCTACCTTATTCCGTTCTTTAGTAATCAACAATAGAAAATGGTTAGTTTCACCGAAATGCTCTGTTTTGAAACAAAAAGCGGAGAAAAAGAGCTTTTTGTGAAATTGATGTCATTTCATGCACTCTAGTGAATTGTACACTTCTTTTTGTTCATGAATGATGTCACAAACACCTAAACAGTGCTTTACTTCTGTAAAACGCTTTCACCAACAATGAAAAAGTGTTTTTAGTTTGCAAAATATGTTTATTTCCATTCAACAGTGTAACAATTTGACAAAACAATTTCGCAAACTATTTACAAATGTGTGCAACTGTGGTACTACTTACAATTATGTGGATGTTTCAAATACAGTTTTTCTTTTTGTAACGCTCTCCTGCGTGCAAGGAGACGGAGCAGGATTCGCACAACAGATTACTTTCACTTTCATTGTCCGTTTCGCGTGCAGACGTTACACTTTCTTGACGGCCTTTTTTTCCGGGGAATAAATAGCAAGTAGCAGACTGTACCCACTCCTCTGATGAATATGCATTGGACTCGGGGCACTCTTCGTCGTCCGATTGAACGTCCGCCTGAGCGTCCGCCTGAGTGTCCGCCTGAGCGTGGTCGGTTGTGCTCCGCGTTTTCCGGTGTTAGCATCGCTAGCCCGTAAACCTTTATGACGTCGTCATAGCCGCCGCGTCAACGCTTCCAACTTCGCCGTCAACCTCGGAGTCACCATCATCATCATCGATGATGATCATCGTCGTCATCAATGTGCTCTTTATCGTTGGTCGATGCTTTTCGTCTTTGAAAAAAACGGCTCTAGCGTGAGCTGCTTGCAACCGCCATTATGGCTTCTTCAGCCATTGTCCCCTCAACATTCTAGCCCCGGTCTTCTGCTGACGCCCACCCGATCTTGTCAAAAGAGTCATCGCTGCCCTCTAGGGGCCAAAAATAGTCATTAGGCTCACTAGACCTGCTTGAAACTTTCTGCACAGCTCCGCAAGGCTTCCCTGCACCCGTTTCAAAAAAAAAAAAATTAAAAATGGGTGGACGTCTTTTAACGTCTTTGGCGCTCCTCCGTAGGTTTTTGCAGGACGTCATTTAACGTCTTTGGCAGTAAAAGAGTTAATGTGAGAGAGCAGCTGGACATGATCTGTTTACAACAAAAAAATAACAGGAGAGCGACATGTATATGTATTGTATATGTATTGTCAGTGGACTCGTCGAGTTGCAAAGAGAAAAATTGGCTACTTCTTATCCTCTACAGAAGCTTTAAGACCAACGTCATAAAGTCCTCGTTGCGGTGACTCCTTTGACAGTGGGATGGTCAGTTAGGAGCTTCTTTGCAGCAATCTCTCTGATTGCCTCGAGTCGTTGTCGAGTGCTGGACAGAGGTGACAAATCAAGGTCCAGAAAGTAAAAACTCTGCCACAGTTTGGCTTTAGCCCCTTGTGCTAACTAGCTAGCTGCCTAGCAGGTAACCGAGCCCTCGTGGAGCTAGGGAGCTCGCTAGGTAGCAGTAGCACCTTGAGCTAAAGCAAAACTGTGGCAGGGTTTTTACTTTCTGGACTTAGACTTGCCACCTCTGGTGCTGGATGTTTGTTTTTAAAATCACACGAAGGCTTTAATGCTTCTTTGGATAATGTTAATATAATATCGGCTCTGCCTTGTTACCTCATTTCACAAAATGAAGTCAGTACTGCACAGGGCTGTCAACTTTTGATCAAACCTTGGAGTGAGACGTTGGTCGGCCCCGAGTAAGGTGGGCCGGGTTATGGCGTCGGTACCAGATGAGATGGTAATGCAAGACTGTATTTTGTGGCTTTGCGAATCAAATTGTGGTTAATGATCATTTGGAGGGAAAACATGGACATGTTGTAAGAAGAAATGTTTTACATTATACAATCACAATATTGCAGCCCAATGATATCTGGTACAGATTGTGGACAGTCTGGACATAAGCGGAAATGGCACAGGAGCTGTCTCACCAATGTACTGTAATGCACTTTGCTCAACAAACGGATACATTGTGCCATTTCAAACAGCAACAGAGCCAAAAGGATCAGATGGACATTGTTTTTAACCTATTGAATTTGCAAGTGAACTTTGTCTTAAACTTAGAGCCAAAGAAACTAATCTTTAGGGCCAAAGAAACTTTAAGCACAATCAATAAAGTAGGCTTATAATTAAAACCACAACTGTCAAAACTAGGGGTGTGAATTGCCTCGTACCTGGCGATTCGATCTGTATCACGATTCATAGGACACAATTTGAGTCTATACCGATAAACCCCGATACAAATCTATAAATTGATATTGCGATTTTTATTTTTATTTTACTCAAATTTAGAAAATACCAATCAGTAAACTTATACATGTACACTGTAAGATTTGTATGAAAATGTATTTATTTATCTGCAACTTCAGGCTCATAACTATGAGCCACTGTATTTAACAAACAATCTGTTGCAATCTGTTTCATGTTTGAACAGCAGTGAAATAGGCTTAATAGCTTAATTAACCTTCTTCCATGCTTAACAAGTTATCCCTAACCCAAAGTAAGACGTTTTGTTAAATATTTCCATTGAAAAATTTATGTTTAAACATCGATTTTTTTAACACCCCTGGTCACAACCGTACAATTAAAAAACAAGCTAAAAAACTAAAACAAAAAACATATAAGTTATCGGCTTTACTGGTAATGACCCAAAGGAAATTTGAACTACAAAAATGTGTAAATGCCAAAATATCTATTGATGAATAGAGACCCTGAGTTAGTGGGGACTTAAGCGCATTGTTTTGACAGTGGTGGCTCCAGCGTGCCCGCAGCCCTCATCAGGATAAGCGGTTCAGAAAATGGACGGATGGATGATTGTATGACTGATAAGTACGGTTGGTTATGAGAGCCCAAGCAGATGTTATCTGTTTTTTTCTGTATTAACCATATACATGTTTGCCGAGGAGAATTTGGGGTTCTGCTGTGCACTAAGAAAAAAACATAACCGGAGCTGCGTCTAAAATTAGAACTAATTAGCTCAAAGTGGCAAACCACGTAGACAACTATCCGTCACTATCACGAATTGAACAAGTTCTCAAGTGAACAGTATTCACTTGAGGTACATTGCACGCACACCTCTTGTAGCATGTTGGGGGGGGGGGGGGCATAGCACCTGCATGAGGGAGGCGGTGGTTGGGCATGCGACAAACTGGACTCTTACCTGACAGTTGCAACGTACAATTAGTGCGCAGAAACAACAGCCCCATTTTCAACATTGACAGAGTGAGAAATTAAAATTAAGTGTGAGAGAGGGGGCAAATGCGTGATTCTCACACTCAATGCGTAACTGCCCTGGTAATGCACTTGCGCACATTTGATTTGATTTTTTCTTTTTAAATACTTATCTATGGTTTTCACGGTTTCTTCTTCTACCGCTACTTCTACAGTAGTGCATCATTTCAATTATTTTGCAGCCCACTAGCTGGCACTTTAGCATTGCTCAGTCAGCGTACAGTAGGCTATCTGAAGCAAGTATTTTGATTCACAGGCTGTCGTTAAGGTAATACAAATAAAATATTTTGTTGTTATAAAAAACAATATTCACTGACAGCTGGGGCTCTCACTTGTAAATGCGTCCAATGTATAGCCCAAGCACAGTTTAATTACACACCTCCCAGCGGTCATTTTTGATACTCTATCACTGTTCATCCAATAATTCATCACGGAGTCCTGTCCATATAGCCAGACTCACCTCTCAGGTTAAACAACTACTGACCCATGTTTATAGATTGCTATTAAAGCTTGCTGTGCTTATCATTTCAGAGACAGGAAAGAGAGTGAGTGAAAGCCACCTCTTATGAATATATGAATGTTCATTCCGATGCAAACCTAGAAATATGTGGGCAAGGACTTTCAGAATATTCCAAGCATGCAGGTCGGTTTTCAGGCCTACCTAAATCACAAATGAGGCTTTACTGGAGAGCCTTCTTATTGTAGTACTTAGAAGGTTTAATCTATTCTGCTGTTTTCTTGATGAAAGTAGCCTGTTTTATTATGCCTGCTGCTTTTTTCATTAAAGCAGCTGTTTTCACATCAACACAGATTAATTAAAGACATACCACCAGCTGTTCCTGGATATATACGTAAACATTATAGATGCACAGTACACGTTGCAGGTCTACTATTTCTTCACTGTTTAATTGTGCATTTAGTCACACAGCAATTCCTAATTGTTTTGATTGAGGAGAGGTTAATCTGATTGGCCGTATGAAATTACTCATATCGTGCTTTCTGGTTTGACACGAAATGTTAAACATGAATTTATTACTTTAGTTGTTCAATGTGCGCAGAGTGTATTGGTTAAACCATGTTTACCAGCCACATAAAGAAACCTTGCATTGTGCATAGCACGCCTATTCAAAGATCAATTGAATGAAAGATTGTTTGAAATGTAATTGCTCAAAATGTTTGTGCACTTTTGCATATTTAAACGTCTGTCAGCCTGGTTGTTATTGTCCTGTTGTTTTGATGCTCTCAACTTGTATTCAGCTTCTCATCACATTTCACACACTTTCAAATTTGGGATGGCTTTATGCCCAGACTTTAACCATTAAATGTATATTTGCTGGCTGCTCTAGAAACTTTCATGTCTCATCACATTCAGATCTTGATTCCCACATGCCTACTAATGCCCAGAGATTTTGAAGGGAAATAATGTACAGTTATACTATGTGCTGCTTTGTCCATTAGAGCACATTGATAAGCAAAGATGGGGATGCCGGTCCACAATGTAAAAACCCTGCCACCGATTGGCTTTAGCAACAGGTGCTTCTACTCAACTGGCAGGAAAACAAGCTTGTCTCCACCTGAGGCTAAAGCCAAACTCTTTCAGGGTTTTTACTTTCTCAAACTGGATTCCCCATATCTGTTGACAAGCCTTAAAGGTACACTAAAACCTGAATAGCATTTACAGAAGATTTGCTGCATAATCGTTTTGTTCTCGACCAGTCCAGAGTGTACTCTGCCAGGTGATCTGGGAATTATATAACCCTTTATAAATAAATGTCATCATCACTTTACCCTTGAAAAACATACTTATTTGATTTATATACTGACATTAAAGATTGAGGTCTGCTCAGGTAGCGACTGTCAAGGCTGAGCTATTTTCTGCGTTCGACATTCACAATCGGAGCCCTTAGGCACTGTGATGTCATTCTTAGTTGACAGCAAGTGGCAAAATGGATGTCCCCTCAGATGGATGAAAATGGTGGATTTTGCTGCTTAATTCATATTCCACAAAAGCAATATTAGACTAGTGGGGAACATATTGTAGAATACAATTTTGACATGACTTCATATTCATTCTATCCTATTCCATCCTGTCTATTCAATATTCAATTCATACAGATGTATTTGAATTCATCAATATTTCTTCATATTCACTGTGATTATAATACTTAACTGGTTATTTCACCATTGAGGTGGCAATTGAACTTTATACCTTTATTAATTACTACTGCTCTATAGGTAACACTTTCAAACTCACTTTTCCTTTGGGCTTTTCAAATGCTTATTTTGTATTTGTCTTTTCTTTTTTTCTTAGATGGTTAGTCCTTGCTCTTCGTTTGCAATTGCGAATCTTGCTGCTGTACCAATCTAATTCCCCTCATGGGACGAATAAAGCATGTATCTGAATCTGAATCTGTCTGACCGTTTTTTTCCCGTTTTGCATTACTTCACAAATGTGGCTTTGGAGACTCATTTGTTCATTGGATTACAATGTTTTACAACTCTCCCCAAGCAACAGTCCACTAATGGAATCAACTCACAAAGTTTAACTTTACAAAGAGGGGCTAAACAAGAATGCCCTAACTCACTGTTGCTATTCATTGAACCACTGGCAATCTGTCAAAGCCTTAGTATAAAACGGAACAACAACAAAAAATCCATCTTTAGTATTATTTATATATTATATAAGTCATCACTTCAGTCTTCAACCTCATTTTCATTATACTCTGTTAGTCAAAATCCCGAATACCCCCAATAAAGGCAAACTCATGGAACCCTGTAGATCAAAACTCAGACTATTCCCACAGGTAATATTAAGTGTTTAGGACATTAATATGTTGTCGACATTTGAGAGTTAACCAATCTGAATCACATTTCACTTACGCAAAAGATCAGTATTTACTTGAAATGTTGAATAATTCTACCAATGTACCAATTATAAGATGAATAGCGACGATAAAAATGAACACTTGACCTCAAATCAACTTTTTTCAATGTAAAGAGTAATTAGTAACATGCAGTGTTGTACCTGAACGAGTTCAATAAACAAAAGTTCATGAACTCGTTCATATTTTGAGCGAACGTGAACTGAACGTAGTGCATAGGTGCATCATGAACAGTTGAAAAATAACAAATGGTTAAATAATAAAAACACATGGGCAATTCAGTCTTCAATGAACATAGCATACAGTACAGTACATGGTTTGGACTTTGCCAGAAAGGGGAGATCATTAGTCAAAACCTGTACAGAGCATGTGCAATTAACTACTGGTAGGCAATCTTTCAATGTGAGGCAGCAGTACCAACTACTGCACAGCACTGCGCAACCCAGATTAATTTTAACCAACTTTTAAAACAGCTGAGATTGTCTTCCACCATTTCTCCCCGTTAATTCTGTCATCTGTGGTGCTTTTTGTCATACTAATTAGTTTTAAATTGTGAATACTCTGTATTTATAATAATCACTTGTTCCTCCTGACAAAAGGCAGACCACAATTAATCTCGTTTTGTAGGCAAGAAAAGGCAAATGGCCTCTTTTACAGGAGCACTCACAGAGATGAAAGAACAAGTCAGGGTTAATAAATAAGGGCCACGGAAATACCAATTATCTCTGATTGCGAATTTAATATTTTTCAAGACAGCTCACTCTTAAGTTTCCTGAGTATGCTGATCTTAGTCAGTAGTAACGTTAACGCCCTACTGGAAACAGAGCTTCATCCTTGCCAGGACTGTCTCTGTTTGGTTGTTGTAATTAAGAGACAAAATGACAAGCTTGCTTAACTAAAGTGCATGAAATATGCTGGAATTACTTTTGAATTATTTTCAGATCATGAAACATAAATAATAAAGTATAGCAATATTTCTTGCTTCAAACTGTAAAACGGTTTTACATTTTTGCCATACTGAACTGTTTCTTCATAGGAAAAAGCAAGTCTATATTATAAGACACACTTCTTCAAATGACGCTGCAGCATAAGCCTTGCTTTTCTCTTTCTCGCGGTGATTGGCAATCCAATTACTTCTGGAGTCCTCATCCACTGAAAGTCATGCCTCCTCACCTCCAAGTCAATTTATCAAATGTGTCACATGTCATAGAAAGTCCCAAATCAAGTGGATTAGTGAAATTAAAATTCACAAGATTGTTTTTATTTTGTGTGTTGTTGCAGTTGTTTTGACGAAGGTGCTTTTTCATTGGGTAAAAGGGAGAGAATCAATATCACAAATGCGCCATAAAAATACAAAGAGGGAATCTCACTATTAGAAAAAGGCAAATGTACACTATATACATATCCATATGGAGGAGCTAATATGGCAAGCTTTCAATTCAAACATTTTTTAATTTAATTCTTCAAAAAAAAATAAAAAATAAAAGGGGACAGGGGCTTGCTCATACAGTGATGACGTGGCGGAGAGTCAACGGGAGCTAAAAGTCAGTTCTTATGTGAGTTGTGTTTAATACATAGAGCCAGTTTCTGAGTGTCTTTTAGTAAACATTTACACACACTACATTGGTGTCAGTGGTGGCATGTATGTGCCCTGGCATTATCTTCTGTTTTACTCTTTGAATAATGACTGAACTTCAAATCGGCGCTGCTAGCCCACTAGTTTTGTTGTATATTGGAGTGGCATTTTGGAACCCCTGACCTGCAAGAGTTTAGACTGTATCATAGATGTGGTCAGATCTGTGTGCCTGTTGGCCCACAAGTTCTGTGACATCAAAGCTATGTGTGACCATTGTGTCATCTTTCCGCTATGGCGACACCAACAAACTAGAGTTGCCAGTCCCGTCTGAAGGCATCCACTCTGTTTTTGTATTGATGAGACCATATGCCAGCCAAGGAGTTGCCGTGGAGCACCGCACATTTCCACGGTCATTTCACTCTTGATACATGGTGAGACTGGAAAGGTGCGTACGCCACATTTTTGTGCGTGAACGCCCTTCGTACATGAGGCCCCATTAGAATTAGAATTAGTCCTGACCAGAATCTGTCCTTTTCATTCTCTTGTATGAAAATATCGAATTCTTATTAAATCTTAAAACTGTTAAATCTTAGTGTGTTGTGGATGCAATGTTTGGTATTTTGAAGTGAGTCAGGTGTGTGCGTACAATGGCATGAGTATGGTGAGGAATGCTCAAGCTCACTCTCCTTTCTTCAACAGATTTTTTTTTAACCCTGGAGAACCCAAGAACCCTTTTCTTCTTTGGAAAATTATGAATTATACATTAAATGACTGCTATAAGTTCACTGAACACCAAAATATATGTTTTTTCAATTTTAACCCTTGTTTTTTGAACTACCTCAGAGTTGCTAATTTATCAAAATATATATATAAAACATACTCCTAGGCATTCTGCAACATAATATGAAATGGATTAACAAAAAAAACCCACAATTTTACCATCTGATGGTTTGCTGACAAGATGGTTTTGTTTGGATTGATTTCCAGCTCAACAAAACAGCACGTTGCCAGCCATCTTGTCACCACCACTCTGGCTCATGTAAGTGCAATATTCATCCACTAGATGGCCCCATGCAGGGGTCAGAAGTGGCACTCTGGACTTTTGAAGTTAAATTTGTAAAAAAAAAAAAAAAAAAAAGGTCTTTATTATTTGAGTAGCAGAATTTATAGGGGCCAAATTTGACCCCGTGGGTTCTCCAGGGTTTTAATGTAGCCAAATAAATGCACCATTACATCAGCAAAATTTAACAAAAGAACCCTGATGAATTAAACTTTTTTCAGATTCAGGGAACCACCAGTAATATGTAAACTTTTGATACGGTATCATGAGGTCTTTAAGATGTAATGGCACCTGAATATTTAGTACTTGAAAAGTAATCATTTAAATCAAATCAAACATATATACATGGAGCTAGGGCAGGCTGAACATTTAATCTCTTCTCATTTTGTTCAGTACTTAGTCCAGAACATTTTGAACCAGCTTCTTTAGAGACTTGCTGGAGCAGCCCCCTAAGAGATGTTAAAGTGATGCCATGGACAGTTTCCACGTAATTACAGGCCTCGACTTTAAGGTCATGCAACCAAGAACTATCATTTCAGTTCAGTTTCTGAATTTATGATTAATACACTATTTTATGTTGTGTATAGTTGTTTACAGTTTATTTATTATAGTTTCCTCAGTTATCTTTTTGATTTTTTTTTCAAAAGAGAAAAATAATACACTGAAAGGGAGAATGTATTTATTTATTTATTGTATAGGATTCCCTGCATGCACCCTGTTCTTTAAAAATAATTGCTTTTAAATTTTGTATAAGTGTTGCCCAGTTTTTTAATTAAAACGAAAAATTCTTGTAAAGCAATAAACTTGAACAACTTCTTTATTTGCATCCCTGAAGGTAGCACAAAATATAATGTAGTAGATCAAAAGCAAATGAAGAACTATTATAAACATACGTAGTGTTGTTCTCATAGTATTTAATCCTGAATTGAACTTTTGTTCCTTTCAAACCAACAAACCAAGTGCTTAACTTATTATTAATGTATGCATACAATTATTGAGAGAAACTCAATCTTTATACGTTTTTTTTGTGCATATTTTTTTAATTTGAACGCTGTCCCTTTCATGTGATCTTCAGCCCAAATTGCTTACTAATGGTTACTAAAGAAAAAATAATAATGATGAATGATTGGTTGGCGATCTTATGCAGGACATGAGATCAAAAGTTTGAATGGTGTGAATATCAGCCTAAAGAGCTTGGCCTTAAGTGACCACCTTCAGGTGTTGGCTCAGGCATTTAGACGGCAACAGCAGAGTAAAAAAATACTAATAATTAAAATTAAAAAAATATATATGTATATATATATATATATATATATATATATATATATATATATATATATATATATATATATATATATATATATATAGTACAGGCCTAAAGTTTGGACGCACTTTCTTATTCAATACATTTGCTTTATTTTCATGACTGGTTGCTTAGAAGATTCTCACTGAAGGCATCAAAATTATGTATGAACTGATGTGGAGTTATTAACTTAACAAAAATGGTGAAATAACTGAAAACATGTTTTATATTATAGTTTCTTCAAAATAGCCACCCTTGGTTTTGATTACTGCTTTGCACACTCTTGGCATTCTCACCTCTGGGAACTCCTTAAAGACTGGCAAAAACCCTTTCAGGTGACTACCTTTTGAAGCTCATCGAGAGAACGCTAAGAATGTGGAAAAAAAAGTCATCAGAGAAAAAAAAGGGTGGCTTTTTATATATGTATTAATTTTACTATTTTCACCTTTTTTTTTTGTTAATTACATGACTCCAAAATGTGTTTGTTAGTTGTCATAGTTTTGATGCCTTCAATGAGAATCTACAATGTACATAGTCATGAAAATAAAGCAAAAATGTATTGAATGAGAAGGTGTGTCCAAACTTTTGTCCTGTACTGTATATATATCGTAACAATCCTGTAAATAATACAAACCCATGCGTGTGTGTTTTTCCTCTGTACCCAAGTATAATAGGGTCCCCTGATTTCCTGATTCCCCCTGGCATCCTATACTGGCCAACATTTGTGCCAAGGACATTTTAATGAAGTGAGTAATTCTGGGCTACTGAGTCTGAAAATGACATCCATTTCTTTGAATTGGCTCAAGTTTTAGAGAGATTGATACTTTTGACAATTAACTGATTGATAATTAGTTTGGGGATATCACAAAGGCTTTTTGTTTATTCTCTCATAAACGTGAAACAAGCTTGTTGTTTACTGCTAATATTGATTTTTTTTCAGATTTTCTTTCTGAGATTGTAGATAAATCTGTCCACTTGTATTTTTAAGAAATGTATTGAAGCACAATTTATTTTTTGTAATTTTGTAAACATTTTTATGTTTGTTAGTCTACCTTGACTGCAGTTGCCATTCATTTTGTGTTGATTAGGGGAAGATATTACAAGTTTTCCTTCTTTCTGCCCACTTTCATTTCCTTAAAGAATGAAATAAATAAATGAAATCAAATGAAATCTCTCCCCATAGATTTTGATCAATGAATTGAAATGACGTAAGTAGCGATTTTGCCGGCTTGAACGGCATATTTGAGCGAGCTTGGCTTGTTAACATTCACTGCCAGCCATTTTAGAAAACTTAAAAATATTCAATACCCACAAGATATTATGTTCAATAATTATATATAAACCGAATCTGCCAAATGACAGAATAATAGACTATCTCCTTCTTTTATAATCGACAGTGGAAAAATGTAGGTTGCACAAAATGCAGCCATTACTCCCACGGACACTCAATACTAGTGTTGCATGTGAAGTCAAGGTATTTTTTTTATTTATTTACATCTGAATGCAAGACTTCTTGTTTGATGCTTAAAATAAATGTATGTAAAGATACAAAGAAAAGTATTTCGACCTAACATAAAGTCCACTGCAAACGAGTCCATTTCCAAATTTCGATGCCTTGCATTTCTGTTTATTGTCTCTTTAATCTGCAGCCAACACCCTCTGAACTGTACAGCGTTGGCTGGAGACTATCACAATGATATTATTCATATGAAGCCAGGTTTAGATAATCCTTCCAACAGTGAGACCAAACCATAAAAAGGACGATGAATTATTGAAGAGCATCAGAGAAATAGGAAACCTTTCTCTGAATAGGATCAACCTTTTGGGAATGCTTCAAAGAGCATTCAGTAGTCAGGGAAAAAACAGCCCTCTCCCTGCTTTATCCCTGTCAAAAAGCTGTGCCCTGGCTGTGAAGGAGAGAGGGAGAGCAACAGAGGGAAGGAGAGAGACTAAAAAGCTCACCTATTGTTCACCCTCGATTTGCATGAAATTGTTTACCACCTCTTCATGCTGTTGCTTCTTTTTCCCATCCGTGTCCCCCGCTGCTCAATTTTTCTCGCTTTGTGATTTTGTTTAGAACGTTCGTTCTGGCTCTGCTCATTTGAACAGAAACATAAGGCAGCGACTGAAGCAGAGTTTGGTCCAATTAGCTCAAATTGGTTTGCACTGCATGTATGCAGATCTAAAACAGGAACCCATCTAAAACTAGAGAATTAAGTCCAGTCTTTGGATTAACAGTGAACTATACAGAAATACATAAAATCTAGTCATTGGTGATTTTTTTTCTTTTTTAAAGGGCTAAATTTGGGTATATCCAGTGAGAGGTCAGTAGGGGCAGATGCCAAGCATAATACTATATTGCCTCTAGCACTATAAATTCTTGGAACAAATTTGGCATGTGGTGAAATCTCTGCCAGACACACAAAGGATGAGCCAAGTAAAGTTCTTCACAAAACCAAGAAATCTCCCAGCAATGTTTGACCACAGCTAAACTTATACCTTCTTTCCTAAACCATAAATAAATGTGAAAACTCATTGTCTTGCCACGCTTAGACAAACACACAACCACCTTTATCACTCATATTATACTGAAAATGTAATGAAAATACATTTAGTACATGAACCACTAATGTATTTGACATACTGTTACCACATATGAGAAGCTTTCCATTTGGACACCTGCATGCATTACTTCTCACAATAATGTTGATGCCACTAATTACATTTTATGTTCAAATCCCAAAAAATATTTTTTGGGGGGGAAAAATTGCACCAACTAAATTATTATCAGAATACTTTATTGTCTACTGTATTTCTTTTGTGGTAAATATATATCAACATAGCAGAAAACATTGTGTTTTTGTCATATGAGTCTGATTTATTAATCGATCCTAGAGGTGTTCATCATGGATCAATCTGGCGTGAACATAACAAAGAAATTCAGAAAAAGAAGTTCAAACAGTGAAACGTGTGATGGTCTAGGGCTGCTTACTACTTCGAGACGTGGACGACTTGCTGTGATTGATGCAACCATGAATTCATCTGTTTACCTGAAAATGTTTGGCCATCAGTTTGTGACTTCAACATCAAGATTGGCTTCTGCAGCATGTAGAAAAAAACAGACTTACAGGCGGTTTAGGAGTTCCTGGTGAATTTGTACCAATGAGTCTCTGGATATCTGCAAAAGGGAATTCAGGTATTGTCTTTAGATGACAAAGGGCATGCTCTCCTCTCCTGAAAAGCTGGAAGGTGTTCTCGCGCTCAAAGCCCCGCCCCAAACCCGCCAACTCCCCGTTAAAACACTGCCAATAAGTTGAAACTGAAAAAAAGAGAACTGAAACTAAAAACCAGAGTTGAAGCTGAAAACCTGACACTCGAAAAAAAGAGCTTAAAAAAATCTGCAGATTGCCATTGAAAAAGAAACCCAAAAAATTATGCTTAAAGAAAATCGTGTTTTTTATGTCTGTATTTTATTTTTCAATACAACCTTTGACAATGCCAATACTTGTTTTACAATGTCAATACTTGTTTCAATGTAGATGCAGCTTTTTCCACAATGACAATTTTTTCCAATAATTTCTGAAATGTGCTGCCCAGTGTCACAAAGCTTGGTCTCAGTCTCAGAATTTTACACCCAAGGTGAAAGAAGAAATGCTACCGCAGGTCATTCATGCCCACAACAATGAGCCTGTTCAATTGTATTGCATATACACACAAAAAAAGTAAAAAGAAATAAATTCCAATTCGGTCTACAAAGTACATTATAATCACATTGTGCAACACCTCCTGTTAATACTTGTTATTTTTATAATATTTTATATTATTGGTATAGAGCTGCTGTAACCAGTGAATTTTCCCGCTATGGGATCAATAAAGTCTTATTCCTTTTCCTCTTCTTCTGCCACACTAGCTAAAGGAGCAAGTGAAAGAGTGAAAGATGGCATCATGCATGGTGTCTTTTGCAGGATAATGCCTGTTGAAAGCACTTATAGTTTGGCTACCAAAGAATTAATCATGCAAGTTAGAATTGACAATACTGTACAGCACACGTTGTTATCCCCACATGCAAAATATTGCTGTCCCAGAGTGGCCTCCTACATACGGCTTATTTGTGACTCTTCTTACTATGTAGACGTGTGAGGGAAGTGCTGGGGGGCTGAAGAGCAAAAAAGAAAAGAGAAATGGTAAGAGGGATGGAGGTAGAGAAGGAGGTGCAGAACGAGAATGCTTTTTTTTGTCGTCAGCAGAAACACTGCTTTATAGAAGAGGTGTTAAGTGCTCTTGCTTTTGTTCGTGTGTCTGTGTGTGCGTGTGCGTGTGTGTCATGTTCTAAAATGTATTAGTCCTGTCTATGGTCACGTCTACTGTTTGTTTTAAGCTTGCCTGGAGGGCTTATGCATTCTGCATGAGAGAACTGTGCTTTATGTGTCAAACTCGTTTGTTTGCCCAGTGTGTAGCGAAATCTCAAACACTCCATGGACCTTTTGTTTAGCTTGTGTTCACTCACATGTGCAAAGACAGATATACACATGCATTTACACAATGTGCCTTGTACACAATTACTTGGACATTTGACTCTCTCCCATGGTTAAATTGTCATTCTAAACAGCCATATGTTTTTTTTTAAAATGTTTTTTAAAGGAGTATATTGAATGGCTAAAATTAATAAATGTCTTGTTTTGCTCTACAAGCTCTTCAGACAGGAAGGTTAAACAAAAGTTTAAAATAGATGGGGGAAATATGCACTTCCACCATTTACAATCTTTTAGTAGAAGTGAAACTAAATTTTAGGATTAGTTCCCCCTGAATAAATGCTCAGAATAGAAGAGAGGATCACTACAAATTTGAAAAGACTTATACAGATGTGTAGACAATTTCAATATTGTCTGGGTCATTAAAAAAAAAAATGCTATTATGCACTACTGCCAAGTTAGTGGTCTCCCCGCAGTGCAACGGGTTCTCGAGCTCCCAGGATTAAGCCCAGTGTAAAAGCAAGGTAAACATGCCGGATGGCTAATCTAAGGGCTAGCAAGCCACCAATACCATAGTCTTCCTTAGCAACGTTCGCTCACTAGTCAATAAAATAGACTGACTTTGCCTGAGATTGAGCGGTTCCAGCGTGATGAGAAATTGTTTAATATTTTGCTCGATGGAAACTTGGCCAAACCACAACGTGCCGGACTCCACCATAGAAATCATTGGATAGTCGAGCCAACAATGACGCCATTTCGGGAAGAAAGGCGGGGGTGGACAGAGTTTATTTCAACAAATGCTTGTACTCAAACATTGGATTTGTAGGGATACAATTGATCTGAGAAACTAGATCATTTGACCGTTAGATGCCAGACACACATGCATCTTAGCATAACTCCATGCTAGCGAGGTTGTATGGCCAGGATTTTAAAAATGTCAAATTGAAGGAGACTCCACCAAGTTTCCACCAGCCTGTCATCATACCAGTGCAGGGGGATAGCACGCTGGACTGTTTGTACACAATCATACGCGGGACTTTCAGAGCCCTTCCCAACCTTGGCTTCTCCAACCACATCTCCATATTGCTGATCTCAGTCAATCAACCAATGGGATAAAAGTACAAGCCCACAGTCAGGAACGTCAAGGTGTGGCCCAGTGATGCTGACCCTGTGCTTCAAGACTGTTTTCCATGCACAAACTGGCATATGTTCAGTGAAGGAACTCCTCAGGAAGGAGAAGTGAACCTGTAGTAATACGCTTAATCCGGGCTTCATATCAAAGGCTAGGTTCACACAGCAGGGGTTAATGCTTAATTCTAATATTTTGTAAAATCCTATTTTTGTTTTGGTGTAATCCTTCGCATTACATAATAATTGTGAACACAGTCTGTCTTGTGTGTAAACCAAATGCATTCCCAAAGTGACCCGCATGTGCAGAAGAAGAGACAACTTACAACCTATTCTTTACAAAAGCAAATATGATAAAAGCGTGTAGTGTCACGGTTTGAGAAGGGAGGACCCAGATGCAGTGAGGTAGGAGAGCCACGGCAGGGATGCGGATAACTTCGGTTTAATTGACCAACAAACGTAAACACAAAATCACGCACACAGGCGGACAAAAGTAAACACAAACTCACGCTCCTAGGCGGATAAACAAAATCAAAATCACACACAGGCGGACAAAAGTAAACACAAACTCACGCTCCTATGCGGATAACAAACAAAATCAAAATCACGCACAGTGGCGGCAAAAAGGTAAGTCATGGGCAGCAGGAGAAATTCTTGTAGGAGCGAATCCAGTCGGGTTAGGAGAACGGCGTCTCGGAGTAGTCACCCGACACTCCTTGCTGTGTTCGTCAGGCTTTTATCCAGGCCTGATTGAATAATGGGCAGCAGGTGTGTATGGTTGTTTCTCCAGTGCCTGAAAAGGAAACAGCAGCTGACCCAAATCATGACAGTACCCCCCCCCCTCATGGAACGGGGACAGACCTGTGGCGGAGCACACGAGAGAGTTGTGGGCATATTCAACCCACGGGAGGTGGGATGCCCACGAGGAAGAGTGCTGATGGCACACGCATCAGAGAGCCGCCTCCAAGTCCTGGGTGGCCCGCTCCGTCTGCCCATTAGATTGGGGGTGATAGCCTGAAGACAGGCTAGCCGCAGCCCCCAAGGACTTGCAGAAAGCCTTCCACACTCAGGACACGAACTGAGGCCCCCTGTCGGAGACGAGATCCGCCGGTATCCCGTGGAGCCTGAACACGTCCTTTGTCAGGATATCCGCGGTCTGTAGTGAGGTGGGCAACTTGGGCAGGGCGACAAAGTGTGCTATCTTCGAAAACCGGTCCACCACCGTAAGGATGACCGACTGGCCGCCGGAAGGAGGCAGCCCGGTAACGAAGTCCAATGCCACCAAGGACGGTGGGGAATGGGCAGGGGGTGGAGCTGGCCGGACGGTTTCAGTCGAGAGGACTTGTTACGGGCACAAACCGCACAAGACGCGACATAGTCCACGATGTCCTGGTGCAGCCCGGGCCACCAAAATCTCTGCGTCACCAGGGACAGTGTGCGACCCACCCCAGGGTGACATGCCACCCTTGAAACATGCCCCCACTGTAACACCTCGGGCCGAAGGTGAGCGGGCACGAACAACTTATCTCCCGGGCACTCTACCGGGGCCTGCGTATCGTCAGCTGCCTCAACCACCTTCCGCTCTACCTCCCACAACTCTGGCCTCTGGCACGATAGGTTCGGGTGGGGACCGCTCGGCGGCCGGACCGTGTACGCGGGACAAGGCATCCGGCTTGGTGTTCCGGGATCCCGGTCGGTAGGTGATTTGTATAGTTGAACCGGGTGAGGAAGAGGGCCCAGCGTGCCTGACGGGGATTCAACCTCCGGGCAGATCGGAGGTACGCCAAGTTCTTGTGGTCTGTAAAAATTTGGAAGGGTTCAGCCGCGCCCTCCAGCCAGTGCCACCACTCCTGCAAGGCGAAGACAATCGCCAGCAGCTCACGATTGCCCACGTCATAGTTGTGCTCCGCCTGGTTGAGCCGCCGCGAGAAGAATGCAGTCTCTGGTCTACCGGGGACCGCTGGGACAATACCATCCCCACTCCAGTCTCCGAAGCATCGACCTCGACGACAAAAGGCAGAGTTTCATTAGGGTGTGTCAACACTGGGGAACGTGAAAACAATAATTTTAACTTAACGAAGGCGGACTCCGCCTGCCGAGTCCACACAAACGGGATTTTAGAAGATGTGAGATTGGTCAGAGGTTCCGCTTCCACGCTGTAGTCGCGGATGAACCGACGGTAAAAGTTAGCGAACCCCAGGAACCTCGGTAGGTGTTTCCGGGAAGTGGGTGTCGGCCACGGCTTGGATCTTGGCTCGGTCGGCCCTCAACCGACCCCTCTCTACAATATAGCCTAGGAACTGGACCGAATCCGTGTGAAACGCACATTTCTCGGCTTTTACGTACAGGCGGTTCTCCAGCAGTCGCTCCACGACCAGCCGAACGTGTTGCCGATGTTCGGCTTGAGTCCTGGAGAAAATCAAAATGTCGTCCAGATATACAAAACAGAAATGATTAAGCATGTCCCACAAGACGTCATTAATAAATCCCTAGAATACGGCGGGAGCGTTGGAGAGGCCAAACGGCATAACTAAATATTCTAAGTGCCCAATAGGTGTCTTAAACGCGGTCTTCCACTCATCGCCCTCCCTTATCCTAACTAGATGGTAGGCACTCCGGAGGTCTAATTTAGTGAACACCGTAGCGGAATGTAAGGGCGCGAAAGCAGAGTCCATTAGCGGCAACGGATACTTGTTCTTAACAGTTATGTCATTCAGACCACGGAAATCGATACAAGGGCGCAGGGTTTTGTCTTTCTTTTAGACGAAAAAAAAACCCCTGCCCCTAGTGGTGATTTGGAAGGTCGAATCAGCCAGGCCGCCAAAGACGTGGTGATATAGTCCTTGAGGGCTTGAAGTTCCGGTTTAGCAACTTGGTACAGGCGTGTACTAGGCAGTGGTGCCCCAGGAACCAGTTCTATTGCGCAGTCATAAGGTCAATGTGGGGGGAGAGACATGGCCCGGTCTTTACTAAAGACCTCCCTCAAGTCGTGGTAGTCAGCCGGCACATCATCCAGGTCAATCAACTCCCTGGTTGCTTGAGCTGGGCCACTGTGGTAATTCACCGCCGACTGTAGGCAATGCTAATGGCAAAACAAGCTCCATCCTTCCAGCCTAGGCATGCCCCAGTTAATGCCCGGGTTATGCCGAGCCAGCCAAGTCAGACCCAGGACCACTGGGGCTGACCGTGACGGCATAACGAAGAACTGCCTGGTCTCCACGTGGTTCCCCGATAGACGCATTAACAGCCCCTCGGTCCTGTGCGTAATCACCCCCAAAAGGCGCCCGTCAAGATCATACATCTTAGGACTCTCGAGTCTCACCACCGTACACTTCAAGGTGTTGACCATCCTCGGGTCGATTATACAGTCGTCTGCCCCCGAATCCACCAACGCCATCATCTTTGTATTCACCCCACATAATTTCTCCCGAAAGTTGTAGCCTCCTTGAGATAATGTCCATGGACAGGGAGTACTCACACTGGCTGTCATGTCGGGATGGGATGGTTGTAGCAGAAATGGTGGTGACGTCACGACGCCTCTCAGGCCACCTCCAGCACTTGGCCGATTGGTGTCCGAACCGCCCACAATACCGGCATGCCAGGTCTCGCCACCCTCTCGAGTGCCCCGTCGCCGAGAGGCACCCTCCTCCCAGCTGCATGGATTCGACTCCATCTATAGCTTGAGAGCGTCGCCACGAAGCATCGGGAGGCGAGGCGTCGAAAGCGTGCCCCGCGGAAGCGGCCGACACCGGCTGTGCAACCGTGGCCTCCGGTCGTCCCTCTTCGTCCCGTTCCCGCAACCTATTGTCCAATCGGATGGCCAAGCCGATAAAAGCTCCTCCAAAGTGGACGTCTCGTCCCGTGCGGCCAGCTCGTCCTTGATTCGCGGGCTGAGTCCCCACCGGAAAATCCCGCACAGCGCCGCTTCTCCGTATTGGCTCTCGGCGGCCAAAACCCAGAACGATATAGAGTATTCCGCCACGGAGGAGCCGGCTTGTCGGAGGTCCAGTAGGCGACTGCCCGCCTCCTTCCCTTTTACTGGATGGTCGAAGACGTTACGGAATTCCGCTAGGAAGGCAGGAAACGAGGCTCGGAGCTCCGGGTTGGCCTTGCTGACCGCCATCGCCCATAATGCCGCCTGGCCGGAAAGCTAGCTCATCACAAAAGCGACTTTGGCACCCTCGTCCGGGAAAGTGTGCGGCTGTTGGTCGAGAACCAGACTACATTGGTGAACGAACTGGTCGCACCCACCGATTTCGCCAGAGTAGCGGGGGAGGATGGGGAATGTTGGGTTCACGGAAAACCACAGTGCCTGCTGGTCGGGACGCAGGTAAGACCGGAGATGCTCCGGCTGGTCGTGATCCTTCCGCGGCCGTGGCTTCCGATCTCCGTTCCACCTTCACGGAGAGCGAACCAATCTGGGCGGTGAGCGCCGACATCGCCTCCTTTAGTTCGTGGAAGTATTGCTCATGCTGGCCGAGCAAATGTCCCTGGCTGGCCAGAGCCTGGCGCAGGCTGTTGGGATCTGCGGGGTCCATACTTGGTCGGGTGATTATGTCACGGCTTGAGAAGGGAGGACCCAGATGCAGCGAGGTAGGAGAGCCACGGCAGGGATGCGGATAACTTTGGTTTAATTGACCAACAAACGTAAACACAAAATCACGCACACAGGCGGACAAAAGTAAACACAAACTAACGCTCCTAGGCGGATAACAAACAAAATCAAAATCACGCACACAGGCGGACAAAAGTAAACACAAACTCACGCTCCTAGGCAGATAACAAACAAAATCAAAATCACGCACAGTGGCGGCAAAAAGGTAAGTCATGGGCAGCAGGAGAAATTCTTGTAGGAGCGAATGCAGTCGGGTTAGGAGAGCGTTGTCTCGGAGTAATCACCCGACACTCCTTGCTGTGTTCGTTAGGCTTTTATCCAGGCCTGATTGAATGATGGGCAGCAGGTGTGTATGGTGGGCTCCGCCCACCAGCTGTTTCTCCAGTGTTTCTCCAGTGCCTGAAAAGGAAACAGAGCAGCTGACCCAAATCATGACATGTAGAGACTTATTTTTTCATCATCTCATATCTAAAGAGGAGCGAGGCTGGAGGAGGCAGAAATATTTTAGAAAAATGAAGTGAGGCTTTTTGATCTCATTTCATGGAGACGTCTACTAAAGATGACGTCACGTCATTACCGTGCATAATAAATGAACCGTTGCGTGACTGAGTGACTATTATCATTACAAATAGCCACTTTATGCTTCATGTTTCAAATGGGATTCAATTCAAGTGAAATATAAAGTCATTTAACACAGTTACTCCAAATAAATTTTTAGTTTCACGGACGATTGGCAGTACTGTGCTGTAGTCTCTGGAGTACTCGCCCCAACCTACGCAGAGCGCATATTCGGCTTTTGATGACGTATAGGTTGGATAAATACTTCAGGTGGAGGGTGCATTGCAAAAATTCAGAGACGTATACGATCAAGGACCACATCTCAAAGTGACCCAAGTCGTATTTGAAAAAAATTGGAATTGAGCTATTCAGACTGTCATAAAAAAAAAAAAAACAGATACAGGTCGCATTTGGGCAAAAAAAATCTGGTTTGGGTCGCATTTGCCTGCAGTGTGAACCTGCCGTTAATGTGCTGATGAAGACTTGGCTAAATGCAAAAGTGAGTGCACTGCTGAAGGCTACACAGGCACACAAAGCACCAGCATGCAGAGCATCAAGAAGAGAGCTGGTAGTGGGCATCAGGCGGGCTAAGTACTCCTATGCTCAGAAAATCCAAAGCCACTTAACCTCAAATGACTTCCGGAGCATGTGGAATGGTTTTAAGTGCATCATAAACAAAAGCACCAAAAAATGCACAATGTTCAAAAGACCCCTCCCTACCAGATGGCTTCAACCAGTTCTTCGCCCGCTCTGAGGACCACAACAACAACGTCCCCTACATCAGAGTGACACCACCACCCAATGACACGCCCCTCATTGTATACCCAGCAGACGTGAGGAGAATCCTGCAAAGGATTAACTCCCTCAAAGTTGACTGCATCCCAGAGCGCTTACTCAGGAACTGTGCCCACCAGCTGACTACGGTGCTAATAGACCATTTCAACTCCTACTAGTGTCTGTCCCAGCCCACTTTAAGAGCTCCTCCTTCATCCTCAAACCCAGGACCTCAACAGGGATGGGTCTGAATGACTATCAAGCAGTATCCCTGACTCCGGTGACTGCTCTGTGAAATTCTGTGAGTTGTCACATTGTGAATTTTGCAGATGACACTCTGATGGCAAGATATGTCACGAACAACTATTAGTTTGAGTACAGAGAAGAGGTTGAACATCTGGAGGGCTGATGATCAGTGTGAAGAAGACCAAGGAGAACTCAAAGAACATTCGCCTTGTTAGCTGCACCACTCAACCACACAACTATCTACAATTTAAAGTCAGTCTGCAGATTGCTCCATGCAAAAGGTGCAGCGAACCTAAAACCTTCTTTCCCGGTTCACTTCGAACACTGGGAACAAATTGCACAATGTCTGACGAACACAAATTACGCAATCCACTCTTCGGCATACAACAAATACTGTACATCAAATGGTTCCCAATTTTGTGCACTTCCGTCTTATTTAGAACATTCTAGAAAACTTTCTCAATCAAGTTTGAAACTACAGTATATCAAAATGGATTAAGTCATCAAATATTCATATTATCATCCCAAGAAAATAAAATGTTTCATCTGTTCCTGTGTATTACGTTGTCCATCTGGGTTTCGAAAGTCCTCCTGCACACCCATCTCTTCTTGCCCCAGGTTCCATCTCACAATGCAGGTACTGAGCAGAAACACTGGGGACTCACACACCCAACCAGAACCATCTGTCAACCGCCTACAAGCTCTGCGTGTGGGTCAGGATATCTTTAGGGCTTTGGGCATTGTCCCCACAGCCAGTCATCTGTTACACATTTCCAAGCCTCAAAACTGTGTTTGTGCGCTCCTGTTATTGTCCCTGCCGCTTGACTACTGCGCGTCTGCGTTGCCACATGCGCACTTGCATCATGCTGCCCGTGAAGAGCTTCAGGCTGTCCCTTGGAAAACCTTCGGGAATTGATTTGGGAAGGCTTTCGGGAATGTCTTTCCAAAGCTGTCAGCTGGATATTTGTCCATCATGTCAGTTTGGCCCCAGGGACATGACAGAAGATCACAACAGAGACATTCTATAAAGGAACGGCAGATACAGTGCCCACTGCCCAGACATAGCCCAACTAACCCACTTCCAAAGTAGAGCAGTGACAGAGGTGTCTGTTGTGAGGGGTGGTGGGCTAGGAATGCAATCATCATCTGCTCCTGATTTTGTGGTTAGGGCTACTCTGACTGCTTTATTGTTTTGTTTCTTTTTTGTTGTTTATCATAATAAAGACACCGTACACCCGCAATGCACAAAACGGTTGAGGCATAATAGAGAACGAGCAACTTTTTATGCTGAATAAATACTCCGTTTGTAAAGGTCAGCATTTCCATAAAGCAGAAATAGAGAAATCCACTGTTTACTGTCACTTGGCTTAAGCCTTTAATAATGCAGGTAGGATATACAGTAAATGAAAAACACTAAACCTCAATGACAAGGCCTCCGCCTTTTGTTGATATTTATTTCAACTCGACTCTGTTTACAATACTGCCAGAGCTGACTGGAAATTGTTGCAGCAATATAAGAGGACGAGCCTTATATAAAAGTCAGCAATGCTATAAACAGACGAAATAGTTTAATAACATCGCTTTACTCCTGAGATTCATATTGCATTGGAGTTTTTGGGGCCCTTCACACTCAAATTTCCTTTTTCTTCCTTTCTTTGTACACAAATCTTAATATTCTGCCATTACTTATGTACTAATAATACAATTAAATGACACAGGTTTGTGATGATTACAACATAAAATCAACACATGCACACACACACTAATGAGTGTCTGTGTCTCAGGAGTCAGGACAACATTAAGATGAGAGACTTTTTTTTTTTTTTAGCTTCCTTCCTCTTCCCTTTTTATATAGTGGTATCACCAATCATATTTCCATGTTACCAGGCCTTGCCATTAACTTTTTTTGCTCAATAGCCACCATGGTTAGGGGTTTCCCAGAAATAATAGCCACTCGCAAAGCACTTCCTTCCGGTGGCTGCCCATGGCAAGAGACCAGGAGGAAGCAATTGTAGAAATATTAAACCCCTACATTGTTTTTACAACTAGGACCCCTCAAGGAAACATTTCTGAGACTGCACTGCAGAACAGGCTGGTTCTCAGATTAACAACAAATTTAAATAAATAAATACTGTAATACCCCCATGGTGACGCCACGGAACCTCACTGAGGGGACTGAGGCCAGTGTGTATGTGGCTGTGTCGCTTAAACCCCGGAAATGTATTTATAGCGTATGTGTAAGACGGTTGACTTGACGAAGCCATGTTACACAAAATATGCCAAACACAGCTTTGGAGTTTTCCCAAAACGGAACTGAAGAACTGAAGAAGTACAGGGTGACACAAAAAACGGGACGTTTTTAATCCAATAAAGCCAAGAGTGATGGAAGAAAAATATTTTATTCATAGTAATTGAAACCTTAAAACATGCCATTTCCTCATTGACCGCTGCAACATCCCAGCTGGGATTCCATCATTCTTTCTTAAATGATTTTTTTTTTTAAGGAACCTGACTGAAATGACAAGTTTGCTCTATATGATTTATTTGGTTGTTACTCACATAACTATTAGATACATTTTTCAAAAACTATTTCCAGTTTAAGACATTTTGTCGAAACTTTATTTGGACGTTGTTATTTACATCGCAATGCATTCAGTGCGTAGTGACATAGAATGGCGGTTAGCTGTCTGCCGAGCAATGTGAAACGTGTATAAAGAAAGAGAGGTAGGCCTCATAGCGTTCCTAAAGAAACAACATGCGATCGAGAGAGTCACCCTCACCCACGCCGTGCTCTCTTCATTCACCAGACGCAATCAAGAGTTTTGATCGTCCCTTTAGGAACAGTACGAGTGCGTCCAAATAAAGTTTAGACAAAATGTATTAAAATAAAAATGATTTTTGAAAAACAAATCTCATAGATATGTTAATAAGAACCAAATAAATTATATGGAGCAAACTTATCATTACTGTCAGGGTTCCTTTTAAGGTTTCAATTACAAAGAATAACATTTTTCTTCGATCACTCTTGGTTTTATTGTATTGTTAAAGAGTTCCCGTTTTTTTTTTTTGCACCCTGTATATTCTTCAACTCCTCTGATATTGGCAACTGACAGTTATAGATGCAGTGCATTTCAACGTCAGTAATTTGAGTTGTGTGGGTAGGTAGCAACCAAAAATGTGCACATACTTGTAGCTATAATAGTGAGTCAAGATCCTACGTGACGTCACTACAGTGCCAAATTAAAATCCAAGCGTTTCTGCATGCTTTTGCCTGTCTATATCTATTGCATGTAAATGACAAACCACAACGACTTTCAACCGTGCCGCCGACTCATTTTGACATGTTACGCGCAAAAAAGTGGAAAAAATGGATTATGATGGAAGGGTCCCGTCATTGTCAAGCCCTGCCTATTACATGTATGCATGCTCATGACATTCAATAAAACAGGCTCATGATGAAAGAACCTGACATGGTATGAAAGAAAATAGCATCTTTACTCGCACTGAAATGTCTTGTACACAGTAAGCACTCTATGTGTGTGTCAGGACAAGATGAGAGAAGACTGACACAACAATTGCATCATGACTGTAACATATGAGACATTTATATTTTATTCATGATTATTATTTGTTGCTCTGGGTTGAATTTTTTTGCTACATTAAAAAACGGCGTGGGTGGATGGTGAAATGGACAAATATCAGACATTATATAGATTTATAACGTCGCTGTCTGGCGGAAGCCTCATGTGTCAAATTCATGTTTTTTCTTCACAAATCAATACTAATGGTACATTATCAATTTTATGCAATTAAAGAAAAGGGTTAATACGAAAGTGTCACGTCTCCCATACACATTAAAATCTTACCTGATGTTGGCACCCGGCAAATCTTCTCCTGTAGTAATTTCCGCAAAGCAAGGAGGCTCGATGTGCGAGTTGTGCTCTGCTCTTTGTCCACAAAATGAAATAACTCAGCATCGACTAATTCTTCATACTCATCACAGGTAGGAGCTGGAAACTAGCATTTTTCACACTAACGTTCCCTCTTCCTCGTACAGAGTGCCAGTTCAAAACATTGCTTTTTAGTCACAGATTAAATTTCTTGCTTGTTCGTAAACGGTAATGGTAAAAAAATCCCAAGTTCGATGTGCGAGTTGTGCTCTGCTCTTTGTCCACAAAATGAAATAACTCAGCATCGACTAATTCTTCATACTCATCACAGGTAGGAGCTGGAAACTAGCATTTTTCACACTAACGTTCCCTCTTCCTCGTACAGAGTGCCAGTTCAAAACATTGCTTTTTAGTCACAGATTAAATTTCTTGCTTGTTCGTAAACGGTAATGGTAAAAAAATCCCAAGTTGTGCAAGTCATTTTTAAATGCAACAGGTTCGTTAAGAAAAGGGGGGATTAAAAACCTTCAAATAAACCACTCTGTGACACGACACTCAGTGTAACAAATAGTAAAATAATGACCAGAATTGGAAGTTGGGTGCAGTCTTTTCTTCATGAGAGCCCTCAACAATAAGGGTGATACCCTCTCTCTTTAGCAGCAATACGACAACAAAGCACACTAGGGCCGTATTCTCCCATCAGCGTACTTTGAAAATGGTTCGCAAATGTGCACTTTTCTGGTTGTGCAGATTCTCCCATCGATTTACGCACTTTCCTGTCAGATACACATGTTTCATGTTTCACTGTTGGGACAGTGTTTTTTCTCTCGGTATGCTTCATTTTTGCATCTGTGAACGTAGATCTGATGTGTCTTGCTACAAATTTCCAGTTTTGTCTCGTCTATCCAAAATACATTCTCTCAGCTTTGAGGCTTGTCAACATGCAGTTTGACTATTTTTTTTATATCCTTGGTTGTTGTTATTATTATTATTATTATTATTAAATAACAGAAGGGCACCAACAATTTTGTACTGTATGCATGTGTATGACCCGAAGGCTCAGCTTTCCATCCCCAGCCCATTCACCCTCTGACCTGTACTTTTGATTTCAATCACACATTTTTTTTGTTGAGTTATGTCCGAAAGCTGTTTTTCACACATTTTTGCGAAATCCAAAACTGATCTAAGTTTTTCTCCATCTCATCAAGTTTTTGAACTAAAGATACACCTTTTCTTAAAAAAAAAGTACTGGAAAATACTGTACTTAACAGATGTGTGCTTATCTTAAAACTCATTTCAAATTTTGACATGCAGTGAAATATGAAAGAAACATTATTATATTTTTTCAAAGGCTATGGCTACAGTACTGTAATTACAATTGTGTGCAAATAGTTAAGGTAAAAAGTTACACTTATAGCTCTTTGTGGAGTGTTCAATTGGTCAAGGCAAACATTTTCTTTACAATATGTTCTATACACCCCCACTAGTCTAAACACAGCATGCTGATTAATATTACGGTTGTGGAATATGAATTAAGCAGGAAAATCCACCTGTTTTTATTCATCTCAGGGGGCGGCCATTTTGCCACTTGCTATTGATTGAAAATGACATCACAGTGCCAAAGGGCTCAGCTTGCAAACATAAGATGACCAAACCCAGAAAACAAGTGAGCCATGACTGTCATTAAATTATATATATATTATTGTTATCTATATTTTGTTTATATTTAATTTAATTCTACCTGCTGCTACTTTTTGGGATTGCAGATTAAATCAGAAAACCCAGACTCCCCTGTTCTTGTTCATCCCAGCCAGTTCTACCGAGGGGTTCATCCCAAGAGAGCTGGAGCTTGAGTCCCTCCAACATGTCCACATTCTTTCAGTCAGAACTCAAAGCTCATGACCATGGATGAGCCAAACATAGACTGGCTTTCTCCCCACTTGAAGCAAAACTTGACTCCTGATTTGGTGAGTGCACTGATCTTTTTCCCCATTGATAACCCTAACCCTAACCCTAACCCTTGGATTTAGTAATTCTGATCGAGGAAGCTCAGGGTGCACAGTTTGATTTTTGCTAATTGCAGAAATTGGATAATCAGGCCTTTAAATTGTGTCCATAGAGATACAAATAGAGCTAGTGACAGAAAGCAGCTTTGACAGTGTCAAACATCTTCATTTCATTTTATTTCTTGAAAAAAAAGGGGCAGAAAGAAGTAAAATTTATAACATCTAGCCCTAATTAACACATGAGTATTTTTTTTGTCTTGTCCACACTGTTTTTCTTAATCATTTTGAATCTTCATATTACAGTATCAAGAGTTAAGACACACCTTCCCATTCTAACTGTGCATGGTTTATTGTCCATGATCAATAAATGAAAGGAAATTAAAGATTTAAAAACTCATAATAGCAATTTATGATTTCAGTTATTGTAAAAAGTTAAAGTAAGTTTTTATTTGGAAACTTTCGGTTAGCGTGGCACATGTCCTTGAGTCTTTTTAGTCAATATGTTGAAAATGTACCATTCTACACAGCAACCATAATTGTCTGAACCGCCTATTCTTCACAGGGGTCACGGGGATGCTGGAGCCTATCCCAGCTGTCTTCGGGCAGTAGGTGGCGTAGCAACCATACAATTGTCTTATATTTTTCATCAAATCAAACACCAACAGAGTGAAATATTTATCATGTTAAGGTTTGGCAGCAACTGGCAGTGAGTTTTTGACCTTGTTTTCAGTGGTATCAAGTCACTTGATTAGTTAGTGTTTTACTATCCGTGCTATTAGTCTTTGACTAAAAGTTACTAGATTAAATTTAAAATCCCATACAGATGGTGTTGAATGTGAATTGTTAAAAAACAATTGCAATGAATGTTTTTTTTTTTTTTTTTCCAAGGCATTCATTCATAGGTTATATACATTGCATAGATGGATGGATGTTTTACATGCTATTGCCATGATGAATATTTCAGATGTCATAATGTGAATTAAGTGGACCTCCAGTATGCTAAATGTCAATGTGAAGGGAGCTTCTTCCACCCTCCTCCGCAGAAACATAATGTCATACACCCCGAGACCATCAACAGAATGCTGGTGGAACAGCAGTTGGCCAACATACGGAGAGTTTGGTCTAAGATGCAGCGGAAGTGGTTTTGGAGTTTGTATGTAAATAAATATACAAACCAAATTCCCAAAAAGTTGGGACACTATACAGAATGTGAATAAAAACTGAAGTGAACTGAAACTGAAACTGAGTGCCAAATTTCAATATTTTGTTCAGAATAGAACATAGATGACAGGTCAAAAGTTTAAATTGAGAAAATGTATCATTTTAAGGGAAAAATATGTTGACTGTAAATTTCATGGTGCCAACAAATCTAAAAAAAAGTTGGGACAGGTAGCAATAAGAGGCTGGAAAAGTCAATCATCATACTGGATGCCCATGAGCTTCGGGCCCTTAAACGGCATTGCACCGCAAACAGGAATGCTTACTGTAAGGGAACTCACAGAAAGGGCTCAGCAATACTTCCAGAAAACATTGTGGGTGAACACAATCCACCGTGCCAGCCACCGTTGCCAGATGAAATTCGACAGTACAAAGAAGAAGCCATTTCTAAAGCAGACCAAGAAGCGCAGGCGTTTCTCTGGGCCAGTGGTTATTTAAAATTGAGTGTGGCAAAGTGGAAACCTTTTTTGTGGTCAGACGAATCACGATTGGAAGTTCTTTGTGGAAAACTGGGTGCTATATCATACTGACTAAAGAGGACAAGGACAACCCGAGTTGTTATCAGCACTCAGTTTATAAGCCTGCATCTGTGATGGTATAGGGTTGCATGAGTGCGTGTGGCATGGGCAGCTTCCACATCTGGAAAGGCATCGTCAATGCAGAAAGGTATATTCAGATTGGAGAACAACATATGCTCCCATCCAGGCATCATCGCTTTCAGAGAAGATCTTGCATTTCTCAACACCATAATGCCAGACCACATGCAGCACCAATTACAACATCATGGCTGCGTAGGAAAAGGATCCGGGTATCGAAATGGCCAGCCTGCAGTCCACTTCTTTCACTTCTAGAGCACATTTGGCGCATCATAAAGGGGAAGGTGCAACAAAGAAAGCCCAAGACAGTTGAACAGTTAGAGAGACGCGTGTTAGACAAGAATGGGACAGCATTCCTATTTCTAAACTTGAGAAACTTGTCTCTTCGATGCCCAGACGTTTGCAGACTGTTGTAAGAAGAAGAGGGGATGATTCACAGTGGTGAAAATGGCATCGTCCCAACTTTTTTGAGATTTGTTGACACCATGGAATTTGAAATCAACATAGTTTTCCCTTAAAATTATACATTTTCTCAGTTTAAACTTTTGACCTGTTCTCTATGTTCTATTCTGAATAAAATATTAAAATTTAGCACTTCCACATTACTGCATTCAGTTTTTATTCACAATTTGTATAGTGTCCCAACTTTTTGGGAATTGGGTTTGTATTTTAATTAGAATAATATTTGATGAATTATTATTCTTTTGTAATTTTTATTATTATTACTCTTAGTACTATTACTGGTAGTAGTAGTAGTATTTTCTTTTTATTGTGTGTTTTGCAGTGGCATTTCAGACAGGCCTTCAGTGTGTCATGATCTGTATTTAGACTTTTGTATTGACTTGAAAACATTTGGTATCTTGCTTTCTTGTGGTTTGTGTCTTTGTCTTGTTGTTTAAAAACGACTTCCCGAAATGACCATAAAATTAAGAGGAA
Organism: Vanacampus margaritifer; assembly: GCF_051991255.1. Classification (NCBI taxonomy): domain Eukaryota; kingdom Metazoa; phylum Chordata; class Actinopteri; order Syngnathiformes; family Syngnathidae; genus Vanacampus; species Vanacampus margaritifer. The sequence continues at coordinate 20,555,730 of NC_135438.1, read as the reverse complement.
ACTCTACTCTGTGGCGGCCTAGCTAATACCAGCCATAGCAACTCCCACAACTTGGAGTGAAACTACAACACATTTTCAAAAAACGTGGTATGGTGGAGTTCCATGTTCGCACACAGAATGTATTGTCTTGCACGATTGCCACACATTACATTCGAGTCCAGCCAGCCAGCGTTATTGCTAATAAGAAGACGCTCTTGCATCATTTAAGTCTTCTGTCTGAGGATAGGAGGCTGGTTGTAATATGCAAAAGCGGAAAGACAAGGGCATAAGACAAAAAGCTATTGTATAGCAGCGATTGGATATACTTTTGGCAGGATGTCAGTCTTGTTAATTCATTTGAAGCAGCATCATGAGGATGTGAATTATAATAATAAAATAACATCTTTCGCCATCCATCCTCTTTCTGATTTGCTTATCCTCATCCCTTATCCCTCATTAGGGGTCATGCGTGAGCTGGAGCCAATCCTCACTGACTTTGGGCAAGAAACAGGGTTCACCCTGGACTGGTTGCCAGTCAATTGCAGGGCAGCAATTTTAAGTACAGTTTTGGAATTGTCATTCACGCAACAGTGACTTGCAATTTGTGGAGGAAGCTGTACCTTCATTTGGACAAGTGAAATATTTGAAAAGGAATGCAGCCAGTGTTTTTTTTCTTTCATGTACTTACACAGTTTATGTATTTGTGGTGCAAAGGAAACCCGTAGAACCATTGTACAAGGCCTTGATTTTGTAAATCTTCTGTCTAACAGAAATGATACAATTTGCCTAAATTTAAATTTCATTATCATTACCAGAAGAAAAAGATTTTTATTTGTTATTATTCTACTTCGTTCGAATTTTTCTTATTCAAAAAGTACAAATTGTGAAGATCCTAATATGTATCCTCTTTAAAGGGTACAATAGCTGTGCCCTTGAGGATACTGTTCCCATGACCAGTCATTGAACTCATAATGCTACAAATGTATTTATTTTTTAAAACCAATTGCAAAAAAAATAAATAATAATAATAAAATCAATGAGCCCTTTTTGAACCCTCTTTTTTAACAGTAAAATATCTTTAAATAGCAATGAATCACTCTAAAATTACTGTATCAATGAACTAAATGATACACCAATGTTTGCATAAAATAAACTTATTCACCCAATTAAAAAAAAAGGGTTGGGAAGCACTAAGCAAGTGTATTAAAAACTTGAAAATGCATGGATGGATATTGGATATACATTTTGAACACATCTAGATAAAAAGAAAACAAAGAACAGTTCTAGAATGTGCAGTTAATTTGTGATTAATCGTGAGCAACTTATGGAAATCAAAAGATGATTAAAATTTTGAACCGATTGCCCTCGTCATCGTTTTACATGTTCTAAACCTTGCTACGTTCTGCAGTAATTGGTGACATTCATTTGTGTTTATAGGGTGCAAGCCTGCCAGCATCCATTTAATTTTGCCACGATGCAGTCAAAGTGTATGAGCATATTTTTTGTAAGTGTGAGTGAATTAGTTGTGCATTAAGGACAACTCTGTCAGTGTTCTTGTTGAGCCTCTGGCCATCCAGCATTTGCTTAGAAAAAGTACTCTTTCATGAATAATGTTGAATACAGACTGTGACAAAACCTTGAGCTAACCAAACAAACATCATGCCCTCAGGAGGGGAAAACTGAAGATCAAACGGCACGCTGGCACCTCACTTTGTGCGTGTGTGTGTGTGTGTGTGTGCGTGTGTGTGTGTGTGTGTGTGTGTTTGCGTGTGTGTGTGTGTGTGTGTGTGTGTGCACATGTTTTTTTTACATCGACATTACAGAGAATGTTCAGGAGCAGGGATGGGCAACTTAATCGATGGTTAATTGCTCATTTCTGTTCGAGAGCATGCATAATAAAACCAGTATGACACAATAGCACTTGCGTGATTCTCTATTTGTGTTTGTGTGTGTGTGTGCGTGTGTGTATTAGTGTGTGTTAAAGAATGTGCCACAACCAAAATCAACAGAAGACAAAAAAGGAGGACAGTGGTATCTTTGAAATGCTGCTCTGCTCTCCAAGGCCTGTCATATAAAAACTAATAAACTAGCCCAGCATCAATAATGCATTAAAGTCATTCATTCAAGCCATTATGTTTGCCAATACATTAACGGGTCAGTGGGAGTGCAACGCAGTGCTCAGAAAATGACGAAAAGGCTTTTGTACTGCACAATGCATCTTTTGTTATTAATGGAGCTTTGTTATGTTTTTAGAATTGTTTTTTTTTCTCTCATCAATATTGTAGAATTGAATATGATCTTGGTGTTTGTAGTTTCCAACAGTTGGTCACTCTCAAAAGTATTTATTGAACTCAATATGATATAAAATTGGTTTAATGAAATATATTGACCAAAGAATAATTGCTATTCCAGCACACCCATGCCAAAAGTTGCCAAAGTTATACTTGTTGCATTATTTATTGTTTTAAGGTGTCTGTATATCCACAACTGTTGATCTTCGGACACTCAAGTTTCAAGAAATTCTTTCTCTGTGTTTTTATTTATTCATTTTTTGCATGCAGCCTATTACAATGTATTGTAATGTGTGTCATCTGAATTTATGCTGAGAAGTGGAATATTTTCACGGTGCCCTTTTAAGCAGCAGCGAGTCTGAGATAGACTGTCCCCACTGGCTAGTCCTACCAGTGTGCATGGATGCAAGTTTGCCCTTTTCAATTTCATTTTCCACTAAAACAGGAGAATGACTATGCACTATGCATTTTCTTTTACGGAACTTCAAGTAGTGCAATCTTCAATAGTGATATTTCTGTTTTCCGCCAATGCTGCTTCTGTTCTTTCTTTTCACTTCCTCTCTCATCCTGCAATTTTATCATCTTACATCTAGCTGCAGAGCAAGAGATTTTTTGTTTTTCCTGTATTGGACTAGCACTCAGACTGAAGTTATGTACGTGAGGTGAATTTGAGTAAATTGTACAGAAGAGGATTAGGGCCGATGAAGACAAAAAAAAAATGTTGGCAGGATTTTGACTTTATTCTCAGCATTCTGATTTTAAAGACAGAATTCAGACTTTAATCTCAGAATTCTCACTTTATCACTTTAATCTCAAAATTCAGATTTTAAAGTGAGAATTCTGACTTTAATCTCCGAATTCTGACTTTGTGACATAGAGCTATGTATTGTGGGGGCAAATCAGAAAGTCAGGATTCTGACTTTAAAGTCAGAATTCTAAGATTAAAGTCAAAATTCTGAGATTAAAGTCAGAATTGTCACTGTAAAATCAGAATTCTGAGAATAAAGTCAGAAGTGCCAACCTTTTTTTCCTCTTCACTGGCCCTAATGTGTTGTTGTTTGAATGATTGTCTGCCTAATTCAGCATCCGAATTCTAAAAAATTGCGTAAATTAAAAGTTGCATTCAACTGTGTTCAATTCCATTCCTGTGGATGATAATGATGCCTATGCATTGAAAGTGAAACAACAATGGGTTCTACTTTGTTTGTTTAGTGGGAATTGGAAACAGGCATTCCCGTCTTCTAATTATATCCGAAAGCAGCCAAGCCTATACTACAAGAATGCCTGCTTCTCTTGTATTTTTATTCCCAAAGACTCTCTAAACAGTTTTCTTGCCGTCATCCATGCCGTCTGGTTTGCTTCCTCTCTCCTCCCAGTTCATCTGAGAGGCATATGAGAAATGAGACTGGACAAGTCCTTGCTGCTATATTAATCCTTTTAGATCCTTTAAGCTTCTGCGGGAGGCACAAATGCAACTACTCCAATTCAAATCAATGGCAGCATCTCCCAAATGTCATATCGGTGGACTGCTTGAATGCGTTTTGTTTTCACACTCTCAAAACTGAAAAGGGCACACATTCACATTCTCTCTCTTTCTTCCCACCCCCCCTCAGGCACAAAATGAATTGCATTGGCTGCCAATGGTGGAGCTAACCAGGAATTCATGGGCTTTTTGGTCAAAGAGAACTCTGAGCCACAGGCCCGTAGAGCAACGCCAGTCATAAATCTCTTTCTCACTCGCACACACTCTTTCACTCTCCCCGTCTTCACTCTTACAGCGTAAAATCATTGCGACAGATGAAGGCAGAGATCAGTGTTTTGTGCTGTTTTGCCCGTCACAGGTTTCCATCACAAAGTCTTGACGGCAGCCTGAAAGAGCAAAGGTCTGAAGAAAGACAGACATGCTACGGAACACTGCTGCTACGGAACACTGCTGGTCACAGCCATGTTACGTTTTCCGTGGTGAATAACCTTCAGTTGAGGGAGATTGACTTTGAGTGAGAGGTATGTATATCGAGTACATTGGCGGGAAAATAATACACACTGATACATTATATTCATACAGTTTATATATATATATATATATATTAGTGATGGGTCAATGAGGCGTCATGAAGCGGTTTGACACAATGACACAATTTGTTGATACTGTGTTGATACTGTGTCACAGAATACTGAAATCTGCTGGACCTTAAACATCACTACAGGTAACCAAGGTGATTTTTTTCCCTTCTTCTTAATAAACTTTATTTGAACAATAAACTGTAAACAAAATATGTGAGAAAATTGAATACAGACACAAAACACGCCAAGGAGGTTAAAAGCATATAGAAGCTAAACAAAATTATATATATATATATATATATATATATATATATATATAATGATGCACTGAATTTATATAGCGCTTTACTATCTAATCAGATACTCAAAGACGCTCCACAGTGGTTGCCACAGCTGCCCTGGGGCAGGCTGACAGAAACGTGGCTGCCAGTGTGCACTTAGGGCCCCTCCGACCACCACCAAACATTTGCACCTTCCATACACCGGTGTGAGGAGCACTTGAGGCAATGTGTGTGAAGTGCCTTGCCCCACGACACGACTTGGGGAGAGCGGGGATCAAACAGCCGACCTTCTGGTTATTGAACAACCGTCTCTACACCCATCCTCTTTTGCTGTCAGACGCAGGGCACACTCTGCTCACATTAATTTCTGAACGCAGCCTATAATCAGTAGCTCGGTATTTTTCTTACATCATTTGAAGTCATGTCAACTGCGGCTGTCGCTTTAAGATCGTGCACGTACTCGCTTGTGCACCATGAACGAGCCTGACACAGATGCATACAGAAAAGTGATAAACTGCTCAAAGATCCTTTAAAGGTTACAATTTTAAGTGCAACAAGTGTTTAGAAGGATGGGAACCGTGTGTGTGTGGGTTTGTAATCTAGTTCGCGGATTTCACATTTTGAGGGTAATTTTTGCAACGTAACTGTGTAAAATGAGGGACCACTGAAATCCAGACATTATTGTATTTGTAGCATGATTAAATTTTCCTTTTTGTCTTTTATCACGCCTTTCACAGTTTTTTTTTTTTTCAAAGTTAACCCGTTCATTCATATTCAGGATTTCTCTGGACAAGCCAGAGATCAACTCAGCCGTCTTCCGATTGCTACCGCCTGAGCCATGCTGCACTGACATAATTGGATACAATTACACGCCCACCCACACACACACGCATGCACACATGCCACCCACACACACATTTGGCTTTTCGTACCGCCTGGATTCACTCTGTCATTTGTAACAGCCTGATCAATGAGCCATTCATACAGCCACACTACATTGAAACAACTACCCCTGGATGAAATGACAGCAGCCTGTGTGACGCCGTAAATTGCCTTATTCAAACACTTTCTCTAATTCTTGTGGGAGCCAGCGCTCTTGTCCGCTCTTTAAGAACATGTGATGTGAGAAAATAAAGATGGAGGGAAGTAAAAAGGGGGAATGTTTAATTTGTGTTTGTTTTTCATTCCCCCTGTGGATTTTCAAGGTTTTTGGTGAATTAGTGCACTTGTGTGCGCGTCGGCGTGACTGTGTGAGGCCGCCGCGACACATGTGGAGATCATTATGTCGTCCGGATACTAGGGGTTGCCAGTTTTGCTGAATAAGGACACTGTTCTTCGAATTATTAGATTTTATCCACCATACTTTCCCACCATTTTCCATTAGTACAAAAATAAACTGTAGATTAATGTGTTCTTTTTATGGTCACTGGTGGCCATGAATTTGGCTGCTAGAATAAAATCTTTTAAGATTCATCACTGTCAGGGATGGATGCTAAGTGCATATATTAGTGTTGTTGAGGCCATGTAAAAAGCTTAATGGAAACTGTGGCAAAGACCTTTTAGGAATAGGAATAAAAAAGTAATTAAGGTGATATAAAGTAGGGTGGAAGAATCTAAATCATAAAGTGATAATTACAGGTAATTATAGAGGAACAACTGATTATTTTTTTTGATTTTGGGAGGAGGTCCTTCACTTGGGAGTCAAAGCAAAATTAAGGGAAAGAAAATCCACAAAAGTATGTTCACATTAGTCCGTTTGGTCTCTCAGTTGTCTAGAAGTAAACATGTAGACATGTTTGAGATCTAGTCTAAATTTAATTTGGGAAAATGCACTTTAATGCCTTATGAAGCTCAGAAAAATAAGCTTCCGCATTTGGGTTAAATTCAAAAGATACATTTTTTACAGATATGGGTGATTTGACAATTTGAAACCGAAGTTGGGATTTGGGGGGGGGCAGCTGTAATTCACAGTACTAAAATAAACTCTTATCTGGGCAGTAAGATCCCTATTTACATTCCCGTTTGCTAAAAATCTGTGAGTGTTGTGGAAGTAGGACGGAATATTCCCAAAATGAAGACAGATTTCAAAAAAGGCGACTGCATTGTGAGTTTGGGTTAGATGACTCCCAAGGACAAAATACTCTAGCCACTCCTTTTGATGATAACAGAGAAGAGTAACTCTGATCCCAGTTGCAACACTTGATATACACACGGGGACACGTACTTTTGATGGATAAATGATGTGTCAAACAAAGTGTTTGCACTTTATCATCAAACGCGTCTTCACATTCCCTCGTGTGCATCTAGGAGCAACTATGAAGATACGTGGTACAGTGATCGTGGCTATGTATGTTGAATTTGTTTTTATGTGTTTAATATAAATAGTCCAAAAAAAATGGCTAGACTGTAGCCTTTGAAAGGTAATTTGGCATTATGACCTGCAGTATGACGTCAGGCCATGTGATATATTTGCATGGCATTAAGGATTTCTTTGGAATGCTGTGGTATGTTATTTTTAAGGGTCTCAAAATGATTGCGTTAACTTAAAGTGCCTTTAACGGCATTATTTTTTTTAAACGCTAGATTAACGACCGCCCCTTATTTGGAAAGCCTCTACTGAAGGCAATTCCAGTCGTGACGCAACAGAAACGTCCATGTCAAAATTACCCAATAGAAATGCACTGTACTACACTGGAGCTAAAACACACAATGTTTAAGGGGCAGTATGTTAGCGTGGAGGAGCCATTTGGACTGTGTAGTACTACCGCCAGTTCTCTGCTTTGGAAGAACGCACTCGGTTAGCCGTTAGTAACGAGCTAGGTTGCGCCAGCAAGAAGTGTCCGTGGCACTCTCAAACCCTGTGAGAGCCAAGAGCCGAATGGACGCCGTCTTGTCAGTTGGAGTGACCTCAAGCCACTTGATCTTAAGATGTGAGGCGTATTTTATTCAGCAACTCCAGAAAATAAGTGTAACACATAGTCGTGCTTTTTCTTGGCTCGCTCGCAGCAGAGCACCTCTGGCTTCAGGCTTGCAGTAAAGCGACATCACTTTACAATCAATGCACGTCCTAGAACTTAACAAAATAAAAGCATTCAACGTCTTCAAAGGAGTCACCATAACACAATTTAGCAGTAATAAATTAAATAATAATACATATATTTGTGGGGACTGGCGTCAAGCTGTATTTTATAATTTTTTTAAATGTGCAGAATTTCACAAGTTACTTCATGTTAAAAATTAGTCAGCTCTTAATATGAAAAGAAAAATGCACTGAGCCATTGTCACCATTGTCTTACAAACATAATTATGCCATGTAGTGACAGAAAAATGACCAACACAAATCAATATCACCCTCGTCACCTATTTTTATTTATTTATTTTTATTAAATTATGAATTGTTATGAAATTACTGATTCAATGACTAAAAAATGCAACCATATTTCTATTAGGCCAACATTTCTTCCCACTTTTATGTTAACAAGAGTATGAACATTTTTTGGGGGGAAATTGTGCACTTTATTTTAAATTTAGATATAAACTGAGATATAAAATGTGTGATTAATTTGCAATTAATAGTGAGTTAATTATTGAAGTCATGGGATTAACTACAATTAAAAATTTTAATCGAGTGACACCTGTAGTTATTTTATTTCACTCTAACATTACTGGAAGTTGCATGTAATTCCTTAGTTCAATTCTTTTTTTTTTTCAAGTTCAATTTTATTCTCATGTTGAAATACCACAGCTGGCATTTGTCATGAAGGCAATCTGAATATACATTTACATGTGAAAGAGACACCCCTTAGAAGCTACTTAAAGCTTAAAGAATATAGTGCATCTGACAAACGACGAGACAAATATGGGGTGGCTGGGGTCAAAGGTTAGATCCATACATTTTTCACAGCACCTTACAGAACCATAAACAATTTTCTGGTTGATTGCTGCTTAGATTTACACTACCTATGCTTTTACTGTCAGCAAAAAAGTTTAATAGTGCATGTGGTAAGGAAGATGACTTTGCCATCCATCTCCAGAGCTGGTGGCAGCGCACTACTGCTGCAAAGCTGATTGAATGATAGAGAGTACAGTGAACAGTGATTGAACTGAAATTGGAACTTGTACTAAGCTGAAGCAGCAGTGCAAATAAATGAACTATATAGAACTATCATACTTTTCAAATGTTTCTCAAGATAAACTCCTTTCTTGCCATGCGGTGTTTGTAGAAAAGCAGTCTAAGATAGCAATTTGTTTCCCAGGTTATGGTCCGACATACTTCAATAAATATTTGTCAAAAAGAGAATAGCGTGAATTCAAATGAAGTCCATTATAATTCTTTTATTTGTTCTCTCATGTAGCCAAGGTCTATTTTTCAATTCATAAATCATTCAGACCTCCAGAGTGAAGAGAAGATTGATGGTGAAAACAATCAAACCAGCATGTGTGCCCTCCAGTTTGAACAGTTTGTGTATATTTATATTGACATACTGCATATATTCGTACATAAATTAACAGTACAGTATATACAGTAGGACTTAAATTATTTACTGCTAATTGCATATTTGCATATGACTTGAAAACCTCAATAGGCTCCAGCGCCCCCCGCGACCCTTGGTTGGACTAAGCGGTTAAGAAAATGGATGAATGGATTGATTGACAACCTCAGAATTTTTTTGTAGTTAAGCGCCTAATGAATATATTTTGATTTTTTTCTCTTTGTTTAAGATTAAAATACATAATCGACGGACATAGTTAAATTATCGAAAACATCAGACATACACTAAAATCAAATGTTTTCTATTCATATTTCATCCATCCATCTAAAGTGCAAAATGCAAAAAACAAAAAAACAAACACAACTGTAAACCAAAAAACACAAACCGAATAGACACACACAAAAACGAAACACTAAAGCATTTTTTTAATCACAAAAACAAAAAGGTAATTACAAAGAAAAACATAATCGCAAACACTAATCAAAAAACACAAACACAAAAAAATGAAACAGAAAACTAATTGCAAAAACAAATGAAAAACACAAAAAAACAAAACAACAAAAAATTATCGCACACACAAATACAAAAAAAAACGCAAAAGGTAATTACGCAAACACAAAACCCCAAAACACATTACCAAATGATGAAGCACAACATCATTTCGCTAACCAAAGTGGTGTTTACATTGGGGGAGGGCAGCGGGGATCCGAGGAATGTGATTGGACGAAAGTAACTCCCCTACTAACAGTTAAGCACAGCTTGCATGTGCTTAAAACATTTTAAAATAATAGATATTACAGTTTTATAGTAGCGTTAGCCGTTTTATTTAGTGAGATAGTTGGACAGAAAGCGAGCATCACCTGGCAGTGCAACGTACTAGGAATCTTAAGAACGGCATTTGTAGAATTCAAGATATATATTTTTTTATCCAGTTTTCAAAATCCATCCTGCCATGTTCTACACCACTTGTCCTCATTAGGGTCACATGTAATTGACGCCTGTCCCAGCTGACTTGGGGTGAAAGGAAGCTTCCACCCTGGACTGGTGGCCAGTCAATCACAGGGCAGATACAGTAGAGACAAACAACACACTCAATCACACTTGATCCCCAGTTGTGACTGTGCTGTCATATGTTGGTGTTTCAATCACTGTCACTACACTGTACATCCTTGGATGTCATCGTTATATTGTGGATTGGGATGCCACTGATGCATGTTGTATGTTAGGCATGTATCGCCTGGAAATGTGTTTTATATTTCTTGTTATTTCTAAATTATGTGATGTCGAATAGACAGTATTAAGAATATTTAGCCCAAATGCATCTCTTGCAAGAATGGCAAAACAATTCGAGATGACTGAATAGCTGATGAACTTTTGATTAAAGGCTGCCAAATGAAGACGAGCCGGGACCATCAGTACGCATACTTCTCACCCCGGTCATCATCATTTTTCACTTCTGCCCTCAGGGAGGCGATACAGATCAATCAGATCCCACACCACCAGATTCACAAATAGTTTCTTTCCAAAAGCCGTTGACTCCTTAAATCACCAACATACACCATAGTCATTTGTTTAATCAACTTTTATTGCACTTTTATAAAGTATTTTATTGAAGTACTTTTAAGTATTGATATGATATGAAACTACATTGATATTATGGCATGTGTTTGCTATGGATGTTAAGGTGCATGATAGTTGTTTGTAGTTTTTATGATTGAAGGAAGCACTTGCACTTTCATTGTATATTTTATACAATGACAATAAAAGTATCTATCTATCTATCTATCTATCTATCTACCTACCTACCTACCTACCTATCTATCTATCTATCTATCAAATGCAGTAAAGTCAATGTGTAGCTATTTCCGTGAAAAACAATTTGTTTATTAAAAAAATGCATATAATAATTTGGAAATCCACTGTTGTTTGGATGAAACTTAACATCCAAGTTGAAAAACCTTTTACATATTACAATTCAGAGAAAGTATTATTGAAATATATCAAATTACTTTCAAATGACAAAAACTCGTCATGCTGTATATAAATAAAAATTTTGGACATCATTTGGACAATACTGTGCAAGATAAGGGACGGAAAACAATGGGTAACAAATATTTCATTTTAATTAACAGGTTCAGGAACAGGCAGCAAGGTGGCTGACTGGTTAGCACGTCCGCCTACCAGTGCAGAGGACGTGAGATTGAGTCCGGGCTTCGGCTTTCCTGGGTGGAGTTTGCCTGTTCTTCCCGTGCTTGCGTGGGGTTTCTCCGGGTACTCCGGTTTCCTCCCACATTCCAAAGACATGTATGGCAGGTTAATTGAACACTCCAAATTGTCCATAGGTGTGATTGTGGATGGTCGTTTGTCTCTGTGTGCCCTGCAATTGGCTGGCAACTAATTCAGGGTGTACCCCGCCTACTGCCCAAAGCCAGCTGGGATAGACTCCAGCGACCCTTGTGAGGAAAAGTGGTTAAGAAAATGGATGGATGGAGGTTCAGGAACAGAGTTATCATCTTACATCAGTTTTGAATGAAAATATGTTTATTAGGGGTGTTAAACAAATAGATTCTGCAATATATCGTGATATTACAGTGTGCAATTATTGTATTGATTCAATATATTAATGGCACATTAAGCCTTAATATTTTATTTCAATGCTGTTCAAACATGAAACAAAATGCAACCTGTTTGTTAAAGTAAGGGGCTCACAGTTATAAGCCTGAAGTTTCAGATAAATAAATACATTTTCATAAAAATTTGCCAAGTTTACTGATCAGTATTTTCTAAATTTGAGTTTAAAAAACCCCCCGCAATAATCGACGGGATTCATTGATATTGAGTCAAATTGTGACCTATGAATCATGATACGGATTGAATCGCCGGGCAATTCACACCCCTAATGTTTATGATTGTGAACGCTCACAATGTCCTTATTAGCTAATGAGAAGGGCAAAACATCAGATGTGATTATCCATAAATATGATGCAATTGAGTTTTAAGAAGCTGCAAACTATAACCACACAACAAAAAAATAAATCCAGTTGTTATATCAATATTCCATTCATTATCTGTTGAATGTGACCTAATTTAATTAGATTTAGAATTAAATAAGAAATGTTTCAACATTGCTTCAGCAGTCTTAAATGTCTTGCTAAATCTGCAGTACTTGTGTATTACAGCAGACATTTTAAGAATTTTTTTTTTTGCCCCATCCCCCCTCACTCATAAATTTTCAGAATTCTCTCGCCATCAGCATATCTTGAGTATCATGTCATGATTAACAGAAAACTATCTTGCAAAAGCAATGAATTCCTTCAGGGCGTACTTTGTAAAATGTCGAAACACTTCTACCCATCCAGAAATGTGCAATGAATACGAGCTTCAGACCTCTCCCTGAACTCCCATTCTTTATTTCCCTCTCATTTGGTTTATCCCCTTCCCAGTGGATTACTCGTTAACTGGAAGACATTTATGACATTCCTTCAGTAATATTATGGAGCGGAATGTTTACACATGCTTGTGCTAATTTCCAAGTGTCCGACTTCCTCTTTCTCTTCCTGCAGTTACTCTCTTCACAGCTCAGGTAAAGAGTTATCTCCTAAGAGGTAATCTTTGACCTCACCAGGAAACTCAACCAGAAACCAAAGCCCTCAGTCAACAAAGGTGTGTGTGTGAGTGTGTGCATGAGCGTTTATTATGAGAGAAGAAAGAATGCCATAGTGCAACTGAGAAACCATGGAGCTGCATTTTTTTCCCCAGCTTATTGAATAAGATGTTGATTATAGCTGGAGCCGGTGACTGCCGAGTGTGTGCTTGCTCCTCGTGGTAGTTAATGTAATTGAATGCAGCTGTCGGGCTTTTCTGCACAAAGCTTTGTTTCTTGCTAAGGTCCGGTGTTATTGCATGTTTAGTTAAGACGTGCTTACTTAGGGGAACGGAATAAGAACAGCGCATTTGTGTTTTATGCCAGTAAGTGATCGTGCGAGCGAAGTAAAACAAACTGCGGGGTCCAAACCTCATATATGCTGACCCCACTTGGCTGCCGGGCCAGTATGGGGTGCGACATGAATGAATGAATGCATGCTTGCCAGCTACAACAGCAGTGGACAACTGGATAGCAGCTGTGCTAGCACAAAACCGGCTGAGAAAAGGAGAGCCCTATACCAGAACAATAAAAGTGTTGTCACTGTGGTGAAACAGCTCCCTGGAACAATGTGCTTAGCATTCACATTGTTGGCAGAAAAATACTTTAAAAAAATAAGACATGTTCACTAGTCAGGTTTTCATCCAAATGTTCCGAAATTTATAAGCAAATTTACTAAAAAGCGCAAAACGCACATGCGACTTATGCCCGTTTCCCTCTGTTCTTCTTTTGCAAGTATTGAGAGGAGACTCATATATATATACACCATAGAGATGTGATCCACCAGTAATTTAAAAGAAGACCAGAAAGCGACTGTGCCCTGCAATGACATCGTATGAGTTTGCTTTTGTAATTCTTGATAAACCGTAGCCTTTCTTTGCTATCTTCCATCTAAAATTGCATTAATATTCACTTCTTTAATTAATTCCAAAACGATTTTTGTTTAGTCGTCACGCCAAACATACCTTACTGTATCGTCCGACATTGCTTTGTGACTACAAACGTACATGTGACGTAATAGCCGGTCAAAACGTGTGACATGAATCCAGTCTTGTCAGCGCAAAACCTGTTTCCATAGCCAAAATTTGCATTTTACTTTTTTTTCGATCCGCTTAAAAATCCACCCCCTCCAAGGGTATTTTTTTTTGTGTGACTTTTGGGCCCTTTTTTTGAATTTCTAGCATTTTCCATTCAGTTTTATTTTTGCATTTCTTGAAAATTCTAATAAAAATGGGTGGATGTAAACCCCACTAATCTTGATGATGCTTTTTCTGCAACTGACCCACAAAACAAGAGTGTATTCACTCCTGTGTCAGCAATTTGTGAAACATCAGAAACACTTCCAATATCCTACACTCAAATGAGTCACTCAATTGTCCTGGTTATTTACTTTGACTCACAGAGGGAGAGAGGTTGTGGGAAAGAAGTAGAGAGTGCAACTCCTTCATTACAGGGTGATCATTCAATTACCTTTTATTTTAATGGGGTCCAGGTGAGCAGGAAGCATGTGTCAGAGGTTATTAGGAGGGAGCCCACATTTACTGGGTCAGCTATTTGTCTGTACATTAGTTCAGCCATTATGGATTTCATTTATAGCTACGTTTTCTAACCTTCTACTGACCACTAAAAGCTTTATGACACATTCACTTCCACACAGACATTCTTTCTGCAATGAATCAAGTTTCAAGCAAGGTCAGGCGTTTAATGTCCTCAAGTATAAATTGACATGGCCTGTGGCTAACTTGAGCCGCAGCCGCCCCCTTGAATGAATTCAGCTTAAGCATCTTGTGCATGTACATTAGTTACAAAGTTTTAAATGGATGAAGCATGCATATTCTGCAGAAAGCGGCAATTATAGCAAACCTGCCCTTTGTTTGTGGGCAGCTTGCAAACCGGAATGAATTGGTTGTGATTACGAGAAGATTTAAGGGCTCATTTGGCCGCTTTTCACAACATTTTAAATAGAATCGACAAAGTGGCTGGGCACAATTAGTGGCCTCTTCTCATGCTTTATCTGCAGAAACTCGCATACAAACTATTTTGTGAAGCTGTGAAACAAAGTAAAATTTCCGCAGCCGTTTTTGTGTACAATAAAGAAGGTAAGATCACAACGACCGTCTGCTGTTAACATACTTGAGAAACGTTACAGTGCTGTATAAAGAAAACTGCGGATGCCTTGGACGTCCAGTTTTCACGATGAATGCTCTTGGCCTCATGGGAAATGTGGTTCTCTCAAGGGAAAAATATACCGCTTTTGTCCAAAAGGTGCAGCCATAATCAACGAAAAACCAAATGCTAATTTGTGCTACTTTAAGTTGGACAATATATTAAAATGATTCAATACTCCACAAAAAAGAAAGCACTCAGGACATTATATTTGTGAAAGTTTTATATATTTTTTGTAAAATAAGTTTCTTGTCCTTTTTCTTTGTCTCTGTTTATGCTGCTTTTTGTTCTTTAATAAAGCGTTAAAAAAAAAACCATTCAGGTGAAAGGATATGGAAGCATATGAGCTTCCGGCTTCCGTTGCTACTTTAGTTTTTTCTCCCCAGTTCAACAATTATTTACCAAGTTCAAATCTACAACCAGTATACAACACACAGGAGCAAAAACCCCAATACAATCTTGCAGGCCAATCACATCAGGTACCGACAACAACACGTGGAGGGCAGAAACAATCGAAAGACAACGTAGGAAATGCTACAATAGGTGGCAGGACGAACAAAAATTTAGACATGGTATACTTTCAAAACAACTTAAAATCGGCCATGGCATGCTACATTGGTCTGCGACACGTCTGTCAGATCAAAATGGGGCTACATTCTTGTAGTCTGACCATGGCATTAGAGTTAGTGTAAGCGCAACCAAGCCATGTCTGCCAACTACTGGTGATTGTTAATATTACAACTTAAGGACTACACTCGACCCCCGCAGTTCAGTAGCTGTACGTATTCACATAGTCACTGTTTTCTTAATTTTTTTCAATGGTCCTTCACATTTTGGATTTTTTTTCCCATCATTTCATTGGTTGATTACGGAGCCCGCCAGGGGACATTATGAGAATATTTAAGATTACAATATAACACAATACTATTGCGAAACAACACAAATTATTTGCAAGAGAACGAGAGATTCCACTTTCGGGTCATGAGCAACAGCCTTGGCTATCATGGACACCATAATCAACACATAGGCATATGTGATTTGATTGACTTTCATTTTGATTTGTGTTTAATAGACAAATACTTAACGTCAGTGCTAGCCAGTAGGCATGGAGTTGTTTTAAGTGAAAGACATCTTAAGAGAATATTGCGGGACGGGACAGTCAAGACGCAAGCAACTCTCTGACCTCACTGTATTGGGTGAATTCATAAATAATCAAATTCAAGCTTGTGGGCAGCTTCATGGGTACAGGTGGATGTCATACACTTAAACCAATGACTTGGAAGTTCTTCGTTCTCCTTCGATAATAGCATTGCGTTATTTTACAATAAATACTTATTTTTATTGCAAAAACTTAAATTGCGTTATAATGCAAACATATTGCAATTAAACACAATAGTTTTGCAATATGCAATCTTAGATGTGCCCTGTCGGGCTCTGTACTAATTTTTGGGGTTTCTAAAATAAAAAAATAATGAAAACAAATTAAAACAACTTCTTTTTTTGATGTATTTTTTTAATTAATCAAGGGGCCATTCAGAGTGCCGCATGAGGCACACGATTTGGCCGTTCTTGTTATATGGCAAACCTCCTATGTCACAATTTGATAAAGTAAATGTTTTTTCACAAATCTATACTAAACAGTATGTCATTCACACGTGGTTGTGATTTGTACAAATAATTTACCAACCTAAATTGATAATAATAATAATCATAATTATTATTATTATGATGATTATTATTTTATTTTTAATAGCATCTTTCAAGCAACACAGCATGAAAGTGGCTTGCTCTCTTTGCTGAGGCAATGTTAATTATTGACCAAATGTGATGTTTTTGGGGTTGCCTGAAAGTACGAGGATTCGGGTCGATGTCAGCAATTTGCAGGTGTGTGTATGCACATAAGTGTGTGTCTGCGTGTGTGTGTGAGTGTGTGTGTGCGCGCCTGTGTGTTCTTGATAGTCAATTCAGTCTGAGTGATAATTGCAGAGCACTCCTCAGAAACATGATGGAGACGAGAGATAAAGCCGCAAACGCTTAAATAGCAGCATATAGCAATTAAGCTGATTCAGGAAAATGGAGGTGCCTGAATGAAAGGGGGCAAAGCTAAAATGAGCAGTAGGGAGGTTGCTGAACTTGGTAGCAGCGTGATGATCAGAAGGAAACAGAAGAGGGTTAAAATGGCAGAACTGAGAGCGGCGGCGAGTGCCGTGAAAGTGGTTGGAGGAGAAGACTGTGGCAATGACGGATGCACAAGGGATGATTGGAAAGAAAATGATTAGTTGAGAGAAAGAGAGCTCCAAGGGGATGTGAAGATGTGCACAAATCTGAGAAACTGCTTCGAGTTCCCATGAACTCTGAGTCCCATGGGACCTCACCACAGGGGTGAACTGTAGAGCGCACTACTTCCTGTAGATCTTTAAATAGACACAGATGGAAACTTCCATGTAGAAGACAAGTTAAATACAACAGCAGATGCAAAGTGGTCAAGAGTCCTCCCTTCATCGGCATCACAAGAAGCTGTGTTTTGCTACTTGGTTCCTCATTGGGAAATAAAGATTTTCCCTTTTATCATACAGCTAATGGAGCTAATTTGTTCCACTGAGGGAAGTGTTCCTTTACCACAAACACAGCGCTGCAGGAACAGTTCGATTAATGCAATGAACCGCTCAACAAAAACAAGAATACTAGAGAGGTTGCCGTTTGGCTACTGCTAATTAGTGCAAACTGTCACTGGGAGTGTTCGCTTCTAAATATTTCATCTTAATTGACTATGAGACACTTATTGTAAAAGTATACTGTAAAACACTAAGCTCCATATCTCCCTGAAAACTTTGAAACAAAGCCTTGCTGAATTAACATTTCATATTGTCAGACAGCTCTAAAGTGCTCTTAATTGTTTTCCTAACACTGTATCTTGGGAACTTCTTGAGAAAAGTGTTACTTCTACGTACTTATCCAGTTTCCTAATATAGCATCAATGGATTTTTGGCGGACTAAGAAAGAAGAGTGTTTATTTCTCCCAAGGACATATTGGGAGGACAGAAGCTGATGGTTTGGAGTGTTTGTATATTTGCACTTGAGTGGGTGGGATGAGAGGGAGAAATGTTTTTTCAGAATATGTGTTGTAGTAAAAAAATATATAATAATAAAGGTCATGGGACTTCCTGGCTGCCTTGTATCACATGGAAGAAAACACTATAGGATTTAAAAGGGAAAAAAATATTTCACATGCTATGGAAAACTGTTTGTTGGAATCAGCTTGAAATGTGCCAAAATAAACTCTTGGCAATATTGGGGGGGGAGAATACCATTGTGTATGTGTTAATTTCTCAATGTGAATACTTAGGGCCAAAAATGGATTTGTGCCAAGAATACCACGGCAGGATAATAACAGTTGAGAGAAAGATTACATGATCTGAAAGGGAAAAGCAGAAGTGTCAGAAATTAGTTTATGGACATAAGCGTTTTGTTCATTAAGCACCATTAAGCTGTAGTGAGTAAGAGGAATGCATTCATAAAATACAAATTATTGGTGCGAGAGGTTGATGTTGGCATGTCTAGAGATGTGCACGAGGATTTTGTGTTAATGTTAATGTTGATCGGAGAACGTGGCGGGGGACGGGTGTGGTTATTAGGTGGTGATACGTGAAGTCAAAATACAACAATTGGCACATTCACTCAGGAGTAAGGGCTATGATAGGTTGACCATATTTTCATTTCTAAAAAGAGGACACTCGGCCTGACCTCGAGATGCTAAGTATTCATTATATTTGACTCACTGAGCCATTTTTAGCTATAAAAAGTTAATATTTTGTCCAGAATTAATTTGATAACATCATCATTTTTCATCGACGATTCACGATTCATCGATGACATCACCTATGCTGAAGAAATAGGTACAGTAATTACCCATCATGGCTCAGTTTGTTGATCAAATCCCCCCCAAAAAAGGTGAGCCTTGATTGGTCGTTACCTATTTCCTCAGCACAGGTGAAGTCATCTTCAGTCGACAGCAAGTGGAATTATTATTTTTTTTATGTATTAATTGTATATGACAAATAATGATATCAAATTAATTCTGGACAAAATTAACTTTTACTATAAAATAACAAAAAAAAAAAAGTTTTTTTTTTTATAAATGTAAACTAAAAAACTTTTTATTGCTGCAAATGGCTCAGTGAGTCAAGTATGCCTTTAAATGATACTCAAAATTTACTAAGATGCCATATACTGCATAAGTATTTAGCGTATGCCTACTTTGTATGGGAAGAAAATAACAGACTCTCTTTTGAAGTCCTACTTGACAAATTAATGAATAATGACATAATGTGGCAAGCCCAACCTTTTTTGCTCCCACGATCAATCTTTTCCTTTCTTTTTAATTTAATGGGGCAAGCTGAGTTTAAACTTGCCGGCTCCTGTTTTGGTAGCGCACATCGCCACCAGTAAGCTAAAAATCTGAGGTGAGGTATGAAAAATGCTTGACCTACTTATATATAAGACATACACACAAACCCCGCCTTTCTTTTCCTCCTAAACCCCTCGTGATCAAGCTGTGAGCATTGCATGGTCTACCAGTCGCGGTAACATGGTGCACTCCGACTCCCATTTGTCACTTAATGAAAAAAAACTGACATTTTCAAGAATTTATTAAAAAAAAAAAAAAAACAGACGACTGGACAGGATGTAAAAAAAAGTGGACCGATAAGAGCAAAAGAGGAGACTTGGTCACCTTAGACCAGGGGTGCTCAAATTCGGTCCTCGAGAGCCCCTATCCAGCCTGTTTTCCATGTTTCTCTCCATTAACACACCTGATTGATGATCAGGATTGTTATCAGGCTTCTGCAAAACTTGCTGATTAGCTGATCATTAGATTCAGCTGTGCTGCAGGAGGGAAACATGGAAAACAGGCTGGACTTGAGCACCCCTGCCTAAGACTATGGGAAAGTGTCAACAATCATTATTTACTTGACCACCGTACAAAAAAATACATTAATCTATGTGACAAGCATAGAAAGGCAACCATCCAGATACAAATCTGTTGAAATCAAACAACTGGGAAGGTTTGGTGGTCTAGTCCATGTGGCAGAAGTAAATCAGGGCCCTAAACTCAATGAATGTCAAGCAACAATAATAAACTAAGCAATAAAACCAATACGTCCATTGAAGGTTATATAGTCTCATACACCTCTGAATAATTCCCTCTCATTTACTCCAGAATGCATCAAAATGAAACCTTTCTCCAGCTCTTTCTATCAATAAAACGCTTCGCTGCACCTCAATGTCCTCACAGCGCCACCCCATACGGAAACCAGATTTTCTGCCCTCAGGGCCCGTGGAAAACAAAAGATGCTTATTTTCAGTTGAAGGCCTTTCACTTTGGATGTTTGAACTCGCTCTGAACATTTCCTCAATAGCCACCGAAAAGCCACACGAGGCATCCCATAGCTGATGTGCCCTATTACTTTTTTTTTTCCTCCCTATGACCGTCACTGCAGTGAAACTTTACAAAGTGAAATGATAAGACGTGAAGCTGTTCATGTGGTGAAAGTGCATCACCTCCAACTTTTAAACCCTTGTTATCGTCAAATCTGCTGTTTGCAGTGCTTAAAGTCCATAAGTAGATCAACAGCTAATCCTACAGGCTTGCACTGCTTAGTAGCTCATCGCTGTCTGGGTACTAAAGAGGGCTTGCATGCTGAAGTTGTCAGATGTGGACAGAGAATGGGGATTTGATTAGCTATTGTTTTCCCAGGAAAGCGCAGCGGGCTTGATAGTGCGGCGCAAGAGTGATGCAACCTTTCGAAAAGGCCGTCTCCTTTGGTGTTTAGGTCTCGCCATCTGCACACAAACTTGTGTATGGGCTGTATATTTACATGCACAAATCAAACAGACTATGCTGGTAGAAAAACGTCAGGCAAACACTTTAGTCTCTCACCTCATCTGAAGATGCTAACTAAGAATGCTGTGTGTCGGGAGTGTGTGCCACTTTAACAGAACAACAATACACATCTTTCCTACACATCAGTTTTGATTAGCTTCAAAGTCGGGGGGCTTTTGATATCAGAAAGCTCCAAAATGTTTTGTTTTCTCTGCTATTGGACTCTTTCTTTGCTCTTTTTCCCTTTAATGCCAATCCTTACTTTTAAAAATGTTTTGTTATGAGCCTCTGATCATTATTGTTACTTTTTCTTCCAGAGTCATGAACAGATAAACATTTTAGAAGGTTGCAGATCAGATGGTTAAATATTAAGATGCCATGCTGTTTTAAAGTGGAAATCAAGTATTTTCTTTGTTTTGTTTTTGCCCCTCTAGTCCAAACATGTGGACTCTGATTAATATTGTATTTGTGGAATATTAATTGAGAAGACTAATCTGCCCGTTTTTGACTATTCGAGGAGTTTGACATTTTATGGAGAATTGCTTCTGACTGAAATTGACATCAAAGTGCCCATGGGGTTGCACGTGACCAAACCCAGAAATCAGGTGAGCTGTTGGGTGGATTAGTGGATTAGTCATCTTAATTATTATTCTGCTAATGTAATATTAATCAGAATGAAATGCTTAAACTAGTGGGGATAATATAATTTAGATAAATAATTTTTTTGACTTGACTTCTAGTGCTGTCACTATCGAGCATTTTTAGAATCGATTAATGTATCGATTATTCACTCAATTAATTGACTAATCGGATTCATTTTTATTTTGCATTTAAGTGTATTACAAAAGCATTTTCTCCCTGATGACTCTTTATTAACCAGTTTATTTTGTACTTCGTATTAATATAGTGACTAAAAACCACAGAAGATAATTCATCTTTCATGAAGGACTACAGAAATCAGTGAACAATTACTGTTGATGTGCTGAAATCAGAAAATTTGGACAATTTAAACATTGAAAAAATGGCGTCAAACGATTACTCTATTATTACAATAGTTGTCGATTAATTTGATAATCGCTTACTTTTTGATTAATTAATGAATGACGATATTTCTGTTACATGGACTACAAACAGTTCAATAATAAACAAAAACATTTTACAGCTTCTTGACAGTCCTTTGTGACTGTTTATTTTTTATACTAATTTGTGAATTAATAAAGATATATAAAAAATACTTTGGCTATTTTTTTTCCTATTTTACCCTTTTAATGAGAGATAAGAATAATTAATGTCATTGTGCCATTAAGAAGTACTCGATTATTTGCTGGCCTACTCCGAACTGGTAAGATTGTCCATAACAATTATTGACGTTACCACCAAAGATCAATTTTGCTCCATGACTGAATGTATTACAACTGTGCTGGAAGGAAAAGGCTCCACTAAAGTGTGGCCAGAAATTACAGTGACAGGATAAAAAATGCGACTGTCTGAGCTCACCAATCCTCAGGCAGACAATTTTGACTGAAGCCATAAGATAAAATAATAAAAGTGCCTTCTCTACAGAAAGGACACAATCTATGGGAATTTTTTTTGGGGGGTGGGTGACAGGTTCCCCCCGAGTTCTTTCTCTACCATAATAA
The DNA here is from genome assembly GCF_051991255.1 of Vanacampus margaritifer. NCBI lineage: Eukaryota > Metazoa > Chordata > Actinopteri > Syngnathiformes > Syngnathidae > Vanacampus > Vanacampus margaritifer. The sequence continues at coordinate 20,533,292 of NC_135438.1, read as the reverse complement.
TAATAATAAGAAGAAGAATTATCCACTGATTTTACACCATTTTTGCATCTCACAAACGCAACTGAAATGAAAAATGTTTTATGTTCACACCAAATTCCCTGTTTACGGAAATAAATAACATTGATTTGTTGCGAGATGTTCTTCCTAAAATGCTAGCCAAAAGGAAAATGAAAGCTTTTATGTACACTGTATGCATGTGTGTGCGTACTATTGCTGGAGTGTGTTTGTGTTCACTGATGGGTTAAAAGCAGCATCTTCATTTTCCTTGGCGAATAATAAATAAACCTTGCAAAATACTGCCCCCAGCACCTCAAACCTCTCTAATTAGCAACTGTAACAACCATTGAGTTGCTGCAAAGTTGCAGCAAAGCAAATATTTCTCAGTTAAAGCGTGCGATGTGAACAGTTTTTCAGCTTTAAAGAAGCAATGGTAAATTTAGATGGCACCACTGTTTATAATTATAAGTCACTGAAAAGGGAAAATAGAAATGTATTACAAATTTGACACATCACATGGAAGAGTGTGGCTGATAACCTTGCCAAATTCGGCGTGTTTCGGGGAAGACACGCATTTAAAACGAAGCGAAAATTGCTGTATCTGTATTTATTCTTTTTTTTTTTTAAAGATGCATGTATAGACTCTTATTTGAAGGGAACGTAGCGATGGGACAACCTGACACATAACCAGAAATGCACACTTTATTGTTATTATTATTATACTTTCATCTATGTTGCTAATGAAAGATGGTGTGCAGATACTGCCAAACAAGAGAAAAAATTACAGAAACAAACAATTTAAAATGATTTTTGTACTGTGAAGGACTTACTTACTTTTATCCATGTTTTGTAACCTGTCTGTCACTTGAGGTATATAATTTGGATCCCAACTAGACAAGACGTGAATGTTTGAAAACAGTCGTTATATACAATACATATATACCAAATAACAGCAGAAAACAAGGATAGATTCCGATGGCCATGAAGAAAAAAAATTGACGGAGAAACCTTAGCTAAAATCCTAGAGCGGGCTGGATGGAAATGGAAAAATAGGGATAACAATCTCAACATGCTGACAGAACCTCGGGGAAGAGAACTCGATTAGTATAAGGGACATAGCAACTGCATAAGCAACTGACATCAACATCATAACACAATGACCCCAATGACCTAACCCAAAACACAGTCACAACACTGTTTCTACCTTGGTGACGTACAACAGGACTTGAATTGAAATCCATCCATCCATCATCTATCGCTTATCCGGGGTCGGGTCGCGGAAAGCCCATACTTACCTCTCCCCAGCCACTACAGCCAGCTCCTCTGACGGGATCCCAAGGCGTTCCCAGGCTCAGCCGGGAGACATAGTCTCTCCAGCGTGTCCTGGGTTGTCCCCGGGGCCTCCCGCTGGTGGGAAATGCCCGGAACACCTCTCCAGGGAGGCGTCCAGGAGGCGTCCAAACCAGATGCCCGAGCCACCTCAACTGGTTCCTCTCAACGCGGAGGAGTAGCGGCTCGACACAGAGTCCCTCCCTATCTCTAAGGGAGAGCCTGGATACCCTGCGGAGGAAACTCATTTTGGCTTGTTCTTTCGGCTCGTGACCATAGATGAGGGTAGGAATGTACATTGACCGGTAAATCGAGAGCTTTGCCTTTCGGCTCAGCTGAATTGAAATCTTCTATTTTATTTCATAGGAGGAATACATGCAAGGATGTCGGAGCCTGGATTTGAACTCATGACCTCTGCACTGTGAGGTGGCACCACCCAGCTTTCCGCCCCTTTTTATGTGGTTTATTACTGCTTTAATAGTCAAACACAGAGTTTACTGTAATTGCTCCAGGAACGTTACACACTCCCTGCTCGCTCAACTGTCAACTCTAATGATATACCTTTACTGCAACCCCCCAAAAAATGGACACGACTAAAAACTTTTATTAACACATAGCACCACACTCATTTAGCTTGTTGCTAACAAAACAGATAATTTACTACATGCTTCCTGCTCGTGTTAAACCCACGCTGTTTTATTTTTCAACATATTACAGTTGTCATGATTTGGGTCAGCTGTTCTGTTTCCCTTGCAGGCACTGGGGAAACAGCTGGTGGGCGGAGCCCACCTTACACACCTGCTGCCCATCATTCCATCAGGCCAGGATAAAAGCCTGACGGACACAGCAAGGAGTGTCGGGTGATTACCTCGAGACGCTACTCTCCTGACCCGACTGTTTTCGCTCCCACAAGAATTTTCTCCTGCTTCTCATGACTTGCCTTTTTGCCGCCATCGAGCGTGATTTTGGTTTTGTTTGTTGTCCGCCTGTGAGCGTGATTTTGTGTTTGCTTTTGTCCGCCTGTGAGCGTGATTTTGTGTTTGCTTTTGTTAGTAAATTAAAACTACGTTATCCGCATCCTTGCCGTGGCTCTCCTACCTCCCTGCATCTGGGTCCTCCATTCACAAGCCGTGACAACAGTAGCCTGAACAAGACACAATACATAACAAACACTTGGAAATTGAAATGACACTTGGCTGTTCTGTTATTGTGGCATCGAGGGAAGATGCATTTTTCAGGGTGAAGGACTAGCTAGCTAGCTAGCTAGCTAGCTAGCTAGCTATGACTCATGCCGGATGCCAAGTGTGCCATCAGGTGACATTTCAGTCATGCCCAAAAAAATCAGGAAAGCAGAAATGGTGAGAAAACAATTTACCGCTATATCTCCACAATTCAGTATGACATTGTTCTCAGTCTTTGCAAATGTATTAAGCAGTTATCTTCAGCATGGATAATGTATTGAGCAAAAAAAAAATCTGAATTCACATTCCAAAGTCTTTGGAACTTGACTAGACGGGTTGCAGGTTCTGCCTCCTCCACTACAGTCAACTGGCTCTCAGTTAGCCTGTTGAACTGAGGACAAATGCCAAAGGGCTGTGACAGGCTGTGTTTAGCTGAAATAGATCACTCACTACATGCCTACTTGAATATATTAAACCTTTCTGCTGCTATTATCCTTAACAATGTTACTACAATTCCTTGGTTTTGTGCACTTCACTATATCACACAATGAGCATATTCTAAACGTTTTATGTGTTACATTATTATTGCATGAGATCAATTCATATCTAGAGAAGCATACTTTGGTCGGTTTTATGATCTGGATGTATGCAATATTTCAACAGCATGTTCTAATACAGCTCTAAACCACCCCCGTTTCACTTTGAATTCATCCCTAATTGATTTATACCATGCACTCACAGCATCACATTGCTGTGGCCATTTCCTCATTCTTGTGATCATCTGCATTCGCCCTCTGGATTTAGGACAGTGCCCAGGGTGGTTTTAAAGACACAGAAACCTTGAAATGCATGAAGCTCCCCCTCTTTCCTATCAGGCAAAGCTTGTGGAGATCTGCCTGTCTGTCATCCTGTGTGTCACCCTCCTCTGTCATTATCATCATTGCCTCTTAGCCACAAACAAGTGTGTGTATGATTTTATGCATGAGGAGCCTGCGTGTGCACTTATTCGTAAGCGCAGTATATGTCGTACCCCACTTGCTGACAGATGGGAACCTCAGGCACATCGCTGGAGGTCTCTCTTTGAAGCAGCCATCCTCGCACCCCTCCTCCTCCATCATTTTCTCCCGCTTGCTCCTTGCCCGTTCATTCTTTGTGCTCACCCACCAAGCAGAAAAAAAAAAGCTTCAATCTCACACAGGCAGCCCCGAGAACCAGGCTGCAGGCACTGGAAGCCGTCCTATGTTACTACGGGGAGACAGATCCAACCCTGTGTTTGACATAATAAGACGGAGTGAGATGTTAAAGAAGTGCAGATGCAATATTCATGTGAAAATTACAAGGCTGGCAGCGACGTAGCCTGGCACGGTGGTATTTGGGAATGTGTTAGCATTTTGAATATCTAAGCACGCTGAGGTATTTAGTCTTTAGTATTTTGCTGTGCTGGTGAGTGCCCGCATATTGTTTGGTTTCATTTTCTATTCAGTAGCAACTGCACGCATGCACTATCAAATGAAATATGACTTTTTTGCCCCCGATCTGACTGAATTGAATAACTGGTAATAGGGCTTTTGTCAGAAAAGCACAGCATAATTATGTGAAGTGATCCATACTGACTCATTCAATAAACTTATTTTGCATATCAATGACATTTTTGAACACTGGATTGACGAATTCATGGTTGGTAAACAGCGCACTGCTCAATATACAGGCCTCACATGGCTAGAAATAAACTCATTAGCCAAAGCAATAAATACTGTACACTTTGTACACTAAACATGTATTTACAAAAATACTATCAAATAATAAAGAAATTATAGTCTTTTTTTTGTGAAACAATTTCAAACCATTTAAACCATTACATAATCATAATGTTTTTTTTTTGCAATGCTGTTAATTTTGAGTAGAATTTACACCGATCTGATCAGCTGGATCATAATTAGCCGATATTTTGCATGTTTATGCAAAATTGTTGATCAACTTTAATGACTTTATTGTTCCGATCAATCAATGATGTCATTGGTTGGCTCCACAAAATAAGACATTACATGTTCTTTTTCATGTTGATCAGTGTGTGTGTATTTTTTGAAGTATTTATTTTATTTTATATTTTTTATTCCCCCCCATGGCGTCTGTCACTATATATGTGGGTTTTTGCTTTTCGTGCGCTGTTTGGTTCCCCTACGCACCTCAAATGGCTGTTGTTCAAATAGGTACATTGCTCCATCTTCTGATTGAATCAGTGATTGGTTAGCATCTGCTTTTGTTTTTCATACTTGCTGATTGTGAAGCCTAATTTTGAACAGCTTTGTATGGCAAGCCCTTTGAGCATTAGTTAGGAAACACTACTGTCTGATATCAAGGATATGGAATAAATGCTCAAAGGGCTTGCCATAGCTTTGGCATAAACGTTACATGTGGGGTGTCTAATACATGCTTTAAGCACTCTATAAGTGTATGGTTTAAGCTGTTTCAGTCCTCCTATAACTATGTTGATTTGAGCAATGGATATATTTCAAGACCTTCTAATTTATCCAGTTCTGAATGGATGGATGGACGGACATGTTTTATAGCTGTCCTCTGTGATGCCTTTTGGTCATCCTGTTAAATCGGCAGCAGCATGTAACTGTCAAATAATGCCAATAATGGAGGAGTGAAGTGCACAGTGAAAATTGATTAAATGCATTATTTTGATTTAAGGGAAAGAAGCCAAGAAACTCATTTAAAGTATGTTTCAATTTAATAACCCTAATCATTGATGAATTACCTCCAAGATGTAAAGAGCTGAAAAACAAAGGACTCTGGGGTTTTTTCTTTCTTTTTCTTTTTTTTTTTTTTTTTTTAGACTGTGTGGGCGCATGAAATAATGAAGCAAGTCTAAAAGCATCGACTTAAATCACAAATGTGGTTATTTCTTGCTGGGCGTCACATAGCCCCCATGCTGAACGGCACATTTGTCATTAAATACCAGGGAGATGATTGAATTGCTTTGATTTTTCAAGATCAAAAAGAAACAGTACTAATTGAAGCACCCAAGTGAGATTTGACAGTAATCCAGTAATAAGTGTTTATTCACTTTGCAGAAGCGTGGTGATAAATGGCACAAATAGAAAGATAAAATTTAGGAACTTGTGCAAATTCAGTAGAATTGAGCAGTTTAATTTTGAGCTTGGTCATTAAAACGTTGGTACTTCTGCAAAGTACAGCTTCAAAAAGGTTGAAGAACTCAAATGTTTCTAAATGTGTGCTCACTGCTCACACTGGTCGAAACATACTGAGCTTTTTGTGTTGGCTTTAGCCTTCAAATATACTGTAAACCTAATCAAATACAAGCAATATTCAAAATTCCATCATCAAGATCAAAAGTCAAACAGTAAGTGCATTTCTCAAAACAATTCATACAAATAGCAAAACATCAGTCTTTAGTTAATCTCGCAGGAATAAATATCTGTCAATGAATGACTGATTACCATGACATGTTAATATGACTTCGTAAAATGCATCGAGGCTTTGTTCTGATGTAAGTTACGACTCTTTTCTTTTTACATCTTGATCTGTGTATTTAATGTGGTAGATTCACCCATAAAATAATGCAAATAAATGTGTACTTCATAAAGTACATTTACAACATGCACAAAGTTAATGCCGGTCATTTAGCAATTCACGCAAACTAATATATTTGGGGAAACAAACACGAAAAACAATGTATGTAACTCTGGTGATCACGTTTACTTCCATATGACTTGCTTCTTTTCAGGAGACCCCCAAAACAATACGTTTGTTCAAACATCAACATTGCATTGTCAATGAGAGCAAGCAATTTTCAACACTTTAGATTGGTCACTAATTTAAAAAAAAAAATCACCCACACTTGTGGACTGACTAGATTTGTGAAAAAAAAAGAAAGAAGAAATTTAACAAACTGTGTCATGTGAGATTCCAGCCCGACAACAGCGATATACAGCATATTTCCATTTTTAACATCAGTAAATATTCCTACATCAGTAGCTGTAAACACTCACACAACATTAGAACAAAAGTAAGGTATTTTACATGAGGTATTTTTTTTCGAAATAAGTATGGATACATTTTATTTCATACTCATACCGTAAGTTGTTATTCATTTGCACAGCTTTTATACTGTAATTTTAAAAACACATTTTGTGATATGATCAGTGGTAAAACATGAACACCACTCCAATGTATGTTGTAACTGTGACATTTGCTTGCTTGACTTGACTTACATTAAACCAAGTAATGACTTTTAGCAACATGCTTGACGTTTATTCGGAACTTGTGTTCTAGCCTGGATCTTTTTCCACAGTAATTGGGTCTTGTTTGAAACTTGTTTGACATACAGTACTTGCAACTCTCACAATGTGACTGACTCCCACCTCTGACATTCAAATCAATTCCAATCACTTTAAAATCAAGCTTCAGCTTTTTCCAAATGCTCACACACTATGACATGCGGTGCACATTTAAACTGGCACACAAAGAGCAAAACCTCTTCTCAAGTCTCCAAAAGTCCAAAACTGCTTTACACACATTTTGTAATTCAGAATGGTACGTTTCAAATGCAGTCAACACAGCAATGATGATGTATGACGGCAATCTCAGATCAACTGCTGATCCAACAGAATTGCTTTTGATCAAACTTGTGTTGACATGAGGGCAAAATTTGCATGTCCACGGGTGCGAAAAGTCAATTATCTCAAGAATTAAGCAGTTGTTATGTTATTAATAAAATTCTGCTTTAATTCTACTTGTTGTTATTATATCTAAATAAAAAGTTGGTTAATTAATTGGCAGTAAAAAAAAAATACTAAATTACTCTTCCATATTCACATCATTTTTATATTTAAATAATTGCTTTATTTATTGTAATTCAATTGAATTAATTACAATAATACAATTTAAAATGTAAAATTCATTATTTTATAGATAAGTTATTTTTCAATGTGTTGATTTTTAATTGAGTTTTTAGTCATTTAGCAAATTAAATATTTGGGATAATTTGAAATTACTATTACTGTATCATATTAATAGAATAAACAAATTGTTTGCCCATTTCTTTTTATCTAATCTAGAAATGTCTTGGTCCATTTAAGAAAATCCAATGTAGCCCTTAAGCACAAAAAGATTGCGGATGGATGGATATAAAAAAAAAGAAAGAAAAAAGGATGGTCAGATGGATGGATAGGATGTGTTTGGGTTACCTATTCCATCACTACTACTGCAGAAAAATCTTTCGGTTGGCTGAGTAGAAATTAAATGTTTTGATTTTCTTTCTGCATTTATATTCATGCATAAATCTACATTTATCTACAAATTAATGACACAAATATACATATTTTTAATATAAATATGTAATATGTTTACTTTCCTGTTCAATATCAATTTGTATGAATAAAATCTAAATTGAGGTCCAATCTTACCCAACATGGATGAATGATGTTTTTTTATTTTATTTTTTAAATTAAACTGCTTCCAAGTACGCTTTTCAAATGCCCATGAATGAAAATCAAATGTAATTCAATAGATATTCCTTAATGCTGCAATTTAAAGTGATGTTATGTTAAGTCAGTGCATCCAATAGTTCGTTGAAACTTCTGCATTCACTGGAACATGAATTGCTTCTCGTAATTTGCTTAAAATAGAATGATGTTCCTATTTTCCCTTAGAAAATCTGCTGGCTTGCCCACCATCTGCACTCATCAGCCATCGTTGTCTGCACTTATCAGCGAAGATGCAAGCTGCATCCCTGGACACCTTGTCTACAGTTAAAAATGTGAAATTAGGTCTCATTGTCTCAGTTAGATCCCTTGAGCTGTGAGCTTCACGGAGACCTGCATCTATCATTTCCAAGAAAGTGGTCCGATTGTGTGTGTGTGCGGGTATGTGCGTTTTCATCCCTCCAGCAGAATCCATCCTACTGGAGGACAACTTATAATAAGATAATCCAGTTCTGTCAGCCTCACACACACTGGGGCTAAAGCTTCATTACGATCACCAGCTGGAGAGACACCTTGCTCCATCCATCACGCCGCTGTCTAGAAATCACACGTAAGCTCTTGTTTTGCACAGTAAACACACACACACGCTCAACATGTGTGAGCACAGTAGACAAGCAATGTTCTCAGGCTAATGACGTGATCCAATGGGGTGATTTGATGCAATAGTAATCTTGACGTAACCGCCCGTTGCAACATAAAATATGATGAATTGTATTTATTTTTATTTGGCAGGTCCTGTAATAAACACATGTAATCCAAAATACCATTGTAAGACAACAACCTTCCATCCGTGTCTGTGCCATTTTATCTTCACTAGGTCAGCGGGTGAGCTGGAGCGTATTCAAGCTGAGACTGGGTGAGATGTGGAATATCCTGAGCTGCTCACCAGCTAATCACACAGACAGACATCTTTCTAATCTATGGCAAATTGTAGAGTTTTTAAATTGATTTAAGAAACATGTTGTTGGAATGTGGGAGCAAGGCCCAGCAGAACATATCAATTTCTGAGGCAGATGTGAGAATCACTTGTTCACCTTGCCGCCACACAACAGCCTTAAAAATAAAAATAAAATACTAACAACTGTTTTGTTGATCATCTGAATGTTTAAAATTCCTGAGCATAACCCACTGAATGGCTGTGACAATAACAACTGAAAGGAGAAACCGTTGCATGTTTAAAATTAATGCGCATGATAGTTTCAATTGTGGTGGCAAAAATAAAATTAATAACAAGAGTTCACAGGCACAAAGGTGAGAAATAATGCTCAACTGTAGAATTCTAAATTGCATAATCAGAGGTTCATACTCCCACATAATTGAACTATGCCGATGTATCAACTGTGACGCGTATTCTGCAGCCTCATTTATTCCCATATGTTGAGTAAATACCTTAACACATATTTTGTTATTTTATTCCAAGAGGAGTACACAATTTTCTCTCTGAGGGCTGCATACAGAAAAATAGAAAGATATAAAGGTCACTTTGATTATTTATTTATTTTTATTCTTACTAAGCCCGTAAAACTAATCAATCAAGAAAACAATTACACATTGTTTATATAACATAGTTATTTTGCGCGCACACACACACAAAAAAACTATGTCAAGGCTTTCTGTTAAAGGGGATAAGGCAAATAGGGCAGGATCTTTTTTTTTAGGTTTTGGTGTGGCTCTGGGCCTCTATCCCCTAAAGTAGAGTCAAATTGGACCTTGACACTAAGAGAAAGTGGATAGCATTTTTGTTGTTGATTTTGTTTGCCACAGCGTTATGAAGAATTATTCTAATACTACTTAACTGTAAATGTATTTGTGTATTTGCATATCTAGTGGATGGTAGTAACTATTATTCACCTCCACGCCCTTTTTAAAAAAAAAAATTAACATGTATAATAACATTGTGGATCATGTTAGAAGTTAAAGCCGATAAAGTTAGTTGCTAAAAAATGTATGGCTGGCGGGCCACAAAAGGCAATTTTGGTAGTAAAATCCTTTTTCATAATGTACAATTTTAACAGGGCTACAAAATGTCAGGCCTTTAGTTCATAAAGAAGTTGCTACACTGACTTTATCCTTTAAAAACAAATCTCTAAAGGATTTGGACACAGATTGATTCAAACAAAAAAACTGTCAGTTGAATTTCTATATGAATAAAATTTTTCAAATACATATTTTGTAGCTAAAAAAATATCATAAGTACAGTACAAGCAAAATTAATAAAATAAAAAAAAAGTCACATTGTATCGATGCTTACCAGTAGTTAGGAGTGGAGAAAAAGATGAGAAGATTAGAAGAAGTACTTTCATTCCATTACGATATTTAATGTCCGTACAACTTTACTGTATTGTAATATACTGTAATATAAACCAAGAATCATGACGACCTCGTTGGAGCTTGCCGTCAGTTGTCCCGAAACGGGTACGGGCGAGGATCAAAGAAACAACCGTAAATAAAAAACAAACATGTCTTATGCAATGTTATGTTTTGTATATCCCCAGTTGTAGCTCCCCAGATGGCAAGTATTTTCCAAGCTGAATCATTTTCGTCGCATTGCTATTTATACAACACTTGGTCATCTTTGGAAACACTGGGTAGCCTAGATATCCGGGAGTTGTTTTTTCTTCTTCGTTTTTGTGATGTCATGCAAGAGGACTTCATCTCATCCATGAAGCCACGACTGCTCCAAGGAAGGCTCGAGTGCTCATAGCCAAAACTCTTAGCAAGGTAAGAGAACTTCTCTTTACACAAAAAATACGTTTATGAACATAAGAAATCACAATCTTTCAAATTACTATAGGGACACAGTTTTTAAGCATGGAAACGATACATATATAAAAAGGAAAATCAGCTTGAGAAGGGCAATTTGGGGGAGGTGCCAGTGTGTTATTCTTGGGAAATGATGGTGTTTAATTTCAATTTAAAAAATTCTCCTTTTCTTGACTGTTTATATAATATGACAAAAGATCATTCAAATTCAAATTCATCATGCATTGCCGTTTGCCATTTATTATACGCACATCTTTACATCAAGTTCGTAAGATGTTTTGTTTTTATTTTAATTTTTTTTCATGTGAGCTTCTTACTGTATGTCGGCTTAGGGATAAAAACCTTCCAAACGTCAGTTGACATTTTAATAAGCGGTCACAGGTGGTTTGGATGTATTATGTCAATATTGATGTCACAGTTTTACCACATTTGAAGCAGAGATGGCTTGAAGGGAGTTTATAGTACATTCCACATTCTATTGTGGAACATTTCTCTACCATTTGTAGAGTGGGAGAAGCACATTTTATTTAAAAAAATAAAATAAAAACTGACCTATTTCTGACAAGTCAAACACATGTCAGTGTAAGAGTATTTTGCCTTCAATAACCTTGGTAATGTTTTGAATTATGATGCCATCATTTGCTCTGGCTGATATTGTTCACTTCCAGACAAGTAAGCGATACAGTTCAGTTCATGAAAGAAATGTCCTCCACCCCCATATACATTTGGCCGTGCCACATAAAAGCAATTACGATGTTAAAAAAATCACGTTTATTGGTTTATTATGAGGGGAACATAGCATGTCTTTCTGTCACCTCAGACCGGTTATTCAAGCCTGAACCTGTAAATAACAAAAACATTCAAAACACATAAGGACTTAGAAAAACAGTCACTGAAAGTGAAGAGTGAATGAGCCGGGTTGGAGAAAATGTGTATATTGCACAGTGCATGCTTGGAGTTAATTTGTGTCAGTAAAGGTGCATACTACACTCATATATCCAATTTGGCGATTCACCATATGAACAAAAATGTACAAGCATAAACCAAAATTATAAAAGGGCCAAGAGAGCATTTGCATATCTTTTCCAGCAGTGCACAAATGCAAGGTTTTTAAAATTACCAATAGATAATCCGTCTTTTATAGCTTTTATATTTCCTAATGGACAAAATTACAACGCTTGAGAAAGTAGTGGAGGAGATTTTCGAATGTGCGGAGAGAGAGGGCAGAGGTGTCTACATACACCTCTTTCAATCATGAGTGCTTGTGTGTGTGAGTGTGCGTGTTTCCTTGACAACCAGAACAATGCTGAAAGGCCTTTTCACTCCAGTACTGGATGAAAATAATTTTCTCCATCATGCATTTAGAGAGCAATTAGCGAGACAGACAAGGAATTTAGTTAAAACCTGGTGAGTCGTTCCGGCTTCCAGAAAATGGAGGGGTGGATGCGAGTGGGGGTGGGTGCTGAAGATTGGAGTGGAATCTTAATGCACAACGGAGAGTAAGGGAGGAATTTGAAATAAAAGAATGAGTCAACTTATGTTAAAGAACAATCAGTGAATAAAAGGCGGCAAAAATAGTGGACCTCAAAAGAGATTAAATTGCCTAATTTTCAATAGGTGTGAAAATTACCATTAAATCCAGTGAATAAGACATTTTTTCAACATATAAAATGATCCAAAATCGTCCCATTGTACTATACATGGAATTTTAAAATAAAATAAAAAGTTCACCCGTATCTAGATGCTATAGAAAAGGGCGTACTTACATTTCAACATGGTATTTAATGTCGGTTACAAATGAATGCTCTTAAGTACTGTACCTCATTTCCAGAAACTGTTCATGCGTAAAGACAAGCCGTGAGCAAAACTAGTCAAGCTAAAAGCAGCAGCCCAAAATTTCTTCATGCTATGTTATGCATCCTTGACAGAGCACGCAGCAAGTGGTGAGGCCAACTTCAAATAAAATGTATAAATAGTAAGTAATTAAGTAAGTAAATAAAATGTATAAATAAAAATAAAGAATGCCAGCAAATCAGGAGACTGTATTATACACGGGTACAGAGGGGGAGAACACTTTTTAAAGGTGATTATTGATTAATACTCACTTAGTGAGTATACTCGGAATAATACCCAGTAACATGTCTGCAATCACACTGTTACCAATGAGGAAGTGCTAGATAAATAACAATTAAACCATGGATAATTACATAAGGGAAGTGTGTAACAAAAAAAAAAAAGGGGGTGGGGGGATCATTTACCTTCTTTTATAACCTGGCAATAGCCGGATTGATAATTATGGTTCACTGAAGGGAGTTCTTGACATTATCAATCTGCACTTCCCTCGACAGATTCGTTTGGGAAAGGAAGGACTTACTGTCCAATACTTCGAGCTGATTGGACGATGCGTCATCTTGTGCAGGTTTGTTTTGACCAATCACGACAACGGATGAAAATGTCGTCTTTGGTCTCGTCTTAAGAAGAAAGAAAAAAGAAAGCACAACCATCTTTACCAGATTAAAATGCATGAAGTGTCACAATTTGCTGTACTTGTAGACCCAAGTGTGGGGAGGCAGAGCGAGGAGGCCGAGGTAGAGTCACTTTTCATCTTCAGTACATGAACCAAACTTGTGCAGCAGTGTATTAGCCTGGGCATTCGTCTGTTAGGTTTGCTTGTTTCCCCTGGCGTTGGCGCTTCCGGGTTTTGTCACAGCTGCATGTCCAATCAGTCTGACCTAAAAAAGGTCAGTTGGAAATGTATCAGTGGGAGCATTACAAGATGTATTCTCGTAGTATTTGTGAACAAATACTGCGAGAATTCACCTTTCTGGCAAAGTTCCTTTATTTTACCCAGTTGAGGATATCTGAAATGATATTGTCACATGCAGGTTAGAAAGTGCCCTAAAATACCATCCTGTCAAACAGTATCTCAATTGCTTGCTGTACCCAGTTCTTAAAAAATAATTTCAAGTATGACTGAAGCAGCTTTAGTGGTTGTTGATTTGAAGTGCTCTAAAAGTAGTTTGTGTACCACTGTGTTAATTAATTTTGATAAATACGACCGAGGCAGACTTGCATCTGGCACAGTTTCTCACGTTATCAGAATGCTCATTTTGCAGCAAGATCCATCCATTTTCTACTTTTTACTGCTTGTCCTTATTAGACTCTAGACTAGACTAGAGACTATATTGCCTGAACCAGTCGCCAGTCAATAGCAGGGAGCACACAGACAAACAACCACTGACACTCATTCACATCAGTGGGCAATTATGAGTTTTTAATTAACCGAGGATGCATGTTGGAGCAACATGAGATTCAAATCCAGAATGTCTTGGCTGTGAGGCAGACGTCCTAACCACTGGACGAGGTCACTGTGTTCCCTTTTGCCCCAAAACAAAAATATTCAGATCAAAAGATAAATGAAATAGTATGTCTTGGTCCAAGGAAAATAAACAATTATGGCAAGATTCACAATTCTTGTCTTCTTCCTCCCTCCTTCGCTCACTCCCAGTTCGTGTGCCCATTTGGCTCTCCAAATGAACAAAGACCTCGCAAGATCCAAGAAATAAACACTGATGTAACGACAAAAGAGACACATTTTCTGTTTCACTAATTAACTGACAGAAAATGTCTGCAATGTGTATTCATTCTGAGTGTCTCAAAGTGCTTCAAGGATTTGGAGTTCAACATTAACTCGCTGAAACAACCCACTGAGAGTAATAACAACACAACCAAGAACCAGCCGAACCAGCAGTACTGCAAAGTGATTGGTGCCATGCATCACAATTTTACCTTCCTACGGGATCCCCTGGGTGTGTTTACCTGTGTGAAAAGACATTTTGGGGCATTTACATTGTCAACATTTGTGATTGCCAGTAGATACGGTGGTCAGTGCTTAACTAATGGAGTTAAGCCTCACAGTATGTTGGTTGAAAAATAATCCCGACTTTCTTCAGATGACTGAAATGCAATTGGAAGAATGTAAGTGATTCAACAAAGCCAATGTTCTAGTTGTAGTAATCAGTCTGCAAGCGAATAAGAATGTGCCATTTTGTGTTCTTTCTTTTTTTTTTGAGAGCTCAGTATTATTCATTCGGCAGCTTTCCTGAGTCAACATGTCATCACCATTGCTCTCTCTTTCGTGTGCGCGTGCGTGTGCGTGTGCGTGTGCGTGTGTGTGTGTGTGTGTGTGCGTGTGCGTGCGTGCGTGCGTGTGTGTGCGTACGTGCGTGCGAGCATGCGTGCATATGAGTTTGTGCTCTTTAATTCATCTGAAACCTGTTAAAAATCCCAAACCCTTAACCGGATGCTCCCACCACAGTTGTGAAGGTGTCAGGAGACCAGAGGAAAGATCAAAGGAAAGAAAGATTAAACAAAGTGAAATCCAACACCAAGCAGACACCACCTAGCATCCACAGAGTTACAAAACCAGAATCTTTCACCAACCCCAGAAAGATCTAAATTCCAACAGATTAGGGAGACCTCAAGAGACCACAGGAAAGACTAAAGGAAGGAAGGAAGGATAGATAAAATACCACATTCTTATCTGTTGCACTTTGTTTACTGACTTTGTTTTGTTGATACAATAACACATTCTGTCCTTTGTACATTTATTATGATGGGAACACAAACCAGCTCAGGCTTTGACATGCCCAACTTCACCAAGCAGACTTAAACTGAACTGTCCAACTGACAGTCTTTATTTGTCCATTTCCAGTATAAAATGTTTTAGGGTTTTCAATGTTACACAAATAATTATGAACTTGTATTAGGAATTAACAATGTACAGTACACCACAATTACAGCTAGATAATTGACCACTTTTTTCAGAGTAGAAGTACTCAACTCTTGAGTAGTCGCCGATACCGCTTGTATTTTTGATACATAAAAAAAAAACAATGACAGAACATTTTAAAGAGAGACATACAAGTATGCATCCGTATATACCATTTTTCTTTAAAATTGCATGAAATGTATGCCAATTTTCTTTTTTTTTCTCCTTCTAATTTCTATTTCCTGATCATAAAATGATCAGTCACCGTTGCGAGTTTGAATATCTTGAAATAAAGCCAGGTTTCGGCTAGTAGATGCCTCCCAGGTAAGTGGAATTTTTCTTTTTCTCCTTCAAGCTCAGTCATCCAATGTTTGTGTTGAATATCTTGTTATATAGACTATTTGGAAAGCATATGGAAAATGTCTTTCTCAATCAACCATCCTTTTCCTACCACTGACCTTGGACGTGATGCTGGTATACAACAATGCATTCTTTTGTTCACACGTCTAGGCAATTTGGAGTCTTGAATTAACCAACGTGCATGCCAGAGGAAACCTGAGTACAGAGAGAAAACCCACGCAAACAAGTGTCAAGTGATCAATGAATTAACCATTAATAGTCTGAAGTAGTGGATTTTAGTTAATCAATTATTCATCGTACTGATACATTTTGTGCAATTCTATGCTTCCAACTACGTTGGAACAATTTGGAAATGGAAAAAAAAACACACACACAAAAGCATGGCTGGCTGAGTTTGATGGAAGAACTTGGGACCAGTGACCTCATCAATTGAAATGATTTAGAACCAAGATTGTAAGACACAATATTCAGCTTTAATAAGAATACTTTACCACTTTGATGAAAGCTCGTACAACATCCTCTACACAACTGACAAACCCAATTTGTATACAAATAACGAGCTGCAACTGTACGTGCAAATACTTGACCGAAGCATGCAGGGCAAACAATATTGCGAGCAGCTGTCCAACTTTCTTTTGAGCGATGTCGGGCTTTGTCCACAGTAAAGTAAGTCATGACTCAGGCCAGTTTGCAGGACAAAAGGCACAAGCAGTCATGGTAGGTGGGCAGTCAGAGAGCTGTGTTGTGCTAATAATGGGGAGGAGGGCACTGGCATTCTCACTCATGGAACAGGGCCACAGAAACAGATGTGAGGGAGGGAAGACGTGTGTGTGTGTGTGTGGGGGGGGGGGGGGGGTAGATTATATTCAGGACGACTTATGGTAGGGTAATGTGGTGCTGAATAAACAAAAATGGGGTGAGAACACAAAAACATACTGTCATTTTCTAAATAATAATAATAATAATAAAAAGAGTGCAGCGAATGTATTAGTATTGTAGGAAAATAACGGGGCCTCAGAGAGGATGGAAAAAGGAAACTGTGATGAGAAGGAGGTACCAAAGAGCCAAGTTTGAGAATGTGAAAGGGGTCTTTGTTTGGCCCCTTCCTCCCTTTTTTAGTTTTAAACCCTCTATTCAAAAAAAAAAAGTGTTTAAAGACAATATGTACATTTCTTAACACACATGACAAAGCACAATGACACCTTTCTCCCATTCTCCTATTTCTCATTACACAGAACATCTTGTAGCACTTTTCACACACACTCCCCAAGCTACTGCCAACTCCTTACACACATACTGAGCAGTTCTCTTGGTGTTGTGAATTTGCCTCCTTGTAGCCTTATCAGCCTTATGCAACACTATGTAATAGTGTGACCATTCTCGAGCAACCTTGGCGACGGCCGCATTGGGTTAGTAGGTGCGAAAACTGGCAGCAATCCCCAATGTTTTTGTTACAGTAGTTTGCCCTATTTTTTTCAGCTTTGTGCTCCTTGCTGTCTCACAGGGCTTTTTCTGCATGCTTGAATCACATCGGAAGTTTTTAGTGCAAACTCACATGAAAATGAGCTAGTACGAAATACAGTCTTTTCTTTACATTTTTGAAATTTTCAACATCATGTTATCAAAATCATCCACATTCACAAAATGATGCAGCCTTTTCCAAATGGTATAGGCTATATGTACACCACAAACTCTGAGATCTACAGACTTGGACCAACTAGTGGAACCCAGAGTTCGAAGCAAACATGGTGAAGCTACATTTAGCTGTTGTGCTGCACACAAACGGGGTAAGTTGCCACCAGAAGTCAAGTCAGCCCCGAGTGTAAATGCTTTTAAATCCAGGTTAAAAAGTTAGCTTTTTTCACATAATTTTGATTAAGATTTTTTAAACAATTTAAATCATGTTTTTTCCTTTTAATTATAAAAAAAAACTTCCTAAGGTCTTTTAAACAATTTTAAATCATGTTTTTTTCCCTTCTAATTATTAAAAAAATAAATCCTTACGCTAAATGTTTTTAAAGTTTGCTGTGTAATCATTAGTTTTAACATTGTCAATGTTCTTTTAGTACATTTTGTAACCTACTTTTGTTTTCGCTTCTTTGCTTCTGAATGTTGTTAACTACTGTGTTTGTTAAAGCAACACTAAATAGGATTTGAACCTTCAATTCATATTTTTGTAATTCTGCTGATGAAACATTGATAGCTAGATTAATGAAGTTTGTGTGTACAATAAAAAAGGTAAGATCACAACCACTGTTTGCTGTTAACGTACTTGGGAAACATTACAGTACTGTATAAAGAAAAAAATTGAAAATAGCCACTGGAAACAATGTAATTCTGTCCAACTACGCCTTAGACGTCCAGATTTCACGACGATATGTGCTTGACCTCATGGGAAATATGGCTCTTTCAAGGGAAATTAAAGGGAAAACAATACCGCTTTTGTCCAAAGATGCCACCATAATCAACGAAAACCAATTTGTGCTACTTTAATGCCTATAGGTGCTGTCTTTCCTTGTGTAAAGCACATTAATCTGCCTTGCCTTGAATGTACTGTACAAATAAACTTGCCTGTCCTGTATAAATACTAAACTAAAATATAAAAAAATGCCACATACTACAGCTTGAATTGATAAATAATCAAATTTATTGTTGGGAGGGACTAATCTGTTTTGTTTTTTGTTCTGTTTTTTAAACATGGTAGTGCAACCCCCCCCATCATGTCAGCTCAAGTTATGTAAACATTTATTATGAATGTTTCAGGAGCCACATGCAGAGTTCAAAACAGTCCCTGATTTGTCCCCTCACTGTGTGCACCCCACTTGGGCTGTCAGATGTGGTTAATGGGAATCTCTCGACTCCCATGCCCTGGTGTTCCTATAGAGGAGTCCTGCTGGGACACACACATACTCGTATGTACACACATAGTGGACCCTGAGAGGCTTCTCATCACACAGAGGAACCTGCTGGCCTATTGTAGGTCCGCGTAACTGGGATCACCTCTTATGCTGTAGCTCAAAGCTCCAAACATACACATGATGTCCGCACTTGGATTTAAGCTTGTAAGCACCACTTTTTGCTTATTTTTAATCACAGCTATACCACCTCTTTCTCTCTCCTGACTCCTGTTTTCTGTCATTTTCAATTTTTCCTAAGCCCGACCAACATTCATATCACTAATGCTCCTTCATTCAGACAGCACCTCCCCTTTTCGTCCCCTCGTTCATCCCTCTGGAGACGACTTCTGCATAGATTCTGCTCTCTCATAGAGCCAGCTTGTCCCCATGTATTCATGGACTTCACTGATGGAGTGGGGAGTCTTTGTCAGTGGGTCAGCCTCCTATAACCCCCCCTGTGACCCACAGCTTCCCCCCTCACACTGGATCCCTCTCACTTGCCATATGGCATGGGTAATGAAGGACCGACAAAAGATAGCTAAAGAGGTGTCAGAGAGTTTTTTGTGGGTGTGTTGCATCAAAGACTGTGAACATCCAGTCATTGGGCAAGGTCCAGTTGATGAAATTGATTGCTGTTTTGGGGAGGCATTGAAAACAAAGGATAGCAGAAGGAGGGGTCTTTCCGCCTCCCGCCATCAAATTCATTGGCTGAATGAAGAGTAATGAGAAGAGCCGGTGATTGGAACACAATGGGTGCACACTTGATGGAGTGTTGAGCAAAGCAGCTTCATCTTCATCAGTCATTCTCCAGTAGCCAATGTGTTGTTATGACAACACAGTTATCATTCTGTCTTCATCGTCCATACAATTTCAAAAGTTACAGTGTCATTGGCGTCATTATCAACATCATCCTCTTCGGTCCTTGTTTGTAGATAATAGTGTAGAAAATAATAAAGGTTTTAAATGGCAGTCACACGTTTCATAAAATTCAATATACTTCACCATCAGTTAAGATCACACTTAATTTGAGCTGTCAAACGATAATTTTTTAAAATCTGATTAATCCCATTTTAGAATTTTGATTAACGATTATTCACTTAATAAAGAACGCTTTTTTTATCAATATTTTTTCTCAGCGTTAATTCTTTTGACATTCATTGTTATGAGGGCGTCTTCAACGTTTTTTTTATCCACTGCACACGCTCATCCTCCTCTTTTTGTGATCAATTAATTACTTGCATAATTTGAAATGGGGGGAAAATGACCCCAATATTTTGACATGAACAAATATTCTAAATGTGATACGCAAATATTTATTAAATGCTATACTTTAATGAATGTAATTATATTTATTGCTCAAACAACCTGTGCTACCTTAAACGTAGCCATCCACTGTCACGATTAAAGGATAATCTATGGTCAAAATTAATAGTGCAATTAATCTGCGTTAATTCATGATTTTGTGTGATTAATTAATCAGTTAATGCTTTAACTTTATCAGCACTACACTTAATACACAAAGACTGGCTCTTTATATTAATGTACATGGAGAGACAAAAATATGCCAAACATACTTCTTCATGAAAGAAAGTGTATCCAAAACTTCAGGAGGAGCAACCTGGAGAAAAGCATGATAGAGATGACAATTAGTTTATTTTTATCAGACAGGACTGAATTCACAAATACTTTACAAAATCACACAACTCTTGGCCTGAAATCAAGTTGATTTTTTAAGATAGCTTACAGCCTGAGAACAAATACTTACTTTTTCAAGAACGTTATGTTAGAACAAGTGATAATAATCAGTCCCTCAGAGAGCCTGAATCCAATGTTTTCATTCATTTATTTTTTAATTGTCAATCAAGAAGAAAAATGGCATGTTAATTCTTAGGGCCATAGCATACTGAGCAATGTGAACTCCTGTTTTGGTTTTGGGAGTCTCAGAAACTGGTTTTGCAGAGATTCCGAATTTTAATCGCAGTTGACGTTGCAAATTATAGCCAAATAATCCATGCAAGCTTTCACACGGGCAAAAAAACATTTTCCGGGTTTTAAGCGAACGAGACACAGCTGCTCCCTGCACACTGCCAAAAGTCCTCTGTTGGCCGAACATGTCCACTTTTTTACACTACTGTCCAGGCATCTGTTTTTTTCTTTATTTTATTTTATTTTTTAATATAAAATAATGAAAATGTCATTTTTCATTGCGGCACAAATGAGAAGTTGCATGTGTTACCGCGACTGGTAGACCACGGGTGGTGTTTGTGGATGTCACGGTTTTATTTCCAAAAAGTACTTTTTCTTAAAAGAAAAAAATAGGTCAGCTTTTGGTTTTGAGCTGTGTCACTGGTAGTACTCTGTGTTCGCAAACCACAGACGTGATAGTGGCACAGGTCCATTAAAATAAAAAATAAATAAATAAAGTCAATCACAGGAGCGAAAAGGGCTTGGCTTAGAACATTGTCATTATTCATTTGTCAGATAAGAGAGTTATGTTTTTTGTTTTATTTTCTACTCATACAGAGGAGACAAACGCTAAAATAGTTGTAATGAATGGCATCTTTGAGTAAACTTCATTTACATAACTTGAGGCCAGGCTAAGTGTTTGTATTTTTGGGAAATAAAAATATGGTCATCCATTTATTGTGTTTTACAATAAAATGTAACCATATTTACAATTTCATATGTACAGTACATGTGGATGAAATAGCAAAAACTGTGGTAAAAATGTATACAAACGGTGTAAATACATAGCTGGTTCCATTAAAGTAAAAGGGACCAGGCCCCACCTTTCAATATATCAACTTTTATTGTCTTTCTTGTTAGTGTCTTTGTTGACTGACACCATGTGTTTTTATGGATTAAAATTAGTGATACATTACGACATATTGTGTGGGGATCCTCAGGACGCAATACAGGCTCGCGTAGTCCATACATTAAATCGCCCGATGTGCGGGGGTGGCCGAATGGTTGAGTATAATCCGTTTTTGAATCATTGTCCAGCATAATGTTTGCCTCACAGCATTATTGCACACCTATTTTTTGTCAAGAAACAGTGTGCTTTCTAAAAATATATATGTTTTATTGTTTTCTGAACACTTTCAAATATGACTTAGGTAGCTATGCTATTAGGCTTACATTAGGCAACATTTGGAAACCCTTGGTTTTCTCCATCTGCTCATGAAATAGTTTTAGCAAAAGTGAAACCTGATATTACTCTCACATGAAAACAATACAAACTACCTGAATAGATTTAGTTTTGTATAATAAAATCAAATCAACAAATCTGAACTTTATTTATATAGTGCCGCCGCTTTCACAACAGCTCCAGATACAACAAAGTGCTGTTCACAAAACCTAAAATTATTACCAAAAAATAATGCAATCATAAATAATCTTATAAAAACTTCCTCTATTCTGCCTCTTAACTTCCTTCACATTGCATACAGGAGTTGCAGTTTTATTCCCCTACTGCACATGTTTGACTCTATTAGTAGACGAGAGAAGAGCAAGAGTACCCAGTATGAGGCCTTCGTGATCATAGCTGTCACAATCACAGCGTGCATGACATAACTCACATTTGCTACCAGCTGAGTTTGAAAATAAACATGCAACTGTAGTTTCAAAGAGTCAATAACTTGTCCATTGGCGAGAAACGCACATAGAGCGAGACTGATTGATGAATTTAACTTTGCTCTGTTCTTAAGAGTGAATAAGTGTCTGAGTCATGCAAGCAAACCAAGCTTCACCCTACAAGAAAGAATGTGTAGCCTACGTGTGTGTCTCCTGATGTGTATGAGTACACAGCGGCTTGAGTCTCATGCCCTATTTCAGTCAGGCCCGATATCATCAGATGCCAGAACATGAGCTATTCGTCTCTCACTGGCCCTTGGCTTTTCAACCTGGAGGTGAGAGTAGGCCTAATTGCTGACATAGTGTAAGATTGTCTATGAGTGTCCAGCCCTACAAAGACGCAGAGCCGATGAAAACAAGCATCAAAATCATCTGAGATTGAGTTATATGAAGAGTTGAAGCAAAGTAACAAATGCAACTGCTGAAGCAGTAATGCTGAAGCAGTAATGACACTTGAAAAAATGTAAATTTCACAAACACAATGGTTATTTCTGTGGTATTTTAAAGAAAAATGTTTTTGAACAGGCTGTTTCACAAAGCCGATGTGCAATGCCTTGAAAATGTTCACTACTTGGCTTTAAATTCATAACCTAATTTGTTACATTAAAATATTTCATTTAAATTAAATGTATCTGCACACAATAGTCCAAGATTTGAAGTGAAATGAAAAATGCATATATGTAATGTTTTTTTCTAAAAAAAAGAAGAAAAAAAGAAAGAAAATTGCCATGTGGATGGGTATTTGCCCACTTTGTTCTGAAGCAGCCAAAAAAAGTTATTAGCTTCCAAATTCTCATAATTAGTGAAATGAGGTCCATCTGTGTGCAGTCTAAATATTACTTGATCTGTTCAACATTATTTTTGAAAGGCACCTGAGGCTGCAAAACCAAAGCAAGAGGCACTGTTTACTGAACACAGCCATGTCGATCATGGAACTCTCCAATGAAGTCTGTGACACTTTTTTTTTTTCAAGAGACGTACATGTCAGAGTTATGTTTTTCAAAAAGAAAAAGACAAAATAATTTGATTATCTTCAGGAGCATCACCAAATCTGCTGGCTAAATTCTGAGACCCTCCCAGATGACCGAGCTCCTCACCCTATCTCTAAAAGTAGAGCCTGAATACTCTGCAGAGCAAAGCCATTTCGGGCGCTTGTTCTTTTGGTCACGACCCATATTTCGTGACTGTCTGTCTGTTCGTCCGTCTATCATTCATTCAATTTGACTATGACTCACATATAAAACTAAGTGGACAAGTGGCTTGTAGTGCTGTGTGTGGAATAATTTCCATCAGGAATTCAAGCCACAAATCCACTTAAGAAGTTGGCAACGTGGCAAACAAGGGACGAAAAGCGAGACCATCCTCGCTAATTTTAAGACGTTAGCGTTGTGTTGCATCTAACTTGAGAAGCAGTGTTATACATACAGTAATTGTACTTCAAAGTCTGTGGACTGTTATATGCTACCTAAATCAGGGATAGGCAAATTCGGTCCTAGAGACCCGTAGTCCTGCATGTTTTTGATGTCTCCCTCCTCGAACACAGCTCTAGAGGCTCCTGCAGAACGTAATGATGAGCTGATGATTTTAAACACTTGGGTTGAAGGCAGGAGACACCGAAAACATGCAGGACTGCGGCTCTCTAGGACCGAACTTGCCTAACCCTGACCTAAATAGTGGATAGTTGTTTTCAAAAACATTTTTCAAATAATAGTTTTGGTGAGTTTTTAACACACTTTTTAATATCCTGCACACAAGAAATACACAAAAAAATAAATAAAAACAAAACTATATTAAAGCATTTTTGAAAAAACTAATAGCTAATTGAAACTAACCAAATTTAAAAAACTAAAATCAAAAACAACTATAATGAAAATTGGTACTGGTACTGGAGCATAGTTTTTAAAATGGATTTAATATGACTTCACTTGATCAATTAAAATTAAAATAACATTTAATATATATATATATATATATATATATATATATATATATATATATATATATATATATATATATATATATATATATATATATACACACACACACATATATTTTTATTTTATTTTATTAAAAAATATATATATATATATATATTGATTGAATGTTTAATCTTGATCGGTCCCTCAAGTTGGGGCCGCAATTATCTTGGTGGGTAGGCACGGCCCCTTATGGCCGGAGGAGTATGTAAACACATATTAAGTGTATGTGCTCCAACATAGGTCCCACTCTGTCACACACTAGTAATCAGAATAGGTCTTATTGTTATTGTCAACCATTCTGATGGTAGAATGCCACCACTGTTTGCGGAACGTATTTTGATTGAAGCTCAACTTGAGTATTTATTAAAAGCAGTGAATAACGATGAGGAAATGAGTATTCCCGGCACCAGTGATATATTCACTTGGGAAAAAGGAAAAGAAAAAGATTATATTATTCAAGAGGAATGGCTTATCAACTCAATTCTTTTCAACGCCCACGACTGTCCTTTTTTACCCTGAAGAACATTTCCACAACTATCTCCTCATATTTTCCGTGAAATTTTGAATAACTCAAAGGCTGGACATGAATTGCTACTTGAAAAATTAAGAAAGATGAATCGCACGTTGCAAAAAATACAAATACAAATTTAGGCTATTAATATTCCCCTTTTCTCTTGTGGTTTTGCTTTGGTCTCCTCCTCCAGCTTAGTTCAAACAATATTTTTCTTCATAGAAACCCATTTTCATTTTGTGAAAATGACATCTATCAGAAGCAGCAGATGGTTGCAAGCACTTAATATTGAAACACAGCTGCTGGCTGTTTAGCTATTAACCACGGTCATATCTTTGAACGCACATACAGTGTACATAATGTACTGTATGTCGGAGCACAGATGCACACATAGCCACGGATCACAGGTCCCATTTAGCTAACATTCTGTGTTGCAATTAGGGCTGAAATGGACTAATCATCTCCTAAGTAGACAGCATCGCTAATGAGACCGAGAGGGAGGAGTTGAGAGGGGAAGAAGGTGGGAGGTAGGAGGGGGACGCACGGCAGAGATGAGTCAAAATAAGGATAGTGGAAGACAAAAGTGACAGCGAATGAGGCTGTTAGGGCTGAGTCGATTACAGTATATAGAAGGAAATAGGAAAGGGATGAAACAAAAGGGGAAAGAGGGAAAGGGGGCGGGTCTGACGAAGAAAAAAAAAGATGCCGCAAAGAAACGGTCGAGAGACGGGTTTGGAGGAATGGAAAACAGAAATCAGACAAAGCCAAAGGAAGTTGGAGTAATGTGGGAACGGCTCAAGAGAAATAATGAGTTTCTTACCTCACACAAAGACACTCCCCAGACACACACACACTTGTCTTTGTATCATAGTGGGGGATTCTCATTGACATAATGCATTTCCTAGCCCCTTCCCCTAACACCAACCATCAAAAATGATTGCCTACCCCTATTCCTTACCCTAACCTCAACCATAACCCAATTCAAACCTAAACTCTAAAACCAAGTATTGACCCATGTCCCCACAATTTCAAGTCGCCCCCCACAATCGAGCAAAGACAAAGGCGCACACACACACACTTTCCCCCTCAGATACAACTCCCCCCTCGCCCTATTTCCTTCACACCCCACTCCATGGCTGCTCTTTTCACGCTGTCACCCTGTGAGTGTCTGAATAGCCTTTTATTATTCAACAGTCTGCGTAGGTCACAGGGTCAACGCATTGCCCACCACGCTGCCACCAGCAAACAGTCAAACATACACGTACAAACACACTCAAAGCGCATTCTCGCACAAAAGAGAGTTGTTTGTGGAAGCGTGCAAAATTGCAAAATAGAGGCTGGCTAGCACTCCAAGCTACGCTGACTTAAGGCACACCAAGTTGACAATGTGTGACAGTCCCTTATGCATTCATTATAACACTTGTCCACCCCATCTTAGCTACTGCAGCTATCTCGCCAATGCATCTGTGCTAGGAGCTAGTACCCCGCTACTAACTGTGTGCTCACACGCCTGCATCTTATGAAGGTGTATGTCGGTTCATGTGTGACAGCAGGAAACAGAGATAACAGTTGCTTGGCGGTATCTGCTCCATCTTATCTGCTGCACAGCCAGAAGCAGGTACACAAGCTAATTGGAAAGTGATAGACACGCAAGCACGCGCACACACACACACACACAAGACTTGTGAAACCCACGCTCACCTCTCCAGCATGTGGAACACATGAGAGAATTGGCAGCAAGGGAGATGGAGAGCAAGAGTGGGGAGACAGAAAAAAAGGGAGGACCAAAATGAAATGATAAAATGAGACAAAAAGGTTTTACTTTTTTTTTAGGTGCTACAAACACAAGAAAAGGACTGCAATCAGCAAAATTGTATGGAAGACAGTATAGCTCACATATATCAGCAAGACAAGCTGTAACAAAGGCAGAGTTTCCTTCCTAAATACCACAGGAGTTGGGTCTATTCTGTCAATAACTGCACTGTCAGCACTGGGAATGTGCAATATACAGTATACAGACGCTCCCCTACTTACAAACATTCGAGTTACGAACAACGGTACATACGAACATGTCTGCGCGTACAGTATGTCGAAAAATGTTCGGTAAATTAGATTTTGTATGCGCGCCTTTTTCCGAGTAGTGCTTCTTTCCGCCGCTAATACCGACGCTTGGCGCTGTGAGAGCTCACCCAGCATTGGAGGCTCAGCAACGTGTCGAGGAGGAAGAGGAAGAAACGCCTGTCCCCATGAAGGAGGAAGTAACTTTTAAAGCCCATTCCAGCGACGACGAAGACCCTCTCATGATATAAAATCCTCCTCTTCCTCCTCCATCATCTCCTTAAGCATCGAGTACATCTTCCAAAAGTAAGTTAAACTTCATTTTATTTATCTTATTACGTACATGTACATACTGTGTGTGTCTCTCTCTCTCTCTCTCTCTCTAACATACGTAGTACAGTACAGCACTGTACGTATTCTCTCCATTTTATTAAATGTTTTTTTCAGTACAAACCAATACAGGTTACTTATACAATCCTTAAACATACTTATATAAACCTTCAATATACTTATATAGGCTTTAAACATAAATTATAATACAAAATATAGCGCTGAAGCAATTTACGAACAAATTCACCTTACGAACGATCGCTCGGAACGTAACTCGTTCGTAAGTAGGGGAGCGCCTGTAGTTATAATCAAATTTTCTGTTTAATCTAACATTTGTTCTTGTTACTTGCTCATCTTTATTGCCCCAATCATGCTGCAAGACATTTTGCTGCCAACAAATAACAATAAAAAGTTTGATCTAAATAGCAAACTGCACAGGTGTCAAACCCAAGGCCCGGGGGAGCAGATTCGGGCCACAACATCTTTTATATGGCCCCTGAAAGCAAATCATGCATTTCAACTTCCATGATTGCAAAAAATTCAAAATTAATAGCAGTGACATTTTGTATTGATTTTTTTGTTACCCTTTTTACAGTAGCTTGAACAAACTACTGTTATGTTGGGGTGGAAGACCCAAGTGCAGGTAGACAAGCGAGGAGGCAGAGGAATGGACTACAAAAAATGTTAACACGAAACGAGACTTGGAGGAACAATGGCAGCATGACGCGGGGAAACAACAATAATGCACTGACACAGACAGAGCGGAAACACAAGACTAAATAAACACACACTAATTGACATAACAAGACACACCTGGGCAAGACACAAGTGGCTGAGGGCACTGATTGGTTTACACACGAAGAAGGGCAGACAAACAACAGGTGGGCAGGTCAATGCTTGACGAGACAAGGGAGATACACAAGGACAACATAACAAACCACAGATCATGACCAAAACTAAAGTAACCTGATAACAAACTCAAATGAAACCCAAACTAACCCCAAAACATGAAGCAAATAATACTAACCCAGACCCAACCCAAACCATATTTGAATTTTGATTTCAAAACTAGTAATCCTTGAATTTGGTGTGTATTCACTGATGTTGGGCTGAAACCTCATACCTCCAGAATCGTCACTTTTCAGGAGACCCCCAAAACAGCATACTCATCAAAGAGAGCAATCCATTTGGTCAATAATCTGTAAAAACACCCACACGTAGTGTATATTAAAAAAAATAATAATAATTGACAAAAAAAATAAATAATGACCAAATTGTGACTTTATAGTTTCCGGCTCGACCCTTATGACATGTAATATACGATTAGATGATAAAGCATTGATTTGGTTTCTCGTAACATACAACACATAACGGCCTTCTGAGGGAAGCCATAACTTCAATGTGGCCTGCCACAAAAAAGTCATACAGCATTTGTATTGCTCCATCACTGCTGTATGCATTGCAGACTAAAGTATCTGAGCACCGAGGGCTCTCCATTCATAGACAACGCATTTCGTACAAGCTCGCTGTGTGTGTTTGGCAATTTAGCAAACCGGTCTCCTCCAAGTTGGATGTTCAAGCACAGCGAGTGTGTGTAGTTGTGTAGTGTATGTAGTTCTGAGATGCACCCAGCATAGTGAAAATACAGTGTCAGAAAGTAGGTCTAAAGTTACACATGTTCAGACCAGCTGGTACGTCTAATGTGATTTTTGTGAATTTGATCGTGGCACAGGTAGAATTGGACTCTGTGTACATACACATGAAGGTGCTAGCGGTTAGGTCCATCTTATTCTGTAAACCCATTCACATTGTCTATTGCCACATCATGGCGAGGGAAGTGACAACGCACTAATTAACATCGTCCTCAGAGATATCTTCGTCAAGATTGTCAGTTGCAGCACATTTAAAAGGGAAGACAGGAACTGGGCTGTGATTGTCCACGAAATTAGCAACAGGTCAGTCAGTCTTACACTTTACAAATTGGGAGTGAAAAGAAACTTGGTCCCCACTTTACAATTATAAACGTTTCCACTCTTCCGCGAACACCTTAAACAAGATTTTGGAGTCTGTGTACATTTTTGCCCACTTAAAAATGTTGCCATGACTTTCAGTCAGCTAGCACCTACAGGTCAAAAAATAACTGATTAAGATTTTTGTCCCAAGACTCGTGTTCTTTGTATGCCAGCTTGCACTATGTGTGTAAGCTTTGAGCTTTGAAAGAGACTGGCCAGGGAGTTAGCAGCCCAAGGTTTTAGGTCTCAGCTCCCAAGCCGGTGATACCGTGGTCGACTTGTTTTCCGGCTCCTCTTATTCCCGTCTACATGGTGGAAGCATGAACAAAGACACAGGAGTCCTTGCAGGAGATTGACAGGCGCAAAGTACGTAAGTAAGTAAGAATCCACAGAAGTCACACCACCTGCACCGCAAATTAGACCAGCTATTAGCTAGTCTAAAGATTAGTCTATTTTCTGCCACCAAATTGTGAAATGCGCCGGGGCGCGTAAGAGAAATTGCCCCTGGTCCACTGGAACATCCAGCATGGCGCAATGTGCTGTGCCAAATTTGCACACACGGTAAAGGAGGATTTGCACCTGCACAATAATCAAGATTTTCAAGAAAAAAATCTGAAACAGATGTATGTTTTACAGTTTTTCAATGTTAGAAGTAATTATGCCACATCTCTCCAGACTAAGTCATTAACTCACATAGCTACTTTTGCACGCAGGTGAGAAGTTGTCATGATTTTTGATTGGCAGGGTGGAACGCCATGTCTTGTCTTGTTTTGAATCCAAACGGGTGCCACCATCCCTCAGTGACTGCGTCATGTGCTTACTGAAGAGTGACTGAATGTGTGGGAGAGAGATGTGGAATGCGGGTTAGCTGTTGCTGTATATTGTAGCAATCAAGCATGAATGCTGGTGTTGCTGATGATGATGGTGATGTGTTGCATGCAGGAATTAATTTGGCTAATTGTGATGGATGTCTGTTTAACAGCATTAAAAAGGCAGGAAGAAGACACACGGGGCATGATAATCAACCAAATGTATTTGTCTGTGTATTTTTCTGTAATCACACTACAGTATACATGGAGTTAGGCGCAATATACCCTCAATGTTTGTTTGTTTGTTTTATGTAGTTAGGATTCGCTAGCTCCTCTTCTCTGCGGCCACAAATGAGGCTACTGGGAGACTTTTTTCATTTTGTGTGTAACTTTTGGAGTTGGCAAGAATTAAAACAATGAGCACCTTCTTACATTAGCCTTTTCTTGGGTACAGCAAAGTCTTTGTTGTGATTTATTGCTTGTTAGCTGAGAAGAGGCTTCAATAAAAGAGAAAGAGTGATGCCGACTTGTCAGGTCTCGTCAGATGATTTACAACAGCAATGCACATTACATTTATGGTCACTCATGTGCTGAAATAACTCACATTTGTATTCAGCTTTAGCAAAATGGAAGAAACATTTTAGGCGGCTTGATTTTCTTTCCCAGCCCAAGTCTAGCGGAATCAGAAGTGGGTGGAGTTTTTTTCCTTTTCCTTTTGGTATTTTCGTATAGACTTTGCACAGGTAGGCTTACAGTGGATTTGGGTGTAACAGGTCATTTGCGCCGTTGTGGGATGTATCGTAGCCTTTTCCCGACATCCCTTATGTGTATTAAAATTAGGACGGTCGAAACGCATGCCAGGCTTGACATTGCGGAAACATAAAATAGGCTCGCTGGGGTCCATGCAGGGCATTGGCAGGTAAAGTGCAAGATCTCCCTTTCGGATGAAGTCGACCACATATGTGACATGGGCATTTGGAGACTGCCTAGCACAAATGACCGTGTGTCTGCGTGTGAGACACCACCCTCCCCCAATAGTTGGGCTGCATCGTCAGAGCAGTGCTATTACTATGATGGTGATTATTCTGCAATTTGTTCAATGAATTGATTTTCACAATGATTCAGAGGGATTATCACACATTGTTGTCATATTTAGGAATTAAATAGATAACATTCACCACATTCCAAGAGCTAGCTTCTGTAGCAGGGGATTGGACCGCCAAAGTTCCCGCCTTTAGCCGCCATCCAGCTTGCTATCCACCCGACCCCTTTGGCCCCTCCTACAGGTGGTGAGCCCATAGGAAGGAGGACCCACACACCGCCTTTTCGAGCTATGCCCCGCCGGGTTCCCATGGGTGAAGGCCCGGCCACCAGACGCTTGCCTTCGAGCCCAGCCTTCAGGCCTGGCTCCAGAGGAGGGCCCCGGTGACCCACGTCCGGGCAACGGAAACCAAGATACTCCTAGGATCATTGGGACATGCAAACCCCTCCACCACGATAAGGTGATGATTCACGTAGGAGAAAGAACCGAAAGAACAAGATCCCGGATACAAGCGGTCGAAATTAGTTTTTTCAGCAGGGTGTCCGAGCTCTTTAGAGATAGGGTGAGAATCTCGGTCATCTGGGAGGAATTCAGGGACGAGCCGCTACTCCTCCAGGTTGAAAGGAGCCAGTTGAGGTGGCTCGGGCATCTGATTCGGATGCCTACTGGACACCTCCCCGGAGAGATGTTCAGGGCATGTCCCACCGGCGGGAGGCCACGCTGGAGAGACTATGTCTCTCAGCTGGCCTTGGGGCGCCTTGAGATCCTGCCGGAGGACTTGTTGAAGTGGCTGGGGAGAGAGAAGTCTGCGTTTTCCTCTTAATGCTGGTGCCCCAACGACGTGCCCCCCGGATAAGCGGTAGTAAATGGATGGATGGATGGATGGATGGACATCCACCGTATATGTCCACAGAGCAGAGAATCTGTCTGGCAGCACCTCGATCAAATTCCCCAAAACCTCAATACCCACCCTGCGCCATTAGTTAGACCTGATTTTACTGAGTCTAATCCAAACACGGTAGAATAGATTTGCCCAATATAAAAATTGAGAGACACTCATTTTTATGCCAAGCACACGTGCACCTCTCTATGAAAATAAAGGCCTTCATTTTGATGGTTCAAACTGGCATTTTCGCTAATATTTTTTCAAAATACTTAACTTAGCATCACAACAACTTCATTTTCATTGTTTCAGATTTTTCAGAAAACAAAAAATTTAACCATTTGCATCATGAGATTATTGATTTATTTTTTTTTTTGCAAAAAAATTATTTAGAAAATTATTTTAAGATGGTGACGATAATTGTTTGTTACGCCCATATTGCTGAGCATGAAAAATATTCATGTTTACATTTAACTTTGCAAAACAATACGATGGCACCTATGACGAGATGGTTTCAGTAGTCTCGCACATTTCTGTGTGTGACATACTGCAGCTGGCATTACTGACAGCAATGAAACATAATGCAGGACATGAAATGCAACCATCCAATGAAACCAATCAAAAGCCACCTGTTGTAATCAATTGTCAGGAGGATGTCCAAAACTGAAATCATCCAAATTGCCACACTTCCCCCTCCCATGTGTTGTCTACCCTGTGTTATCAGTCATGAATTGCAAGCACTCCTCTTCCCTAGCTTACTGCATGCTGAGCCGACAGAACATTTGCTGTTCACTGTTTGGATTCAGTCCCAAATCCCCTGCTTAAACTTGAAGCACCATGCTAAGCATTCCTCAGCAGAAGGATCCTCCTCAGAGTACAACCAACTCAAAAGCGGCATGGTCAATTTGTTAATGTTGCTGCAACACCACATTTGCTAAAGCTTCAGTAAACAAATGATTGTCTACATCCACTTGGTCTGCCAAATTCTCTAAACCTTTTCCCGATTATATTTTCCGCTCAACTATTCTACGGTTGGATGTTTTTTTCCGCAAATGATAGACACTGCAAGCATTCAGGCACTCTCAAGGTTGTCATAAATCAGTCTGGAGGTGTTTATAATAAACAATAGTGATAAGTTGACTGTGTGAATTGGAGTCAAAGGGTTTTTTATCGGTAACAGAGGGTGCACTATCAAAGTCCATGCGCCCCTTCTGTATTATTTGCTTCACTCCAACACCTCTATGACAAACACATGCAGATGCTTGACAAAAAAAATTGAATATCCTCAAAAAGTTGAATAATTTCCATAATTCCATACAAAAAGTTAAACTTTCATGAATTATAGATTCAGGGCCCACAACTTAAGTGATTTTAAGTATTTATGTGATTATTTTTACATTATTTGGGCTTTCAGCTAAAAAAAAAAACATGAAACAGGATGTCAAAAAATTTGAATAAAGTGAAGAAATCACCATGCATACTTTCCACTATTTTGCATGGGAAAAAAAGATGGATGATATTTTCAAAACGATATGTCAATTTTCAATAGTTGGTTGGATTCCCTTTGTCTACTGTATTGGGGCCCTCGTTTTCCTCTTGTAATACAATACTATCAAGAAGAAAATGAGGGCCACCAGACCCAAAAACAAAGTTCTGACAGAAAGAATCGGGAAAGTCTGGGCTTCCAGGACCCCCAGGCAATGTCACGGCGCATTGAGGCAGTGATAAAGGCAAAGGGAATCAGTGAGTATTAAAGATTGACATTGTTTTGAAAATACCAACCATCCATCTTTTTTTTTCAATCATAAATCTCTAGCACCCCCAAGATGTGGGTCACTGGGGGAATTTTAAACATGTAATGTAACATTCCTATGAGGGTCTTCCCGAGTGTTGCTTCATCCTCGAAGACATTCACAAACACTGCCGCGCATACTTAAGCACACATAGTGGCTGTGTGGGCTTGAAACAGAGGGGCCTAAGTCTAAGCCTGCGTTATTACAGCTCATGTTCTTGCCTCTAATCAATCCAGGTTGTTGGATTTGAGCTCAGAAGAAACAACAAGGCCTTTATGTCACTAAGACAAAACAGTACTTCTGCTTTGCCCTGTTTCTTTCTCCATGAACCCACACCCATCAGTCTGGTGCCTGCCAGCAAATCTCTGGAGCTTGTTATGCTTGTGTGTGTGTGTGTGTGTGTGTGTGTGTGTGTGTGTGTGTGTGTGCGTGTGTGTGTGCGTGCGTGTGCGTGTGTGTGTGTGTGTGTGTGTGTGCGCCAACAATTTCTGGTTTAAATTAAGCTACATTGTGTGTGACTTATGCTGCCATTTGTTAGACTTCTGTAATGCACTGTTAACATTTCCGACTTCAAACAAAAAATAGAACTAACCATAAAAAGTGTTTTTTCTTCTTCCCGTTGGGTCTGTGGAAGCCCATAGACAACTGCATCACAACTTTGTCATCAAAATCATGCTGCAGAAAATATGCAGCTTTGTGACTGCATCAGTCAAAAGTGATTTGCATGTCATCTCAAATCTCACAAAAGAGCTTATGCCATTCACATGAAAAGACACACTGTCTTTCGGGGTGCAAAACAAATATCTTTCAGATGATGGCTTTAAAATCTTGGGCCGTGTTCATTACCAGCTTGACACTAGCTACATCAAAGAAATCACACTCGATGGACCCAAATCTGTTTTGATGAAGCGCATCACTAAGTGACTCGCTTTTCTAAAATACAAATCTCTGGGTCACAAATTAACTGTCAGTCACCAGGCATCGTATCAGAGAAGACGCCATTCGCAACAAACTAACAACATGTCAATCACACACAAACACAAGCTTGCCGCCATTGACAAGATGAGTTGAACAGGAGAAGGCAGACACACGCAACTCACAACAAGCTGTGATGTGGCAGTATTTCCTGCTTTCAAGTGACTAACCTCTGTTTTCTCCGTTCAGTCACGGTGGCTCCTGCAAAGCACTAGAAAAAAAGACATTGAGCTAAGGGCACTGAAGTGCTAATAAATATGCATTTTCAATTTATATCACAAGATCATGAAAAAACTCTCTACTTGGAAAAAAATGAACTGTGTAAGAACCAGATACATTTTTTGTAGTATTCCACTTGACACTGAATAATACTGAGGTTAACAGCTGGAAAAGTGCTATACAAGTGAAAGACCGTTTACCAATATAACATTTTTCTTAAACTGGCGTTCAATTAATGGCATTTTTCTATATTTTTTTCCCAATTTGTTCATATAATTTCACATTTTGTGCAGAACACACCACAAAATTAATTTAAATAAATAAATATCCAACAGCCAGAAAAAAGTGCTAATCAAAATATGCGTGTGTACATTTTATTAGGCATCTGTCAGACATGTATTTAATTCCTGATCATAAAACGCCCACAAGTGAGCGGCTGATACTGGTACCAGCGGCCGTTGCGAGTACCGATACCAAAAGTATCAGTGGTATCGGTACTTGGTATGAGTTACTACTCAAGAGTTGAGTCCTCGTACTGGTATTGGTTTGAAAAAACAAGTGGTATCGAACATCCGTATTTGTAACTATGGAACTATGTGGCCTGTCAGTTATACCACGTTTAACTGTTTCCATCTCATAGTTAATAATAATAATTGCTAGCCTTTTGGAGCAACTCCAAAACCTCCGGTCTTTTTAGCCAAAACAACTACAATATAATAAAATATGATATAACAGGATAGAATATAATTCAATACAATCAAATAATTGAAGTTGTGTATAGTATTTCCATTCCAGAAGTAATAGTACATTTTGCTCTGATGTTTCAGAGAAAAGATATGAATATTTTATATAGCTCTCAAACTGGCATAGTCAGTAAAGTCTGTGAAAAAGCAATAAGGCTGTTCTATTCATTGAGTGCGGTGCTGAGGGACAAGCAGAGCACATACAGTAATGTGGCCCACTTCAAAGGTGACCAGACGCATTCTTTCTTCGCCTCGTAGTTCTGCCTGGGCTATAAATTTGTCACCCAACTGTTGACATCGCTTGCAATATGTTGCGCTCACAGTGCGCACTGTGAACAAGAACAAGGTTGTGCACTCTGTCACGTCTGAAAGCACATACATTCACAATGGTGGCCAACGAGTCATAAAGTAATAAAGCTCTATGGACCCCCAATGAAAGTGAAGATGAGGGGGAGAGGCACCATGCTCTGATGAATAACAATCACTGCAGTGCGTGGGGAGGGGGTGCGGGTTGGGGAAGGGGCTGCCAACTTCTGTCTTCCATGCAAGTGAAAGCAAACTCACAATGTCTCCGTGGCTACTCCGCCTCTTTAGAAAAGGAATCCACAAAATGGCTCATAATTGAATATGTGACAATGAGTGGGCAGACGAGGCGACAGATGCTCGCGTGCCTTTACAAGGAAAGAACCAGCATCACGCACACATGCACGGACACGAGCATTCCTCTTGACTAAAATCTGGACTGGGGTGCAGAGTCTGTTTTCCAACACTCAGATAACAATCGTGTTCGTCACAGTTATCACTTTAAGACTACAAGGTGCGAAATACGGAGGCATTTGACAATACTTGCCAATGATGAGAGTATTTTGTATATCGTGTAATTGTCCTCCTAAATTGAACTTAAGTTCCAAAATCGCACTTGGTATAACATCACTGCACCTGCTGCAGAAGATGAATATGTTTAACCCAATTATTGCTGTTCCAAAGCATCAAATGGGTTGTGTTTGTTTGGCTCGTCTGGTTATGCAGCGTGCCTAAACGTATTAAGCCTCCATCTGCTTTTTACTTAGATGATGCGCCCTTCTATACATTAATTGTTTTATTCCGCACACTGTTTAAGACCCCTTCCCCCTCTGACTATGTCTCTTTCTTTTGCCCCCTTCTTCTTTCATATCAACCCAGGAGCTGACTTTGTTCCCCAAATGTGATTAGTTTCTCTGGGACGCAAGTAGTAATTGCATTACTGCATTGTGAGCCATGGAAATGTTAGGCGCCCGCATCAAACCTGTTTAAATACCGAGCGTATTATGCTGAATAATGCACATAAAGAAGAATGAATGCTAATGTTATGCAGACAGACGTAGACTCTGGTGATGAATAGACATTCAGTGTTGAACCAAAGTTTTTTTAATTTTATTTTTGTGCAAATTGAAGGCATTTGGTTACTAGTTTGTATGTGCAAGGTTTGACATATCGTAGCAGTTTTGCGAACCAATTACTTCATTTGAGGAGCAAGTTTGTAATTTAGTGGTGCAAATAATTTTTTTGCATGTTAATCTAAAGGCCTAGATACACCAATCCGACGTCGGCCAAATGTGACGGACGTCTACTTCCTGTGGCGTCGGCCCAGATGTCGGCGCGTCGCGTAGAAAAATGACGTAAATACACACCGCACCAACCCCGAATACTTCAGCGCAGCGAGAAGTTATTCCCCTACATACCATCGGCGGCGGTAGTCATTATTCCTAAAGGCAACCGGAAACCTCTTTATGGGGGCGGGATATAAAAACGTAAACAATGCATACCAATTACAAGCAGTTCCTATTGACCTTTTGCACATGACGTCACAGCCCTGATGGGAACTCCCCCTCCGGGACGCTGGACGGCAAAAGAGCCACTTGCCTGTATTGTAACCATTGAATCTCGTACAGTGTAAAGTCCTTTATCTAATCGATTATCTTATAAAATGGTCATATCTTGCTGTGCGGTTGATTGTACAGACAGACAAAGGAGTAAACCAAATGTTACTTTTTATCACATACCTACTAATGACGACAAAAGGCTTCAATTGATAGCAGCAATCAACAGAAAGGACTGGCAGCCCACAAAGTATTCACGGATTTGCAGTGATCATTTTTTGCAAGGTTAGTAAAAAAATGTTGTAATTAGTAAATAAATGTCCACACATTTTACTAGTAAACGTACACTCTAACAAAGATTGAAACAGAGGTGTCGAATCGCGTGTTTCAAATCACATTAACGAGCCAGATAGTTGGCGTCCACTCCAACTGCACGAACACACAGCTTAGTTTTAAAATTTACCTTCTTCAAAACTATTAAGTGCATTTAATAATGGGGGATTTCGTCTTTGTGCTTGGAGTTTTACACTATGGAGCCGGAGTCATATTCATTAAATGATTGCATAGTCCACTCCACTACGATAGTCACTTCTTCCATGCTAGTAAACATAGTAACAGAACATCATCACAGCCTTCCAATATAGAACGGATTATGTAAAAATAAGTCAGTTAGCATGATAATCAGGTTTTACCTTTGCATTACGAGGTATATTGTCCCCCGGTGTGAGCGTAGCATCTCGTCCTAGGGACTCAGCCAGTGACAAGCTTTTGAATTAGCCCCGGTGTAAGGAATAGAGACGGCATTGACTAAATAATGATATAGGTCGTGTGCTGTGAATACTGTATTGTGAATTTGCTGTATTTTTTTTCTAAAATCGAAATTGGTTAAAAAATATATATATATATTATATTGATCTCCTGTCATGTCATTTGAGAAAAAAATATTGTGTAGACCTCAAAAGTCAATATTAAAACTCAGGACACTATTGCGAAAACAAACAAATAATATTAGTGATATTATAAATATTTTATACTACTGAAGGGAAAAGCCGAAAGGAAAAGAAGAAGAAGAAGACTTTATATTCATTCTGAACCGCTTATCAATATATTTTTTAAACTTATAGGCTATTGTTCCTGGCTGACGTATAGCAAAGCGTAGCGTTATTCATATCCGTTTCCAGTTCTGTTAAGTGAGTGCACAGTAAATTCTCTAGAGTAAACTTGACTCTATTTAGAATGGGACCAAATAGACTCAGTTTTAGAGTAAAATTTACACTTGAAAGAGAGTAAAATAAAGGATTGGAAAAAAAAAAGTCATTCAAGGGTTGAGGAACAAACTCACGACCTTCAGCTTGGGAGACTGCCGCACTAGCACCTGAGCTATGCCACTCCTGCTGTTTGCTTATATCCAAGAGAAGACCAAACATATTTTTGGTCTCTTGGAGTTACAAATATTCCAGTTTACATGAGCGATACACTAATAAATAGCAGGAGCTGCGTGGCTTAGGGAGTAGAACTGGCTGTCTCCCAAGATGAAGTTTGTCAGTTTGTTCCTCAACCCTTAAGTGACTTTTATTTATTTTTTGTCAATTATTTATTTTACTCTTTTCCAAGTGTAAATGTTACTCTAAAAGTGAGTTTATTTGTTGCCACGCTAAATAGAGTCAAATTTACTCTACAGAATTTACTGTTTATAGACTTTCTCTTCGGAGTCCAAACACTTAAGTTTCTTGCTATTTTGTTGTTCAAAGTTGGATGTTCTCCACTTTAACGCAGTTCCAGCCAGATGTCTGTGAAAAGTGGACTTGATCATTCCAAGCACTTATTTTTGGTCTTGAATATGCTTGCTGTGTCAGTCTTAGGTTAGCTTAGTACTTTGCGTGGCTTCTCCGTCTTTCTTCATCATTCCTTCATGAGAACGATACTTGTCAGATGTGTAGATTATTCTCTGCTTTGAGGCGATGACGATGACTGACTCAGGAGCGAGTCCGAAACATTTTTAGCCATACTTGTAGCCAGTGAAGCTTGTTGTTGTTAGTTTGCTGGTTGAGCCTCAACGGTCAACAGCCTACTGTGAGTAGGTGATGTAAACACGTTGCGGCAATCTTTACGTGCCTGCGTCCATTCCAGCTAAACTTTTTGATCAAGTTTTCACAGTTCGGAAAAAAAATCTTTGATTCTCAGGTTTGATTTTCACAGTAGCTTAATGAGGTGCAAAATCCACATTTTGACCCGCAAACTGCTATGTCTACTTATTTTGGTATTTGTAGTGTTATTCTTCCTATATGTGCTTTTATATAATGCCCTGAAACATGTTTATCAAACTTAAAAAGCAAAATGGCAAACTTATAATGAGCTAAACAATTAATTTAGTTAACAAAGTCAACATTTTTGTCTTAATTACTGCTCACTGCTATGTCACTGCTGTTTTTGTATTTCTTTCCAGTATTTAGAGTTTCTCATTTTATGGTTTTGTTTAAGGTTTTAGTAAACTCTCACAGTCCACTGAAGTCCAAATTAGTTTTACTCTAAATGTGCCTTTGAGGCACCGCAAATGTGTGTCTGAGCAAAATGTGCAAATGGGTTGGAACCACCGCTTGGTATTTTTACAATCCTCCATGACAAGCTAATTTCCTCACATTTGTGTGCGGGTTCTGGGTTCAGAGCTCCGCTGAAGTCTTGTTTAGTCGACTGTAATCGCTGGGTTCTGGTGCCAAACAAACCGCGCCAGATGGTATCCAGAATGCACGGTGCCCGTTGCGCACATTCGTTAAAGCTCTCCAACCCCATTTCCCCTCTGTCTAAGAGCAGAATTCACATTTTTAATTTGACAATGGGGGATATAAAACAACCCTAACACCATTGTTTTTGCGAACATGCATGCATCCAGCAGGAGAGTTTGGAGTGATGATGAATAGATTTCAGCACGAGACTAGAAGTGTTCCACAGCGTGACCCAATATTTAAATGCATCCATTAGACGGCACTTTAATACGATTCGCCACACAGCTTAACAGGCTCCTCTTCTCACACAAGCACAGGTGATGTGAAAAAAAAAGAGTATAATGCGCTCTAAACCCTCTCAACAAAGAGCACGGAGGGAGAGGGTGCCAAGTGTGGACTGCAACTTCAGATGAGATAGTAATACTACTGTGCATACAAGACTTTTACGCAGGAGTTGGGTGACAGCTGCTCATGGCTGAGCTATGCTAGAAAGTTAATAATTTTGGCAAAGACTGGGTTAAGTTGCCTCCATACTGTCAAGGGGAACAGACCCAAGGCAGGACTTTTAGGTCCTCCTGTGGTTTTATAGTTGGCCTATAGTGAAAATGTCACAAAACTGTGAATGAATGTTTTCTTCGACAGGTTTATTTATTACTTGTCAATGGGTGTGTGTGCGTTAGTGTGAAATGTGGGGAAAGTGAACCCCCGCAAGGCGGGGTTTCTCCCCCTCCCCTTGTTTTCCTATTTCCATCTCCTCTTGCGCCTCCTCCACCAGTTTGAGTGGCCCCCAGCCAGTATTTGATTGAAGAAGAAGCTAATGTAGAGGCGGGCTATTTTGAGTGAGTCTCAGTGCAAATACGCCTCAGACACACAGAGAAAGAGAGAAAGTGAGGGAGAGAGAGTAGAGGAGAGGAGAGCGAAAGGCGCACGGACGCACGCAGGGAGGGGAGAAGCGCGCACTCTTCAATACAGGCTGTTGTTATGCGAACTCGATGTGCGCAACAGATCTGTATGACAGCGCAATTGGGGTATTTTGAATCAAAACTGGCGCAATTCAGCCAATATTGTATATGACTGTATTTTTGTCTCAAGAGGAGCAATGCAACTAGGAACACCTCATCCAGTTGCCTAAATCTGGAAGTGACCTCTGCAACATTTTGGAGCTTCTTTTTGCTTGATTTCGACCACAAAAGGACATAATGACGGGACTCTTTCAGCTGAGAATGTGGGGTTTTTTCATGGTTTTCGTGCTGTCAACGCTTCACGCCTCCGGTAAGACACTGCGATATCAGATTTACGAGGAACAGAAGGTCGGCTCGGTTATTGCTCGTTTAAAAGATGATGTCGCGGATGTTCTGGCTAAACTTCCAAGCTCGGTGTCGCTGCGCTTCCGAGCCATGCAAAGAGGGAGTT
This sequence comes from Vanacampus margaritifer, assembly GCF_051991255.1. Taxonomy (NCBI): domain Eukaryota; kingdom Metazoa; phylum Chordata; class Actinopteri; order Syngnathiformes; family Syngnathidae; genus Vanacampus; species Vanacampus margaritifer. The sequence continues at coordinate 20,491,499 of NC_135438.1, read as the reverse complement.
CATCCTTTCTCACGGTTCGCGAGCAGGACGGAGAAATCAGCATCAAGTCCAGAATTGATAGAGAAAAACTTTGTGAAAAGAATCTCAACTGCTCGATCCAATTCGACGTGCTCACGTTGCCCACGGAGCACCTGCAGCTTTTTCACGTCGAGGTGGAAGTGCTGGACATCAATGACAACGCGCCACAGTTTGCCCGTGCCATAATCCCCATTGAAATATCTGAGAGCGCATCTGTCGGAGCGCGCATTCCCCTGGACAGCGCCACGGATCCAGACGTGGGCGAGAACTCCCTGTACAGCTATGCCTTAGAGCCCAACAATTTTTTTAACATTGAAATACAGTCCAGAACCGATGGGGCAAAATATGCTGAGATGGTGGTACTCCGAGAGCTGGATCGGGAGGTGCGCTCCAGTTATGAACTTCAGTACACGGCTTTTGATAGAGGTGTTCTATCCCGAACCGGAACCACCCTGCTTAAGATCAACGTCGCAGATTCAAATGACAACAGCCCGATTTTTGACAAGTCCTCCTATGTGATCAATCTTCCTGAAAATGCACCTGTTGGAACTCTGTTAATTGACTTAAACGCCACTGACGCAGATGATGGGACGAATGCCAAAATAGTCTATTCATTCAGCAGTCACGTGTCCCCCAAAATCATGGAGACGTTCAAAATTAACCCAGACAGCGGTCACCTGACCCTCATTTCTCGTGTAGACTATGAGGCTGCTAATTCCTATGACATTGACGTGCAAGCTCAAGATATGGGTCCAAACTCCATGCCAGCTCACTGCAAGATCCTGGTCAAAGTGGTTGACGTAAACGACAACAAACCCGATATTAGCATAAATATCATGTCCTCACAGGGCAATGGGGATGCAGCTTATATATCAGAGGCGGCTCCATTGGATACGTTTGTAGCTTTAGTGAGGGTGGAGGACTTGGACTCTGGTTTGAATGGTGAAGTGGAGTGTAAGCTTCATGGTCAAGGTTATTTCAAACTACAGAAAACATATGAAAACAACTACATGATTCTGACTAATGTGTCTCTGGATCGAGAGAAGAGGTCAGAGTTCAGTCTGACTGTGGTGGCAGAGGACAAAGGGACTCCTAGCCTGTCCACCATCAAACACTTCACTGTGCATGTAACTGATGAAAACGATAACCCGCCGCATTTTGAGAAGGGACAGTTTGAAATCTTTAAATCTGAGAACAACGCTCCAGGGGCATATTTGACCTCCATCATGGCAGCAGACCCAGATCTTGATGTCAATGGGCAGGTGATCTACTCCATTCTGGACACTTCAGTTCACGGGAGCCCCATTTCCACTTACGTCACCGTTGACCCCTCCAATGGTGCAATCTACGCTCTGCGCACATTTGACAGGGAGGATGTGAGTCGCATCTCCTTTGTTGTGCAGGCCAAAGATGATGGAAAGCCACCACTGTTCAGCAATGCCACCATTGTTCTCAACATCCTGGATGAGAATGACAACCCTCCAGTGATTGTGATCCCGCAGCTGTGGAACTTCAGCGCTGATGTCCCAGTGTCAAAGTTCACTGAAGCCGGACATCTTGTGACCTCGGTCAGTGCGACTGACCGCGATACGGGGATCAATTCTGAGCTCGTTTGCTCCATTGTCAGCGGCAATGAAGAAGGCTTCTTCATTATCGATCCGAGAACATGTGAAATTCACGCCAACGCCAGTCTGGAGAACTTCCCTCGTGAGCATGCTGAATTAACTGTTGTGGTGAGGGATCAGGGAAGCGAGAGCCTCAGTGCCAAAGCAGTTCTAAAGCTCAACCTGCATGAGAATATGGAGAACCACGTCCAAGTGATGGACCAAGGGGAGTCTCCACTTGACGCATCGCTGATTATCATCATCTCCCTGGGGGCAATCTGCGCCGTGCTGCTGGTCATCATGGTGGTGTTTGCCGCTCACTGCAACAGAGAGAAGAAAGAGACGAGGCAATCTTACAACTGCCGGGTCGCCGAGTCGACCCACCAGCACCACCCCAGGAAGCCCTCACGGCAGATCCACAAAGGAGACATCACCCTCGTCCCCACTGTGAACGGCACCCTACCAATCAGATCGCATCACCGTTCGCCTTCAGCCACGCCCCCCTTGGACCGAGCCCAGATGGGGAGCAGGCAGAATCACCACAGTCGCCAATCCCTCAACAGCCTGGTGACAATCTCGTCCAATCACATTCCAGAGAGCTTTGCCCTGGAGCTGGCACATACAACTCCACAGGTGGAGGTGAGTGCGCGCGCGCACACACACACAGTCACACACACACACTGCCCTGTGTGTGGTAGAATTTCCTTGTAGTTGTAAAAACTCTCATCAAGTGTATTGATAGATACAGCCATGTCTTTGTCTTGACTTTGTTTGTCCAAATCCATGACAACCCTCAGTCATGTGTCTCCGAATTCACAGAGACTCACTTTCCCATGAGCAAGCCCCCCTTTTTGTTTTAACACCATCAATTTTGTGTCATTCATATTGAGCAGCCTCTCCATCATTCATTTTGTGTACTCATCCATTTTTTGTCTTGTCTTGTCTCTCTCCCACCCTCTCTCTTTATCTCCTTTATTTTCCATCTGTTATTCCCATTCCTCCCCAACCTTTTTCATTTTTTCCCCTATTTTTTGTTCATTTGTTTTATTATTTTTGGATACAGCAAGTCTCACAGCTTCTGTCCATGCTCCATCAGGGCCAGTACCAGCCCAGACCCAGTTTCCGTGGCAACAAATACTCTCGCAGCTACAGGTAATCCCTCGGCCCCAACAATGTCAAAATATTTTTATTCACCTTTTAAATACCACTTTGTTGTCTATGATTTACATCTGTGCGACATGTTCAACAACCTGTTGTATAGTTTGTCTTCTTTCCACATTTCAAATGTCAACATACATACCAGTGCCATTCACTTTCCAAAATATTCAGCTCGTTTGTCAGAATGTTCCAACTATTGCTCGTCTCCTTTTGGAACACATTTGGAGAATGAAAGTATTACTACTTGGTGCTGCTTATAACATAATTTGATAGACTTATCAATACTTTTTCGATTCATTTTTTAAAAATCATAATTAATCGCATGACTTCAATAGTTAACTCACGATTAATCTCAAATATGTTCTAAATGTACAATAAAATAAATAATAAAATTATTTTTTTCAGTTTTCATACTCTTGTTAACAAAAAAGTGGGACTTTTTTTTAAAAACTAATAGAAATATGGCTGCATCTTTTAGTCATTGATACAGTAATTTCATAATAACTCATAAAATTTATTTTAAATTAAAAATATGTACTGTACTGTAAAAAAATAGTGTGATATTAATTTGTGTTGAGGTCATTTTTCTGCCACTAGATGGCATAATTGCATTTGTAAGAGGTTGGTGACAACTCGGTGCATTTTTCTTTTCATACTAAGCGCTATCTAATCTTTAGTATAAAGTAACTTGTGAAATTCTGCACATTTTTAAAATTGTAAAATGCAACTTGACCCCAATCTCCACAAATATATGCATTATTATTAAATTTATTGCAGGCTAAATTTTGACATGGACGTGTCTGCTGCGCTGCGACTGGAATTCCTCCAGTACTGGCTTTCCAAGTAAGGGTCGGTCATTAATCGTGCGTAAAAAAAAATAGCGACGTTAAAGCAACTTTAAATTAACTCAAAATTAACGCATTCATTTTGACACCCCTAATTTTGACATATATTTATTTATCAGACCTAATATCATGAAGTACAAATGGGACAAGCTTATTTGGAAATGTAACTGAAATTATTTGACTCATTAAAATGTCTGCCCTGCAGACATTTCATAAAACACAACATGATATCCAATTTCCAATTTGTTCATGCGTTGAACATGCACTTTTTGTGATGGTTTCATCCAGGTATGCATTACAAGACATGGACAAGTTCAGCCTGAAGGACAGTGGACGTGGGGACAGTGAGGCGGGGGACAGTGATTGTGAAATGGGGAGAGAATCTCCCGTGGACAGGTTGCTGCTGGGTGAAGGCTTTTCTGACCTGATACATCTTGAAATGCACCACCGCCTCCATCCAGGTAAGCTCCCTTGATGGATTCTGATCATGCCTTGTTGCAACTGTTCAACTGGCTCTTCTCTGCTGAGTCACACACCTCCAACAGCCTCACACTCTCATCGCACCTTAGAACACAATCACACCTCTGATTAATTTCATCAAGCAAAAGTGATGAAGACAGTTTTAGCCTCTCAAGATAGCATATGCTGCGAAGGGATGAATATGTTTTCGATTTGTTTTTGCTTTTCAAATACGAGACCAGAACAGAGGGACTTGAAGCAGTATCGAAATACAGAGAGATAACAAGATAAAGATATATAATATGGATCATTGGCAACTTAAATGCTGGAGGGGGCCAGAATTTTTTTATCAGTACTACTGGGGGGCCACATTGGACCATCCACTTCATAACTAGATGTATGACAAAAAATGCTAATTTAGATATGGACAAAATACAGGATATGTGCAAAATATTTGTTTTTATATATAATTTTTTTAATGAATTTCTAAATGCAGGCCAATAAAAGATCCACTATCCTGATTCAAGAACAAATGGTTTGATATACTGTATTTTCTTCTTTCCAGTGCAAAGGGCTCCTTTGCATGAAAATTGCCATTCAAGGATGGCACATAACTGTTGAACAAGAAACCAACATAAAAAATTTTTTTGGGCATTTTTCAAAAAAGTCAACTCTCTCAAAAAAATTGTATTATTGAGGTACAATGTTTTATTTCATTCCAAACCTGCAATATATATGTATAAATGCCCTTTACTACAACATGCCTACTCATGTTGTAGTAAAGGGCATTTTTACATTCTGTAAGTGCATTTAAGCCGTGTCTGCCATCTAGTGGTGATTGTTAATAATACAACTTAAAAACTGCATTAGACCCCTGCATAATCGCAATTTGGCATCCGCGGATTCGAATATGTGCTGATTTTTTCTTTCCAAACCTCCAACCCCATTTTTTCTCATTTGGGATTTTTCACAATTTTTCCAGAATCTTTTCCTCAATTTACCTCAATTTTATTTTAGTTTTTTTGTGTGGAAAAGGTGTACTGTGTGTTCAACAGTGTTTTTTTTAAGAATTAAAACAAAATGTAAATAATTAAAATAAAATAAAAAGTATATATATATACAGTATATATATATATATATATATATATATATATATATTATATATATATATATATATATATATATATATATATATATATAAATAATAATAATTCAGCCCCCCCCCCCCCCAAAAAAAAAAAAAAAAAACGTTTGTTTTGGAGGGAATTAATCAGAGTGTGGCCGACTGCGGCCTGCCAGTTGTCCGTCTCTACTATAGATGGATACGGATGTTAGATGTGATTTTCCAAATTGAATTTGAATTGCTGCCACTTGCAATCTGCATCAGAGCTGGATGAAACTCGGTTTAAATGTACAACTTTTGACCCTGCAAAAATGATTGCATTCAAATCTTTTAAGACGTGACACAGATGTATTGCCTAACAAAAAAAAAAAAAAAAACAGCTGGAAGAATAACTATCCATGATACCTGTCATCGAAACAGGTTGATTTATCAATATCTGCAGCTATGGAAGTCATACACAGATAAAGCCACGGGAGAAAACAAACAAACCTCCTTGGCAGAGGTAATATCATTGTGGAAGGAGACTGAATTGAGCCATTTCCTCTGCACTGCACCCAGCAATTTTGTGGACATCCTGCCTGACAAATTTTAGCACTATGGACAGGTCAGGCCTGAGCCAACTAATAGTCCATACACCTGCCTATACAGCCATTCAGCAAGCCCAAAACACAATCCCATTGTGCTCTGCCCATTCTTCCGCACAGACCCCATTTCCACGCTTGTTATCACACCGAGAGAGGTTACAGTGCGCCGGGCTGTTTGTGTCACTCTGTATGTGTGTGTGTGTGTGTATGTGTGTGTGCGTTATCTACCCCCCGAGTCGTGTCTGTAAAATCCTCCCTGGAGCGGAGATGAGTCGCCTGTCACTCATCGGTATGCGTCTTAGGGTGCTGTTTTTTCCCCTTCCCTCCATTTTCTTTTCTTTCTCTTTTTTCTCTCTGTTGAGTGACAGTGTTGCACTTTCATGTCTGAACTGAGGAGAATTCACAGTAATTGCTTTTAGAATTATGTTATTCTCTCGCTCAGTCACTCGGTCCCTCTCTCACCCGCTGCAACCCGGAGAGCTTCTCCGTATGTCTTTTGCGGTACATGTAATGTATTCTCCATCTTAATTGTGATGTATAGAGAGTGGTGGACAGCGTCTGTCAATTTAAATGGCTTCCACCCCCACCTCCCTCCCCTGTTTTTTTTATGGTAATATGTAAAAACAAATTAAGGCATAGTAAGGATTACTGTATCTGGGTTTCTCTGGATTTAATTTGCTTAAATTCTTTATCATGCTGGATATGATGAAGCAAGACAATCCCTGCATATGTCAAAGATGTGATATGATAGGAAGATCAACCAAATATGAATTTATCAGCCACCTTTGATGCCACACGGGTGGAATCTAGCAATTAATCATTTAGTTATCTAAATCTAGTGATTGTTTTCTTATCTGCCTCAATATTCTTATCTGAAAAAAGCACCAATCTGCTCATACTGATAAGAAGTATGAAGGGCTGCAGAAAAAAAAAACAATTACCAAACTGTGGTTTAAGAATAAGACAGAACCACCTTGTGAAATATTGAACAGGCATCGTACTTTAATATTCCAAAATGAGAAGTGAACAAATTTTTCCCGCTTTTCATGCAAAAAACAACACTAGACCACCCACTGTTGAATTGTTTAATTCTCAATAGCACATGTTCCTTTTCCACTTCAGAATTTTTGACATGTATTAAAGATGACAGTTATGTCGGACTCTCACTGTGATGCCTCTGATGTATCTGACTTTACTTATTTTGCACTGAGCACTTGTTTCTAAAATTGCTTTTCTGTGTGGAAGGATGTTCGATACCACTATTTTTCAGTACGAGTGGTCACCGATGCAGATACCGTGTTCCAATACCACTAGTACTTTTGATACTTAAAATTGCCCCCTAAAACAATGAATGACAGTGTAGGTATGAAAAAAAATTGCATCAAATCAAATAAAACTTTATTTATGTAACACTTTTCATACATAAAAATGCTGTGTAATTAAAACATCCATACTATAGTATATAAAAAAAAAACATCCCCCCACCTCCCCCCAACATCTCCATTAGCGCGCACACACTCACACACATACACACATACACACGCAACCTGAGAACTATGTAAAAATTAAAATTAAAAAATAACATGGTGGGGCACAGAGGAACCATGTGAGGAAAAGCACCCAAGGAGAGCTCATGAGGCGGATGTTAGCCCACGGCCATAGGGAGCGGTGCCATCCCAAAGACATCTGGCCCAAATAGACCGCTGCAGGCCCCACACAGGGAGTAGAGCCCCCCACCGCCTCCCAGTTCCCCGGGCCTCTAGGAGCCTCTAGGAGCCTCTAGAACGACCACCAAAGCCCCCATGAGAAGGCCACCACTCCCAGTGTGGCAGCTCCTCATGAGTAAACACTGGAGCTAAAAGCTTAAAGACAACAGAATAAAAAGAGCAAAAAGCTAAAAGGCAAAAAAAAGAAAAAGGCTTAATGTAAAGCTAAAGGACAATATGATAAAAAGGAGCTAAAAACTAAAAGCAGATCAAATAAATAAGATGCTCCAAGACTGTTAAGTAATTTAACTAATTTGCTCCCAAAAATGTATAAATGTTTTAAACATTACCATATACCATTTATACTTTTTTTTTTTAATGAAGGCAGCCTCTGAACTGAAGAGAATGCTTGAAGCAATGGTAGTTATTACAAAAACGGCCAGCAGGTGGCAACAGAGTAAGACATCAACCAGGACCATGTTGCAAAAAGTTCCCCCACTGATTTATACAGATTTGTGAATAATGATGAAACTTAGCTATATTCTAATGCTAAATGCTGCAAAATGGAAACATACTTTTTTTTCCTGATGAAAGAAGAAACTCTAATCTTTTGTTTGGTAGATTCCACGTTTTAATAGCTATAGAACATAATATTCTGTGGGCCTTGCAAAATCAGTCAAAATTGAGTAAAACAGCTGGGAGCGAAGGGGGTTGCTTCAATGAAAAGGCTCAGTAAAAATGGCCAGGAGTGAATGAGTTAAAAACTAATAGAAGGACATTAAAATCATTCATGAAATTAATGGTAATTTTCTATTCTTGCATTCCTCCCATTTTAATTTTCTAGTTCTTTATCATAAAACAGCCACAAAAGAGCAGCCAATACTGGTATCGGTACTCGCCCATCCCTAGTGAAAAGTGTCATAAGGACATTTTTATCTTTTGTTGGACTAGCTCCTGATGCTTTTTTGTTGTTTTCCTTTAGCAATGCGACTGTGCACGGATGAATGCCGGGTCCTGGGACACTCTGACCAGTGCTGGATGCCTCCCCTCTCCTCACCCACATCCTCGTCAGACTACCGCAACAACATGTACATCCCAGGGGAGGAGTCTTCGCAGCAACCTCAAATTGATGATGACCAGTCCTCGGAAGAATCCGATCAGCTCAAGAGTTTCTCCACTTTTGGCAAGGAGCCCGGGAGTGAGGAGGCAGGGCCGGCAGGAGGAAGTGATGCGTGTGCACCTGCAGGAGGGGGTGGCTCCCTTCTCACGGAGATGAACAGCGTGTTCCAGCGGCTCCTCCCCCCTAATATGGACTCGTATAGCGAGTGCACTGAAACCGGCCCGACTTCGTCGAGTTCCGTCGAGAAAGCAAGTGGGCGCGGTGGCAACGTTCCCGGTAACCATAGCAACAACGCTGTTCCTCAGGACAGCCGTAGAGGCTTGTTACCAGGCGGGAAGGGTCCTGCTTACCCACCAGGTGTGGCCACGTGGGCTGCCAATACCCACTATCTAAATCCAGGAAGTGGCTCTGTTGGGAACAGCCATGTTGCCCCAGCCCCTCCCTCATCATCCGCCTCCACCAACGCTCAGCCGCCCCACCTCAAATGGCTCCCTGCAATGGAAGAGATCCCAGAGAACTATGAGGAAGATGAATTCGATGGTGTGTTCTACCAGGGCGGCAAACGTGGAGAGAACCGCCAGGAGAGTGGCATGGATGCTAGCGAACTGGTCCATGAGATAAACAAACTCCTGCAGGACGTCAGGCAGACCTAGAGCGCGAAATATGGTTTGCTCTGAGTCATTTGACCACCCTCGAAAAAGAAAATTCAATGCGCAGACATAAAGAATCAATATGATCAACGCTTTGTGCTCATTGTAATGGCTGTCTTGTTTGTTTTACCAAATATCCTCTCACCAATTTGGGATGAGAGACTTGAAGAGTAAAACACTGCACTGTAACGGAAGTGGCACAATGACCTTAAAACAAAAACTTAGAGGACAGACTCTACAATTGTTGTTGTGTTTGTGGGTGATAGACAGAGAATCCACTATTAAACTCCCTAATATCATTTGTAATGTTTACAGATGGCAGCGGAAGAAACCAACTGTTACGTGATCTTATTTTGCAGTGTCTGTGAGAAAAAGACTGCTTCACTTGAATATTGTGCTATGTCTCTTGTTTTTGTATCATGGAATGTAACTGTACAAATTGATCTTTGTATTTTAAAAATACACTCTTTTGTATCTCTATATATTTATATGTGTCTATGTATGTTTGTACAGAAAAAGAAAAAACAAATGTCTATTTTTTATATTGTCACTGCATGTCTAAATATTCCGTGTGCGTCTATCTTTGTTCTTCTTTGTTACTTTTATAAAACAATTGTATTTAATTTTGTATTGAATGTTTGTGAGCACCATTTGACAAAATCACATTCCAATGAAGTTCCATGTTGAAATATGGTTTTGTATAGTGTCCTTATGACAAAGACAAATAAAGTAGAAGAATGAAAAATGCAACATTGACTTTGTGTTTTACTTTTAGTATGTTCACTTTAGAATTATAATGATTATAATGTCAATGTACTTTTGTTTTCCTTCTCATGGCTCGATTTTGCCCCCTTTGTCTCTTAGCGCCTCCAAATGGTGACCATCTGAACTGCACAACCATAACAGACTGTACCGCAATTCACAAGCATGGCTACAATAATAGGCATAACATTTTAATATTATTATTATTATTATTACTATTATTATTATTCTTATTATTATTACTGCCTCCAATTGCTTTTTTGGGTGCTTATTTACATTTCCTTCCAAGGATGTGAGTCTTCTTTCCTCAGCAAATATAAATGTGCTGCTGCACGTGATGAGATAAACACAACCATGTGAACGTATAATTCCGTTTATTAAAAAATTGTGTACGTGTTTCTGTGTGCGTGTGTGCGTGTTCGTGTGTGTGCCGACACGTGAGAGTGTGTTTGTGTGCTCTCATGGCGGCCTATTCACATCAGCCATCTGTGTGTGTGTGTGCCTCTCTTTGGGATTTCTGTGTGTGCATGCAAATTGTAACCTTTACCTTTATTCAAGATCCATCTCATGAGGTTAAACGCATCATTTAGCCTTTGTTGTTGAATTTAGCCTCTTTTTAAAAACAACTCAATATTTTATTCTCATATTTGTCAGTGTGTGTTTGAAAAAAGGAAGTACCCATGAGCAAACAAAACGAGTAAGGCATATTTTCCTACACGCACACAAGCACGCCCGCGCACGCACGCACGCACGCACGCGCACGCACACACACACACACACACACACACACACACACACAATTAATAATGAGCTAATTTGTCTTCATCATTAAAAAGACCAAGCCTCAATAATCAGCAATGGCTGCTAATGTCCTAAGCATGCAAGATTCTAAATTAGCTCAGCTTTGTAAGGGATTTGATGCCTGTTAGTTCTAATCGACTATTGTTTATGATGGCATACATGACTTTCAAGTAAACGTAACAACATATTGTATGTATAGACTTCAATAAGCATTCACTAAATTAATTTTCAACACTTTGATAATTGTCTGCCAAAGAAAAAGTTATTAAATATTCAGTAGGCTATTATAATTAAGTTGAAGTACATTAACATTTTAAACAGTGTTGCAAAACAAGCCAAAAGACATCTAAAAATGATCCTGTGAAGGCATGACGGATGATCTTTAGCAACAAGAAATATCTTTGGTATGGGGTAATGGAGTGTGTAATAGAAAAAAAAACATTGGGTGAAATATTTGGTCGTGCTGATTTATTGCTATGGAGATAATTAATTTTACACAAATAGCTGTGACAGTGGCATTGATAGGATATTGAAATATAACCTCCACCTTATCATCGTCTGTGCAAATCCTACATTATTTGTCAGTCGCAGACTCACTGCACTTCAACTCATGTTCATTTATAAACCTGCTTCCTTTGGTCTCATTTTCCAGCTCTTTCTGTCCCTCGGTTTTATTTCATTTTTTGGCAGACAGATATTTATATGCACAGCCTGCGCTTTCTTCATTTTGTATCTCATCACCTTACTACATTTCCAATTCTTTTAAACCACTTACTGTAAATGTTACCCAGGGACTATAAGGCTAGTCGTGTAATAGTGATGTGTTTAAAAAAAAAAAAAAAAGAGCACACTCTAAGCCATCTGAAATGTCTTGTCCCACTGTTAAACAGGAAATTAAGACAGTGATGGCCTGTGTAATATTGACTTATTGGAAATCCCAACTTGACCGCCGTTTTCTTCTGAAGTCAAACACAGCACAATGACCTCAGACTCGAGCAAACAGGATATTGGAAAGCGTGATACAAGCAGTACCAGATATGTGCATCACTGTGATAAAACTGCTGAGGTCATTGTTGAATTTTTGCTTTGTTCATTTTTTACAACTTTACTCTCTCTATATATGTGTTTATATTTCTTACATTTTAATACATTGTGTACATCAAATTATCATGTCCATTCCTCTGCTTTGCATTGTGGCAATACCAGCAAATTACAAGCTTATATGATTAGTAAACATTACTTTGGACTTGACAATTATTTTCAGTTAGCAGGCACCACTGCCATCTACTGTAGTGGATGCGCAATTACACTTTATTCTAGTAGGCCCTATGGCAAAAAAACAAAACATGTTCCGAGGGTCACATCCATTTTTTCTTTCTTTCTTTCTTTCTTTATATTTGCGTTCTTGTAAGAATCGTGTGCCTCGCTGATCTATGACGCAGACAAGCCCTTGACCCCCCCCCTCCTCTTAGCTCTCATGCAGTGCTGAGCGGCACAAGTCAAATCATCTGCTGTAGCGACTCACAAATGTAATGGCAGCGTTTGTACAATCCCTGACATACTTTGGTGCAAGATCAACCACAGTTCTTGAAATGGCTGGTGGCTAGTGCATCTGGTCTGACGATTCCCCAACTCACAAAGGGGGAGCATCTGAAATCTGTGATTGTAAAGCCTTTCCAAGCTGTTTCCTGACCTTAAATTTTCATGTTTAAAAAAGACATATGGAAAGGTGTACACTACAGTAAGTTGGAAATAAGGCAAATTAGTTTTGCATCATTCCATTCTCTGAACCTCTTGTGCTCACTTGAGTCACAGTTGTGCAGGAGTCCAACAGTCTTTGAGCGAGACACCCTGATTTAGTTTATTTTAAATGAAATTTCATTCCGATTTCATTTATTTTAAATAAAATCAAAATTAAAGTCGAGATAAAAAGAAAACAAAAAAATCACCCAAAACATTTTTGCTGCAGAATGTCAAAATATTATGATCAGAACTCTGCTCTGAGTAGGGAAAATTATTTTTACTCAAGGTGTTAATCTAAGTTTATGTACTGTGAATATTTATGCTTCAACAGCAGAGGTTTTCAAGCGTGGAATAATTTTGCTAGCCAATTAACACTGAAAACTTGTCATGATCCGGGTTCAGGTGGTTTGGTTTTTGTTATGTTTTCTTTTGTCTGTTTTGATCTGTGTTTTGTTGTCCTTGTGTCTCCCTTTGTCTCGTCAAGCTTTATCATGTCCACCTGTGCTGTTTATCTCACACTTATGTGTCAGCTAATCAGTTCCCTCAGCAATGTGTGTCATGTCTAGGTGTCTCTCGTTGTCTAATTAGTAAGTGTGTATTTAATTTCCTGTTGTCTTTCAGGCCCCATGCACACTAAAGCCCGTTTCAATGTATCCTCACAAATTTCTTACCGTTTAGGCCATGCGTCCACATGACGGCGCGGTTTCGGAGCTTGAAACCGATCACTTTTGAAACCGGGCTCCAGAGTGGAAAGATTTCAAAACGCACCCGGTACGCGTCCGTCTGGATGCCATATGCACGATACTCCTCCAGTGATGACGTAATGGTCGCAGCTCGATGATGACGCATTGTTGCAGATTGATGACGTATGCGCCAATTCTCGCGTAACTGCGCGCAAAACGTCAGTCTGTCAACAACGATGACGGCTAGCCATGTCGTAGTTTTGCGCAGCCTCCTTAGTTTGCTTATGTTTTATGTTTTTGTTGTACTTGAATCACCCACCATTGTCACGTCTCCTGTGTTCGCCTTTTTCATGTTGTTTCAATACATGCAAAGCCATGTTTTTTCTGTAGATTGCAATAAAGTTAGAAAAAAAAAAAGTGTTTGTCTTCTTCGCTGATTCTTTTTCTATGCTTTCCGTTAACTCCCTGTGGCTGCGCTACAGCGCTACTCCAGACCTGGCCTATACATTGCAGCCGTTAATCGTCCTCAGCGTCTTCTTGTCGACACACGCTTGAAGCAAGTCTTGAAATGCGATGCCGGCTTTGCTTCCGTCTGGACGTCTGGACTTAGTCTGTGTCCATTGTTGTTGTCCCTCATCCTGCCAATAGTGGGGTCTCCATCCACCCATTTTTATTAGAATTTTCAAGAAATGCGAAAATAAAACTAAATGGAAATGCTAGAAATTAAAATACACGTCGCACGTACGTTTGTAGTCCCAAAGCAATGCCAGATGATAAAATAAGGTATGTTTGGGGGATGACGAAACAGAAATATTTTTAGAATTAATCAAAGAAGTGAATAATAATACCATTTTAGATGGAAAACAGCAAAGAAACCCTATGGTTTACTAAGAATTACAAAAGCAAATTTATACAACATCACATGGCGCAGTCGCTTTCTGTTTTTCTTCGTATTCTATTAAATTACTGGTGGATTACATCTCTATGGTGTATACCGCCACCTACAGCGGCGGAGTCCCCTCTCAATATTCACCAAAAAATATCTGACTAAGGTCGCAATTAATATGTAATGTGAACGCTTACTAAAAAAAAAAAAAAGGATTTCACCAAACAAATCGGAATTGAGCATTAAGACCTGCATTGTGAACGTAGCTGTAGACAAGGGTTCTGTCAGGGATATTCATTCAGGGGAGGCAGAGAAGGCTGAGCCTCACCTGTAAATGAAAAGTAAAACAATAAATGATCACATAGAATTATTTTCTATTATAGCTATGTAGACTGTGATTCATGTTGATTTTCCTTTTGCATCCAATGATGTCCATATTTTCATTGTTAAATTTATTGAATTTTGCATATTTCCTATTCAAACGCATGGGCAAGACAGGATGTGAGGCAACAAGGAGCCGCCAGCCTCATCTCAACAATCTCTCACAAAAGTACAGTGCAACAGGACTAGGCCTACATATTGATAAAATTACTGTATTACAACAGGCAATATTGACAAGTGCCTATTCTGTCTCTCTTTACGTCACCAACAGATAAAATGTTTCAGACCATCAACATTAAAGGAACCCTACTAGAACATCTGAACCTAATTTGGGATTAATCAGAAGGTTAAATGTTGGCAGGTGCATGCTGATGTCAAATGAACATGAATTTGAATATTTTGGTTAATTCTTATCACAGACACAGCAGATACAGTAAAAGAGTGAGCAAACTTGAGCAACCACATTAACTCAATTGTTTATTTTTATGTCCTCTCTCAAAAACGTGTTGTTTTTTCCTCCCCATTTGAGTTGTACATGCTCAATGTCATAATCTATCCCCAAAAAATGGAATTACTGTGGATTCCCTTCATCTCCTTTAAGAGTGACAAACTAGTTATTGTAATCTGCATTTGACAGTTTTTTTTTTTTTGGTGTTTTTTTTTTTTGAGAATTTACACCACACATACTAGTGTACACTGTGCCGGTGATCTTATTCAAATGACCCTCCCCCCTTATTTAAAGTCTATTGCAGCAACATACATTAATGTATCTTGATGAGTAAGAGGATTGCAAATTAGGAACATCCACATCATCTGTTTAGCTACATACAAAAGGCAAAGTCAGACAGCTGCCGTACAGGACCTCATTAAATTGTGCAAGTGTGTATAATGTGACGGCTCCTGAACGTGAACTTAAATTATGGCTACTACGGCTGTTTTAAATTACATCCAACATTGTGAGGATAAGCGGTACAGAAAATGGATGGATGGGTGGGCAAATGGAAGGATGCAAATGAATTGGCCAGCAGGTGGCACTGTGGGACTTAACTTCCCACGTTGGGAAATTTCTTTCCTGCAATTCAGCCTTCAATTTGGGCCGTACATTCAGCTTCAACAATGCTAAGGGGTAGTGAGGGGGCACAACAGTCCTGTCTCCATAATTGCGTTCAATTCATACAGTAACACTTTATTTTGAGATGCCTCGGCTTGTGGCCTTTCTTTGTGATTGAGTGATCATGTACAGCACTATTCATTTGTGTGTTTGTGGAACATCTAGTGCATATGTGGATGATTTGGTGACCATGGGAGGTTTGTAGGAGTGCTGGTAAGGCCTCTATGTGCGCGTTCTGCTCGTGCCTGTGTGTATAAGAGGTATCTGGGTGTGTTTGCAGTTCCCTCACCCTCTCACAGTTATCCTCATCCAGCTTGCCATTTAGAGTTGGATAGCAGCCAATCACTGGATGCTCCATCTCAGTGTTTCTCTCTCTGGCTCCCTCCCGCTCCCTCTCTTTCTGTTTGGACAATTGGATTAGTGCAGAGTGATAGAGACAAAAGCCAGAATCTCACTCTCTCAGCCAGTTGCTTGTCCCCATGACTTGTATGATGGTGACACACACACACACGCACACACACAACTGGGGAACACACACCCATAAACCACACTGCTGTCATTGTATCCTGAGGCTGAGCTAGTTTGATATCCAGATGGCTTAATTATTGCATACACAAAGTCACACAAATATGTCAGGATGTATGCTATTGGTAAATGAAGCGGACTTTTTTGTTAAAAAGCCATAAGACTTATGTCCTCTTAGTTATTATTATAATAATAACAAATGTTTTTTATTATTACTATTTTTGTATTATTATTGCAAAATACAGCATGTCTGAATAATATAATAGTTAACACATGCAATTAAACTAATTGAAATATTACAAATTCATGAACTACATAATTAAGCCCTTATTTATGGTAAACCACAGTACAGTAGTGGCCAAAAGTTTTGAGAATGACACAAAGGATTGGTTTTCACAAAGTTTGCTGTGTCAGTGTTTTTAGATCTTTTTGTTAGATGTTACTATGATATACTGAAGTATAATGACAATAATTTCACAAGTGTCAAAGGCTTTTATTGACAATTAAATGAAATGTATGCAAAGTGTTAATATTTGCAGTGTCCACTCTTTTTCTCAATACCTTTGTAATTCGCCCTGGCATGCTGTCAATTAACTTCTGGGCCACATCCTGACTGATGGCAGCACATTCTTGCATAATCAATGCTTGGAGTTTGTCAGAATTTGTCCGTTTTTGTTTGTCTGTCAGAATATCAGTCTGTCCCTGATGTTTTTCTTGGAGAGAAGTGGCTTTTTTGCTGCCCTTCTTGACACCAGGCCATCCACCAAAAGTCTTCACCTCACTGTACACGCAGATGCCGCATACTTGTTTGCTGGTGGTGGCCCGATCTCGCAACTGAATCCACTCTAGGAAATGGTCCCATCTTGGGCACCCTGAGGACTTCTTTACAGCAATTGGACCTCTCTCCTTGAAGTTCTTGATGATCCGATAAATGACCAATAGGGACTTAGAAAATAACTTCAATACATCTGATCACTGTGCATAATATTCTGGAGTACATTCAAATTGCCACCTTTAAAAAGAGACAGTAGATTTTGTGAAAATTTATATTTGTGTCATTCTCAAAACATTTGGCCACGACTGAACAGTTCCACACACAATACAAAATACACACATTGAGCATCAAGAGACTTAGAATGAAAAAACCTACTAGACTGTGATGGCGTCCACATTTTTCAAATTCTGATAAATGCCTCAGTTGACTTCCAATACTGTAGTAGTATGTCCTAATGCAGTGGTTACTACTAATCTGATGGCGGTAGAAAGAAAGAAAGAAAACATTGTGAACTGATTGAAAATATGCATACAATTGTATGCATGCTCTTGAAATTGATATTTATTTCCGAAAGTCTCTCTACAGTTCGCCAAAACACAGTTACACTCAGGGTCCTATTTTCGTTTTCAGCGCAAGCCTAGCACAAAGCACGATTATCTGCATCCATGGGTAGAGTTTTCTTTCTTTTGGTATTTTCGAAAAACAAATGCAATTATAAAATTTAGTTTGCGCCGTTGTGGGAGTCAACACAGCTGACTTGTTTCCCAGCCAATTGAGGCTGCTCTAATTCACTATAAATTCAGCGTTGAAGAGGTGCACGATCTTCATGTTGGAAGCTGGAAAATCAACGCACACAAAGTGTGTTAGGAACTGCAAGATTATTTCCACTTGCAGCATGAAATTGGCCACTGTGACCGTGTTCCACCACTGATCATGCAAAAACAAAAACATGCATAGCTATGCTCTGGCTACGGGTCGATTTTAAAAATATATTAATTATTAAAATAATTATGAATTGTCACGGGGGGGGGGGGGGGTGTTTGGTGGAGGACCCAAACACAGGGAAGCAGGGCAAGGAGGCAGAGGTGAAAAAAAAGAATTTAATAATACAAAACAAAAGCGAACTCCAAGTTGCAACAACGGAAACAAACCGTGGGGAGGACAAGGCAAAAAACTGGCAGCATGACGGGAGGAAAACAACAATGAACCGACGCAGACAGAGGGGAGACAGGAGACTAAAAACACACACGAACGACACAACATTCACACCTGGGGCAAGCCACAAGTGGCTGAGGGCACTGATTGGTTGACACGAGGAAGGGCAGGATTACATTTAAAAAGACCATGGGAGGCACACAAGGAAAACCAGAACCCAAACATGACATAAATTCAATGAATTGATTTTTACAATGATTCAGGGAATTTGATGCATGCTGTTTTCATATTTATGAATGAAATATGATGACATCCACCACACATCAGTCTGAATGCGCCTTAAATCCACCAAAGCCGCATTACACTACCTGTGCCACAACTTAGACCTGCTATTAACTCGTGTAAAGATTTGTCCTTCTGCCATAAAAATGTCAGGTTCTCTCTGGGTGTGTAAAAGAAATGCCCGGACATCCAACATGGCACAGCATAGCCTGTCAAATTCCCAAATGCACTAAAAGAGGCTTGCACCTGCGTAAAAGAGTCAACTCCAAATAAGCCTGGCGGCTAGATACAAGAAATATGACACTATGAGACATTCACTCATATGAATCCATTTCACACACACACAATAATGGACACATGTATTTTTTTCACAGTTCTCAAGTGTTTTTGTACATTAATAATTCTAGTACATTTAACATGTAATTGTAATGCTCCACTTGAAATTACCTTGTTCGTTCTAATGCTGTTCACTGGGCCAATGGGCTTTGATGACCAGGGGTTGAGCTAAGCTGTTGCTATGGAAGCGGTAACATTTTCTCAAACATTTTCTCTGGTGTTTTGGTGGATCTGCTTCTGAATTACAATCTAGTAGATATTTTAGATATTCCAATTATTTCTTGACACATTTCAAACGACTTTTCTTTTTCTCCAATCATTGAATGTCTACATTTTTGTGGGTTTTGTTTTGCTCCCCTTTTTAAATATATCCTTTAGTTATCTCTGGACCACAAACTGAGCACCATTTCAACTTATTGTTGTAGATTGACAAGTACTGCAGCAACAAAGTGTGCATATGAGACATAAAGGAAGGACATGCAGTATAAAATAAGATAAAAAAGAGAATACCCGGGTAAGAAAAAAAAAACACTATTGAAGGGCGAAAAGGTGCTGCAACTGCACTGTTATTTCCCAGATGACCTGTTTCCCCCTTGTGTCCCACTTCCACTATGGGTTACGTCAGATTCCATTCACTCAGTAATTCATCCCCCTTTAGAGTATCTGCCTATGTGTTTGTGTGTGTGTGTGTGTGTGTGTGTGTGTGTGTGTGTGTGTGTGTGTGTGTGTGTGAGAGAAAGAAGATAGGAAGGTGCCATATCTGACTATGCATTGTGTTTTGAAGTATTGTTCAACCACTGTAACGGTGCACATGCTGCTTTTCTGTATTCTGTATCTCTTGTTTCATTCAACACCTGGTGCGTACCAGGGAGCATTGATCCTGGTATCCTTCATCATTCTTTAATGCAAAATCAATCTTTAAGGAATTCAGGTTGCCATTAGCACAAACAACCAAGCAGATACTGTATGTACTGTACTTGTGTGAGAGTGCCGCCTGCTTTTTAAAAGGCATTGCAGCAGTTTGGATAAACTTTGATCTTTATTCATTGATGGGCATAAAGCATATGCAGTGACAACTTCATATATTAGTTTTTTTAATATAATCAAACAGGCAAAATGCAAAGAACCATCAAAATGTGTTCAGGGTAAGTGTGAATATAATGCTGTGTGTGCACAGAGAATATCCTCTGGGTCTTTTATGAACTTTTGCACAAATGAAAAGATTTCACATAACAAAAGCGCAAAAACTGTGTTGATTAGTTTTTCAGCCAGTTGTTGGCAGCAGAAGACACCAGTATCTCCACATTGTGTCACATCACCCCACAAAGATGTAATGGAGCATGTAATTAGTAATTTGTTTGCCTGTTTGACATGTCTAAAAGGCTTTGTGAGCTCCACCCAATTTCATTTTTTTTCTTTTTTTTTTCTTTTTTTAAACTTTTTTTCTTTTTCTTTTTTTTTCTTTTTTCTTTCTTTTTTTTGGGGGAGAGCTCAGTATTGATCATTTGACATGTCATCATCATTGTTCTCCCTTTTTTTTTAAATTATTTTATTTTATTTTTTTTGGTATGTGTGTGTGTGTGTGTGCGTGCGTGCGTGCGTGTAAAAAAAAATAAGAATTCCCATACCGTTCACCTAAACCGAACACTTCAATATCCAGCCAGAGTCGTGGGGCCGCCAGGAGACCCGAAGAGGGACCAAAGAAAAGAAAGAAAAGCGAAGCCCAGCACCGACCAGACACCACCCACCGGGCCACTAACCAGAGTCCTTCACCAACCCCAGAGACATCTAAATTCCAACAAATCAGGGAGACCTCAAGGGCCCGAAGGAGAAGCTGAGGAAAGGTAGAAAGGACAGACGAAGCAGAGTGAGATCCACAGACACCCGCCTCCACCGAATCAATGACCTGAGGGAGAAACAAATTGTGTCTGAGTTTCGATAGATGCTGGTGTGGTGGATCTGGCATGCATGAAAATCTCCACCAAAGAGGGGAGCCGTCGACCCCCGCCAGGACAGAGCAAGCGCAACACCTCAGGGCCCCCCAGGCCGCGGCAGCGCCAAAGGACGACCCCCGGGCCCCGCAGGGGCCACCGGCCGGAGAGCAAACCCAGGAGCAGGAGCGCCCCCCACCCCAACGCGGCCCGAGCCCCCAACCCAACGCAGCAGGACGGGGCACTGCAGGCCCACTAGGCACCCCACTGGCCCACAACCCCCACTCCCCCCACGACCCCCCGCCCCCTCCCACCCCCGCCATCCACCCCAACCCAGGCCCAACTGCCCCCAGGTCCTCCACCCCGGCACCCCCACCACCACCCACCGACAGCCCCCCAGCCCCCGACCCCGGAGACACACCGCACCCAGGCATCTGCGCCGAAGAGGGGCCGGGCAGCGGAGCGGAGAGGGCACCCGCGCCCACCCCCCCACGCGGAGGGACGGAACACCAGGGGCAGAAGGGGAGATGGGGGCACCGGAGGACGGGCGGCATCCCCGAACCCCAGGCCCAGCGGGAAAAGGGCCCCGGTCGTCACCCCAACGATCTAAGTGAAATACTAACCCTGTTACTGAATTGAAAAATTGGGGGCAGATGAACCGGAGCAGAGGGAAATGATATCCCCCTCTGCTCCGATCCACCCGCCTCCCAGGCATGTCAAGGAGCGTATGTGGTGCATTAAAAGAAATTAATGGAGGGGGGGCCTCGGGGGGGACAGGTGACCGCAGCACTGCTCCATGCTGCGGCCCGCCCCAACCGATGCCCCCCCTCCCCCCCCAGTTGTGTGGTGCATTAAAATTGGAGGGGAGCTGCAGGGCGGAGACGGTGTCTCCACCCTACCCCACTCCCCCCCAAAGTGTGTTATGTGCCCTAAAATGTATTGTGCAAAACTAGTGCCGTGAGTTAAGAGGAGCGACCAGCTGGGGGGGGAGGTGCATCCGCCCACCAATCCCCCACCCACCTCACCGGGACCCCGGCGGGGCTCGCCCCCCCGGATACCGGGGTCCGCCCGAAGTGCCCAGAGGTCCACCGGAGCGGGGCGGGCACAACACCGATCCCGCCCACTCTCCCGGCCCCCGGAGCGTCGAGACCCGGGCCACGGATGGAACCCCCGGCCTAGGGGAGGGGGAGGAGGGCAGACAGGGGAGGGGGAGGGGACGGGGGAAGGAGACAACAGGAAGGGCAGGAGGCAGCGGCAGGGCCGCAGAGAGAGGGGGAGAGGAGGAGGAAGGGCGACGAGGGAGAAGGGACAGGGAGGCGGAGGACGGGCGGGGAGAGGCGAAGAGGGAGAGGAAGCAAGGGGGAGGAAGGGGGAGGGGAGAGGGAACCACGGGGCACCCCGGCGGCCCACAGGCCCCGACCCGCGTCGCCGGGCCCAGAGCGACGGACCGCGCCGGGGCGGCGCGCGCCCCGAACACCAGGGAGAGCCCCGCAACACAGCACCCCCACGAGACCCAGGGAACGATCAAGACGCAGCCGCCACCCAGCAGCCAACAGAGGGGCAGACCCGCCCACGCCCAGCCAGGGGGGGACAGCACCTGTAGAGTTAGTCCCCTGGCATGCAGTGAATCCGAACATTAGCCCTTAGTGTGGAGGTGAATCTGCTCGATCCTGTTGGCAGCAACTGGGTTCCTGACTATAAAAATACAACCATTAGTTACAAACTGTCAAATGCAGAGACATCAATGTAAGTTATCACGATGTGGTGGCTCTCGCTAACAGGCAGAATTAAATAACCAAAATTAGGTTAAAATATTCTATATACGTAGACCATATTTCCATGAATTTTGATATTTGTTTTTTATTTGAGGCCGATATTTTTTCCATTAAAATGTGATTTATGAGGAGGTTAGACCATTGGTCGATATTCAGAGTTTGTTTATTTTTCCAGTTAACAAGAATTGTTTTTTTTGCGATAGTAAGGGCTACAAGTGTAGATTGAAATTGTTTGTGTGGTAAGTCAGTTGTTGTTAGGTCACCTAGCAAACACAAGTTTGGAGATAAAGGTATCCTACAGTCCAAAATAGCGGAAAGTTTTTCTAAGACTTTAGTCCAGAAATACATAACCGGAGTGCATAACCATAAAGCATGAAAATAAGTGTCTGTAGTGTTTTGTAGACACTGGAGACAAATGTCGGAGTCGGAGAGTCCCATTTTCTTCATCATATATTGAGTAATGTATGTTCTATGGATAATTTTATATTGGATAAGTTGTAAATTTGTGTGTTTTGTCATTTTAAATGCATTTTCACAAACTTGAATCCAAAAGTCAGATTCCGGAGCTATAGACAAGTCTGTCTCCCATTTCGAGATGGGTAAAGACATTTTATCCGTATATGAAAGTAACTTATATATTTTTGAAAGTTTTTTTGTTGTTGTCGGAAAAAGCTTGGTAATATCTTCAGCTAAACCAGGCGGTTGGAGTGTACCCTGAAGTGTTGGAATTTGTTTCTTTATCATATTTTTAACTTGCAGATAATGTAAAAAATTTCCGTTTGTTATTTTGTATTTTTGGAGCAAGGATGTACAGTATATGATATAAACATATTATCTGAGAAGAGATGGTGGAGCTGTGTAATTCCTTTCTGCTCCCACACACCTAAATAAAACGATTGGTTGTTAATTCGAAAGTCAGGGTTATGCCATAGGGGAGAAAGCCCACAGGGCTCCACTTGGGCTTTTGTAATTTCTAATGCCTTCCACCAAGCAGTCAGGGTGGCGGAAATCATTGGGTTTTTAAAACAATTATGTCGCTTAATTGATGTTGTAATAAAGAGTAAATCTAGAAGTCTGAGGTTATTACAATCCTTTTGTTCTAGTTCCAGCCAACAGTTAGTATCTCTGTTGGGTTGCGCCCATAGAACGATATATTGTAGCTGGTTAGCTATATAGTAGTACATAAAATTTGCAGTAGGCAAAAATAAAGTAATATAATAAAGTAATAAGTAATAAGTAATATAATAAAATAAGCTGTTACATCTTAGAATGAGGAGTTTGTGCCTTTGTGGGAGCGAACAAAGTCGACTTCTTTCCTGGCCAATGAAAGTGTCTCCATTCATTTTGTCGGTCCGTTATTCGTCAGGGCCCAGGACAACCGGTCGTCATTGTCATTTTTCCAAGCCAAATCAAACTGTAATAGTTACTCCGTCCATCATTTTGTTTTAAAACTCTTTCGTCCTGGCTTTCATCACCACTATTTTATGCCCGACAGACAGAGGTGGTTGGGCATTTTGTCAGTCTGTCATTCAACATTCGTCAATAAAACAGGCTTCATTAATGGACAGATGGACACCCCCGACGGAATGCCTACCTTTGCTATTCAGTAATCAAATAAGCAAATGCATCATTATACTGTATTCAGTAGTAGGATAACCAAATAACTAACTATGGTGTCTAATTAGCATCTTGATATGGTACACCTGTGAGGTGGGATGGATTATCTCGGCAAAGGAGAAGTGTTCGCTATCACAGATTTAGACTGGTTTGTGAACAATATTTGAGAGAAATGGTGATATTGTGTGTGTGTGGAAGAAGTTTTAGATCTTTGAATTCATTTCATAAAAACATGGGAGCAAAAACAAAAGTGTTGCATTTATATTTTTGTTGAGTATGGTTTAAACACGGTAGGTTTAAACATTATTTTCGCTCATATAGAGATGTGGGGGCATATGATAGATGTATGAACAGTAATAATTCCGCGAAGACTGCAAGGGAACCTCAGCTTCCCCTAAAATACCAACCCATCCCTTCTCGCCAATTTTTTTTGATGAAATATATATTGCTGAGTGTGCACTTCATTGACTAAATATGCGCTAGAATACCTTCATTTTTTGTTCAGAATCTGCTACCTCAGGTAAGTGACACAAAATTCACAAATTCCTTCTCATTCATCATCGCAGCACCACGGCGCTTTGACAGTTGAGCGCTAAGCGTCAACTGTCTCTCTGAGGAAGCATAGCGTGTGTTGTTCCACTGCGGGAAACAGGGCGGTAATTTGATGTTTGTATACGTATACGGCCCACTACATGCTTTCAACCTCTGTGATCCTCGCTCAAATATTTACCCAAATTTCAAATTGTCATGTGCAATAAATATTAACATCGAGATTTTGCACAAATTAATTTGTTCCCCTTTTTACAGTAACTTGAGCAAACTATTAGGCTTGACTTTTAATTTCAAAATTAGTATTCCATCCATTTGCTATGTACTGTATATGTAATAATACGATTAGATAATTAAGCATTTATTTGGTTTCACGTAACATCCAGCGCATAATGACTCTCGGCCATGTAGCCAATCCATAAATACATCTCTCTTGTATAAAGTCCTGTATGCCAATGACACATCCTTTGTCTCAGGACCCCTCAGACCGACAGCACAGTGCTTACCTGAGCTTACTCCTTTATAGAAACTGTTGTGACAATCGCCGTCAGCTGCTGGTTCTACTCCATAAGCACGAAAAATATCTGCAGAGCACAGACAACACCTGCCATGAAATAACCAGCCTACCAGTCAGAGAATGATCCACCACGTGTGAGCAGCTAATAGTTAGAAAAGCGATCCTACAGGAACACACATGCACTGCTGTCGACATTCAAAGTGGCTTCCCTCAGGATGACAGCTCTGCTTGTCGTGTTGCAGCGCTAGAAGACACTGGACATTCAAAACAGGGTGTGTACCACTTTCCTAATGTATGTAGCAAGATTTTTTTTCAAACAGGTAGGTAGGTAAATAGGTTGGCAGGTTGAAACTTATATGGAAAAGTGTTATCTGAAAATACCCTCCATTCATTTAGATGGAAAAGTGGAACTAATGATACTCAATGGAAAAATGAAAAAAAAAACATTCACTCAATAACGCCATCTAGGAATGCAGTACCCTCCATTCATTTAGATGGAAAACTGTAACTGTAGTTGGTTAGCATGTAATCACCTAGCATAAGTGCTCTGGATACATTTGCAATGCACAGTCGGAGGTGGGATTTGAACCCGTGACCTCCTAGTTACTGGACAATGCATTTTACCAAATGTGCCACTGAGCAGTATTAGAGAACAGGTAATGAGGAGAAGTTGTATGTATGGAAGTGGGCGTGGAAAGTAGGACTCCAATGTCAGTCCCATTTAAAATGAATTGGTTATAGTTGATATTTTACGTTAAATTCTGTGAATACTGTAAGTAATATGGAATCAGACAATAAATACCCAATAATGCATTTTTGAGGCAAGTTGAACGGTGTAAATTGTATTATGTGGGAGTTGTTTCTTGGCAAAAAGTGAGGAGAATAAAAATTCCAATAACATATGTGGGAAAATTAAATGATTTTTAAGATTGGTTTTACCTTAAGTAAAGTAAATATTGCCTTACACTATGTGTTCTTGAATCCATTTTAGTTCTTTTTTTTTCCTCCATTTTAATCCATTCAATCCATTTTAGTTCTATGACGCAACATAACAAAAGCCTGGAGGTTGATGAGACCAAGCAAACACACATGGTTCTTGCCAGACGGCATAGGCCCACTGTTTGAACATTTTGCAACTAAAAAGCCAAACATTTCCTTTGGAGACCATCCAAAGCTGAGCATAATAATGTACAAAGCAATCCCTGATGTTATTTTTTGCCACACTGTCAAATATGTGGAAATTACAGATTTGTTGACTTTTTAAAAATGTCATTACGTTTTTACAAGAGGATATATTAACCATAATTTTAGATATAAGCAGCACGGTGGGTGAGTGGTTAGCACATCCGCCTCAGAGTTCTGAGTTTAGGGGGTTGAATCTGGGCTCCAGTCTTCATGTGTGGAGTTTATATATCCGCCCTGTGCCCGTGTAAGTTTATTCTGGGGACTCTAGCTTCCTCCCACGTTTGAAAAACAGCATGTTATGTTGATTGAATACATTTCTAAAAGTGGGAATGCTTGTTTTTTCAAAATGTGCCCTTCAATTGGTAGCTCATCTGCGACTGAAAATGGATGGATGGTTGGATTATTTCAAATATAATGAATTTTATTTGGTATTTTGGCTCAGTCTTATGTTCAATGAACTATTATTTAGCAGTGAAAGCTAATATATTTTCAATTGGCATGCAGTACCTTATTCACCCATCCACCCAACGACCCAACAACCCATTCCTATGTCCATCATTTTACACTTCACCATTTTAAAAATTGAATTTTCTTACGTGACACTACGTGGCTAGGAGGTGGACCCAAAGGCGGCGAAGCAGAGCAAGGAGGAGGCGGTGACTTGTGAAATGGATGTTTAATAAAACAAAATAAAGAAACTAAACAAGGAGTTGGCAGGGCAGGAAAAAACTTGACAGCATGACAAGTGGAAAAACACAATGAATCGACGCAGACAGAGGTGGAGACAAGAGATTATGGCCCCGTCCACACGGAAGCAAAAGCGGCTTAACGGCTGTAATGTAAATGCCAAGTCTGGAGCGGCGCTGTAGCGCAGCCACAGGGAGTTAACGGAAAGCGTAGAAGAAGAATCAGCGGAGAAGACAAACTTTTTTTTCTAACTTTATTGCAAGCTACAGAAGTGACAATGGCGGGTGATTCAAGTACAACACCACTTATTAAACGTGGGAATAAAGAAGCTAAATATTTTTGCTGCAATAAAATAAGCAAGCTAAGGAGGCTGCGCAAAATGACTACGACACGGCTATCCGCCATTGTTGCTGACAGATGGACGGTTCACGCACAGTCACGCGAAAATTGGCGCATACGTCATCAACCTGCGACAATGCGTAGTCATCGAGCTGCAACCATTACGTCATCACTGGAGGAGTATCGTGCATATGGAGTCCAGACGGACGCATACGGGGCGCGTTTTAAAATCTTTCCACGCTGAAGCCCGGTTTTCAAAAGTGATCGGTTCCAAGCTCTGAAACCACACCATCGTGTGGACGAACGGCCTAAACGGTAAGAAACTTGTGAGGATACATTGAAACTGACTTCTGTGTGGACGGGGCCTAAATACACCAACACTAATGACATAACGAGGCACACCTGGAAATGACACAAGTGGGTGCGGGCACTGATTGGTTGACACACAAGGAAGAGCAGGCAAAAAAAAAAAGGTGGACATGATCAGGCTTGAAGAGACGGGAGAATCACACAAGGACAACATGACAACATGACTGAAACTCAAAGAAGCATGAGGACAAAATCAAACTAAACCAAACCAAAACTAAACCCGAGCCATGACAGAAGTAAAACAAAACTAGCCCAAACCCAACCCACTGGGTCACATTTACACTCTAACAGAACCTTTACGGTTTTCCACAGAGTTCAATAATGGGGCCTCTGCTGTTTTCATTGTAGCTGCTGCCCAAGGGTTCCATCTTAAAAAAAACACAAAAAAACAGCGGTGGTTGTTTTAAAGTGCTCTATAAATATAAACTTTTTAGAGTGATAAGAGTCTGCGTCTAACTACATGATTTGCAATGCCAAGTTGAGCAATTATTGTCTAAAACAACTAGCCATCTAGCAAAACTAAAGGAATATGTCTTGAATTTAGAAAAATAAAAAATAAAAAATCACAATTTATTTTTCAATAATGAAGCGTTTAGTAAATGTGCATAGGAAACTGATGGGGTTCAATTACTCCAACAAGGTTAAGAACCACTGGTTTAACAGATTATTATCCCAATGTATGATATTTTATGACACACACAGACTTAATTTTATGTAGTATGTTAGCTGTTTGGGAAATAGATGGATAAATGTAAATGTATGTAATTATGTTCTAATACAGCCGAATAAAGCATCACTGTTGGGAACAGCTGTGGACCGACCGAAGCTGATGGTTTATTTTTGTTTTCTTAGAAGATGACAAGTGTATCTCTCTCGCTCTCATTTTCCAATAAATTTCCTCTCGCTGCTGTAAAATATCTTCCTAAAATTATGTCAAAAAAGAGGCAGAAAATGAACTGACGTTAAAGATGGCAGGTGTTATATTTGAAGAATTGAGTGTGTGCCTGTTGCTGGGTTACAGGTGCTAGAATAGTGTCAGAGTAAACAATCTCAATCTGGTACCAGCTGATTGGCCAATTAGGGAGTGTTTCCATGTGACATGCAGCAGTCAATTTACGCTCCGTTTTCCACCGCCTCACACAATCGCTCTTTTGCTTCGCTCATCCTTAAGTGCTTCCGTCTTTACCACTATCCCATCTGTCTCTTCCAGTATCTTGTCTCCTTTTTCTTCCTCCCATTTAATTTGTTCTTTTTTACTCTGGCCCACATCCAACGTTCATTCACCCCGCCCCCAGAACCTTTAACCCCAACTTGCCACAGCATTATGAGGTGTTTCCATGTGACCCATTTAAACAGTAAACTGTGTTGTTGCATGCATCCTTCCACAAGCATCATTAATAATGAAGATGATTAATATTGTTACTATAGCATTAGGCTATCTGCGATGGATTGTGTGCACAGCTGAACAAAGACAGGCACAGTTGGTCACATTAAACTAGCAATTAAATTTAATAGTAAGTAGAAGCTTATATGTGGTCATTAAATACAAGTATAGCTTAAAGCACTGCCTTAAACACCTAAATGCAGCAAAATAGACAAAATTAATTATATCAATGCAAACTCAAAGGACAAATTAGCCAGAGCTAGTGACTCTTTCCTCCCTCGTGATGAAGGCTTTGGAAATCATCACATCTACATAGGTGTGAACAGTGATAAAATATTCTCTAACATAAACACAGTATACGAGCAACCCCACAGCTAGGCTGCTATTTGCAGACCTCTCTTCTGCTTTCAACATGCTACAGCACAACTGGCAAAGAAACCTGTAACTTTTTTTTCGCCTCAATTATCGTCTAATACTGTGCTGAGAATCATAGAAGTTCTGACGAAAGGATCACAGATAATTTGCCAACCTAACCTTCACCTCTACTTGCTCCCTCCACGCTTGCGTCCTCTCCTCACCACCGCTCTTCATCTTAGACAACAATAACAGCAGCACCAGCCATCGAGACGTGTCATCTGGTCAAGTATTCGGATGACACACTTCTCCTATCAATGCACTTAACTCAGCGCTTCTTTGGTTTGCTGAGTGTTGTGACAACTCCCACCTGGATTTATATGTTAGGGGTTATGGTGAATTTCTTCAATCAGTTGAGGGAGCTGGTTGGAGCAGATGGCCACAATTAATATGGAAGCTGTAGAGGTTGGTGGATTCAGGCCTACAAGTGCATTTAAATAACTTAGAATATCATACTTCATTTATTTAAATTTTTTAAAGGGAAAATCACATATTATACATATTCATTAAACACACAGGGAACTACTTTTTCAAAGGCTAGTCCCTAATTTCGATGTTCAAAATAATGTGGATTGTTTCTTCAGTAATATTCAAATTTTTGGATGTCACCCTTGATAAATCCATTCCAGTAGTCTCTCTAGGCAAACTTTTACAAATGGGGGGTGGGGAGCTGGCACAAGGATACTTCAGCGTATCCAAAGATTATGCTAAATAATTCATAAAAAAATTATTTCAATCGGAGTCTGTTTTTGTTTAGTTTTGGTTGTTCTTGTTTTTGTCTGTGGTTGGTGTTTGTCATGTGTGTTCCTATTCTCTCCCCTTGTCTTGTTATGTCTGATTACATCCACCTCTGTGTTTCTTCCCTTCCCAGTGTGCGTGACCAATCAGTGCCCTTAGCCTATTGTGTTCCCCAGGTGTGTCCCCATATGCAGCATACTCCTCCAGTGATGACGTAATGGTCGCAGCTCGATGACAACTTGTTGTCGCAGATTGATGACGTATGCGCCAATTCTCGCGTGAGTGCGCGCGAACCGTCAGTCTGTCAACAATGGCGGATAGCCGTGTCATAGTCGTTTTGCGCAAAATATATTGCTTTTTTATTCCCACGTTTAAGAAGCGGTGTTGTACTTGAATCATCCGTCATTGTCATTTCTCCTGTGTTCGTCTTTTTCATGTTGTTTTGATACATGCAAAGCCATGTTTGTTCTGTAGATTGCAATAAAGTTAGGGGGGGAAAAAAGTGTTCGTCTTCTTCGCTGATTCTTCTTTTACGCTTTCCGTTAACTCCCTTTGGCTGCGCTACAGCGCCACTCCAGACTTGGCATATACATTACAGCCGTTAAACGTCCTCAGCGTCTTCTTTTGGACACCCACAAGTCTTGAAATGCTTCTGTGTGTACGAGATTTGTTTGAGGAACGAAGCCGGCTTTACTTCTATCTGGACGGGGCCTTAGTCTGTTGTGTTTGTCCAGTCTGTGTGGAAGCATTGTCGATGTCGAAGTCCTGTGTGGGAGTTACGCAAGGTGGGCGTGTCATTAGTCTGGACGGGAGAATACCCTAAAAATGGGAGGATATGGCCCTCAAAGTTTTATTCACTTTTGACCATATCTGTCGGTCCCTGGTGTCTTTTGATACTTGGACACAAAAGGCTGCTAAGGATTGGTCTGCATATTGGAGGAAGGGGAGGAGTGATGCATTTGCTTCATCAACAGTACACAACCCTCCAAATTTTACATTTGCACACATGCCAGTGGAATGTGCACTGTCTGACATGCAGGCTCACAGATGTTCAAACATTCAAAAATAAACACAATTATTTGACATGCACAGCTCTGTTGTTTGTGCATTGATATACGCATACAGTGTGTCTGCATCTTTGTTGCCACTGGAACGATTGTCTCCCCTCTGTGTTTCGGGTACTTTGATAGTGTTCACAAGCCTGGATTCCTCTGACCTGCTTTGATGCCGTTGTCATCTCCTTTCTCTCCATCACTCTTGGAATATCAAGATGACAACAAGTGCTGCTTGGAACTTCTTCCAGACACCTTATTTTCCCCTTTTTGCCCCTCACACATTAGTCTTTGTGACAAAGAATTATAATTATATTTTCTTTAATTGCTAAACCTGAAAATTATGAAGATGGACATTAATGATTTTTTCTTTCTTGGTTCTTCATTTCCTGGCACTGCATTGTAACATTGGTCTTGTCAGTAAAAATAAATGGTATTGAATGATGATAATGATGATAATAATAAGAAGAAAATAATAATAATAATAATAATAATACGAAGAAGAAGAATATAAGAACAATAATAATAATGATAATATTAATAATAATACAAAGAAGAAAAAGAAGAATATAACAATAATAATGAGAACAATAAAATAATAATGATAATAATAATAATAAATGAACAACAAATAATTATTGTACTACATTATTTTACCATCTCTATTTGTTTTCTTAGTGATAACATATATCAGTAATGAAAGAAAAATCTAGTGATTGAATATAAAAGAGAGTAAACAATTAGAATGGAAAAAGATACTGTAAAAAAAATACTATATATATATATATATATATATATATATATATATATATATATATATATATATATATATATATATATATATATATATATATATATATATATACACACACATTGACACTGAATGTCCATCACGCTGAGAGTCTGGAGTCTGGAGCCAGACAACACATTCCATGACATCCATGTTTTCATGATTATTATTCTTAGAATTATACTCTATTGAAGATTTGCATATTTCATGAATAAAATACACCGCTACTGTCATCCCTCTCTTAGTGGAACAATAACACTGTCATGTTTTAGATAATGTCACGGTTGAAGGGAACAAATATTTGAAATGTCTGAATGAAACTGAAGAGAGGAGGTAAAGCCAACCTTGGACCGTAGCTGCTTACTTTCAAATGACTGATAAGATTTTCTGAGATTTCAATGTTTTTTTTTTCTCCCCAATTTATAATTACACACTACTGTAGTTTGCTTGTGCTCTTCTGCCTCCTTGTTGTTATTGAGTGTTTCTGTGTGTGTACTGTACTTAGCATACTGTACCTGTATGTTCTGGTTAATCAGACAAATATAATTTCAACCGTCATTCCCAATTAGTTCTAGAAAGGGACGAGCCTTGAAAGAAAGCATTGGGGAGGAAATTCAACATGTAATCCAGCAAGATTAATTAATAGATTAATAGTTACATTTGAGAATGTACCAGGAATAGGGCCAAAAAGAGCAAGCAGCAATTATTAAGGAAGTCTATACTGTGTATGTTTTACACAAACCGTATTTTAAGACAAATGCTACTGTGTTTCCTCACTGTTTTCACTGTCATTTGATGGAAGTTAGTTCAGAAATATATTTGGAAAAAGATAACCCTTGATGGGCAGCATAGTAGTCTCGCAACACATTACATGAAAAATAACACAAATTGATCTTGGTTCCTCTTTTGGCTCTTTTACAAATGGTTATTTTATGTTGCTTAAGATTAAAATGAGGGAGCCTCGTTATGTTCTTGTAATACAACAGAAGTATCTGTAATCTCAAGTGGCAGGATGTGGTAGCCATTTTGCATTCACATTGTGGCTGACAGTACTTTGTATAATCGATGGTGTTATTTCTGAGGTATGTATGAATTTGTGAATTTATGCGCTTTTATCTGTATTTATCGAAAGCCTGGTTCACACGGCAGGAGAATTGGCCCGATTTGGGCCCTGAATTTTCCCTCCAGACAATCGCAAGGACGTGCTGACACGCAAATGATAATCTTAACAGATTATCCTGCCGTATATGTTGACACCACACAAGGCGCATCCCGATATTGGCACTCGGAAGGACCTCCGACTTGAAATCGGGAATATTCAACATGTTGGATTGTTTTGGCCCGACTTTGTTCCATGTGCCGTGTGCCCCGAGGACAAACCACCGTGCAGCCGGTTGACAGTGACGTGCAGCCAATCAGAAAGCGAGCCGGCGAGGAAGCCGGTGGGGAATCCAAAATCAAAACAGTCATCACGCAGCAGAAAGTCCATGCTTGTGCTCTTACACATAAATGACATTTTATTTTTTATACAGGTACACACATACTACACATCGTGGTCTCGGGGTGGAACCTAAACCCGCGCTGCCGCCAAGAGCCCATTTACACTCCTTTAAAAAACGCCTTTTCGTTTTGTGCCGCTTTTTCGGCTGAAATATTGCAACTGGTCCTGCATGTTCGTTGAATCGGAAGTCACGTTTAACCCCAAGAGGTATTGCGAGACTTCCCGGCACATTTATGAATGAAATCGGTTTGTGTGTGGTGTGTTGATTGTGCAGTGTGGCTACACACCACAAACTGTACGTTCAAAACTGTTATTCCCGTGTTTTTTTTCTCTCCACGTGTGGTGTGTCTCAGAGATTGGAAATCGGCCGACAATTTTTAAATCTTGCCATGTAAACAGTAAACATGTATATTATGAAGCCCACTTGGTTGCTATAAAGTTGTTTATGTCTTTATCACCATGCAAGAAGTGTAGGCCTAACATATTAACATCTTGTCGGTTAATGGGGTTTTTCATATTGATCAGTTTATTTCATTCCATACATGAGCATCCTGGATGTTTTTGTGTTTATTTTAGCTTTGCTGCTTTCATGGCAGCTGTACGGCCATACAGCACAGGGACGTCATTAACAATCATTGGAAATAGTACAAATCTCTTTTTTTTTTCTTTTTCTGGAGAGCTCAGTATTGTTCATTCGGTAATTTTACCGATTTGACATGTCATCATCATTGCTCTCCCTTTTTTATATATATATATATATTTTTTTTTTTTTGGGGATTTTTCTTTTTTCTTTTTTTGTATGTGGGGGAATATGTGTATGTGTGTGTGTGCGTGTGTGTGTGCGTGCAAATTCATTAGTTCTCCTAAAACCTATTAAAAAAAAAAATCCCATACCGTTCCCCTAAACCGAACACTTCCCGCCAGAGTCGTGAGGCCGCCAGGAAACCCGAGAAAGGACCAAAGAAAAGAAAGGAAAGTGAAATCCAGCACCGACCAGACACCACCCACCAGGCCACCAACCAGAGTCCTTCACCAACCCCAGAGACATCTAAATTTCAACAAATCAGGGAGACCTCAAGAGACCAAAGGAGAGATTGAGGAAAGGAAGGAAGGACAGACGAAGCAGAGTGAGATCCACAGACACCAGCCAGGAAGATTGTGTCTGAGTTTCGATAGATGCTGGTGTGGTGGATCTGGCGTGCATGAAAATCTCCACCAAAGAGGGGAGCCGTCGACATCTCAGGGCCCCCGAGGCCGCGGCAGCGCCAAAGGACCGTAGGGGCCACCGGCCGTAGAGCAAACCCAGGAGCAGGAGCGCCCCCCACCCCAACGCGGCCCGCGCCCCCAACCCAACGCAGCAGGACAGGGCACTGCAGGTCCGCCAGGAACCCTAACGGTCCACAGCCCCCGCTCCCGCCCCCCGCCCCCCATCCACCCCAACCCAGCCCCAGCCGCCCCCAGACCCCCAAACCCCCAGACACCCTCACACCCCCCCACCCAAACAAGCCGCCCCTCCCCCCGACCCCACCCACACCAACCGGCAGCCCCCCAGCCCCCGACCCCCAGATCCCGGGGATCCCCCGCACCCAGGCACCGGCGCCGAAGAAGCGAAGCGGAGCGGAGAGGGCATCCGCGCCCACCGGAGGACGGGCGGCACCCCCGAACCCCAGGCCCAGCGGGGAAAGGCCCCGGTCGTCACTCCAAATAGTACAAATCTCAATTCCAAATTCAAATGAAGTAGGGATGTTGTGTAATACAAATAAAAACAGAATTCAGAGACTTGCGCTGAAAAAAATAAAACATTGAATGAATGTCACAGACAATTAATTAATCAACATTAAAAATAAAATAAAATATAAAAATAAAGATAAAAATTAATAGTTAGATCAATTAAAATATTTATTTGGCGCAGCTAACCTGGAAGGTTTACCTTCAAGTACATTTATTTATTAAGGTGAAGAAAACCCATTGTTTTTGGTGGCCCTAAATGAAAACAAAATGGATTTACTACATAATATATAAAAAATAAAATATTATATAATATTTTTTAAAATCCTTTCACTGGTTTTCTTTATGTAAACCATAATGGTATGTTGTATTTTATTTTGTCTTAAAGATTAAAGGTATTAGAGAGCATTCTGTGCCGAAAGAGTAGCCCAATGGCTGTTTGTGGTTTTCTCAATAGTGCACATGCGTAAAAACACAATCTAACATTCCCATCCATGTCCACAGTTTATGAATAATATGTTGTTTTTTTGTTAACCATAAGTACAAGTCTCTTACAGGTTGATGAAGTGATTTTTAAGTGAATCTTAAGTGAAACTTAATTTGTTATAAAATCCTCTCTAATACCTTTAAAATTGTCAATTCTAAATTGAGAAAAACGCTTTAAATACATTTGAAATAATAGGCAAGGTAGCTCTTTCAGTTTATGAAGAGGCAACGAACAAATTGAATTCTCACTACCCGAAAGAAAGCAAATATGCGGAAGAAAAAGCTTATCTTCCAACAGTAGCCATCTCAAACTTCTAAATCACACGTTAGATTAATTGAAGTCTATGAATTGCTCATATATGTGAATGCAAGAGTGTCCTGCGATTAAGTATGCAGGATGCACACCGTCAGTGTTATAGGAGACACATCCAGAGGCCCTGCATGTAATTTCTCTCTCTTTCTCTCTCTCTCACTCCCTCTCTCTCTTGCTCACTTTCTCTATATCTAGCTATCTCCCTCTCCCTCACAGTCTCACATGCAGAACACACACACACACAGTTGGCGCTTTCAGCGATAATAACTCAGATGAAGTCTTGGCTCTCTTTATGAAAATAATCTGGCTGCAGGATTCCAATCACATCGGGGGATTTTTAGAAAGATTAGAGCCACAATAGTTTTAATTGTGACCCCAAGCTTCGGGTTAATGACACCGATGCATGCCAATGGCAGTTTGTCATAAACTTGTTTGCAACGTGTGATTTGTTTAGACAGTATAGTCTGCCTTTTTCTGCCCCTAGAAGAAAATACCGTATATTGTGAAGCATTAATATGCATTTTACCTCCTAGAAAAAAAAAAATATGATGCATTTCCCCTTTAGCAACTAGAATAGATTCAGTTTTCAACAGCTTTTGGGCTATTTCTATGGTAACAACTGCCCATCCATCCAGCATGTGTTGAGGTCAGATGTTAGTGGTATTGGAAGACGGGGCCTGGCTCACAATGTCTGTTCTAGTTAATCCCAAAGGTGTTTGATGGGGTTAAGGTCACTGCTCTCATGTTCTTCCACAACAAAGTCATTCAATCATGCCAGTATGGAACATGCTTGGTGCGCCAGGCCTTTCTGAAAATTTGTTGGAACCATAGAAATGACTAAAATAGCATTATTTTGAAGACCACATCAGCAGTAAGTGCTTCTTCTTGTCGGGAAAGAAAATTTGTACTTCCATCATCATTTGGGGAAATGACATCCTGTGCGCATCTTAAAATTTGAAGTTTGGTAACAGAAAGTAGACTGCGTTCGGCTTAAAAAAAAGGGGCACATCTTAGGGCGCACTCACACTAGAGCCATTTTGTACCGTATTGAAGCCTGATTGCCTGATTTTTGTACAAGTGCCTACACATCATCTACCATAAATATAAATAAATGTAAATATTTACATTTAAATACTAAAAATGTCAAGTTAATGTTTAGACCAGAAGTGCATGTACTTAAAAAAAAAAATTCACACTCTGCACGTTTAATAATTTGCAGTGGTGGCCCGTAAATTTTGTTATGATTTCATATTAGGCATTTTTATACTGTACAACTGCATTCATGGCTATGATTCATATTAAAATCATTCAAACAAACTAATTAAATTTGAACATATTAATATTAATGGATAACAATATTACAATATATATACAGTGTACTGACATTCATGCTACTAGCTCATCGTGTGAAGACATAGTTTGGCAGATTAAAAATATATCACTCACCAATTGAACGTGCCTTGGGACGCCGTATCACAGGTGAAGTGTTTACAAAGGTAACTGTGTCTTGAGATGTTGCTGTGCGTTTGTCCTGAGACCAGCTACGACTCATCTTTAGCACGCAGTTTTTGCCTGTGTATTAATGGGCGGGCTAGCTGAAGATAGCAGCTTGAAGCTAACAGACAACCCCGTGTGATGGTCGCGTTTTTATTTTTATTTTTATGTGTCATCACAACATCTTTGTTATGCCGGCGTAGCTTCAATGAGAAAAGTCTTTTGATTCTAAGTGTTGAGCAGAAATGGGTCAACAACGAAAAAGCAATTATGGTGGTTCTGTGGTTTACAAAAGTCCGGCGGCCGTGAAAGGGACTTTTTGTGAGTGATTCACAGACTTACTACCACGGAAAGTCTGTGGCTGTCACGGTCCGGCCAAGGAGCGGAGTTGAGTCCGCCGGCGTGTGGAGTAGAGGACCCAAAATGCAGGAAGGCAGGAGTGCGGGTTAGACTGTTATGTTTTATTGTACAAACTCAAAATCAAAACGACAGCACAAACTCCGGGGGTGACCGTGACAATGGCAATGATCCCACAAGGGACTGATCACCACCCGGGAATTAAATGCACCCACACTAATTAGGGGATTAGTCACACCTGGGGCCAGGCACAAGTGGCTGAGGGCCCGGATTGGTCAGCCTGCGGAAGGGCAGGCATCCACTCAGGACCAATCGGGGCCCTCAACCAAGGCCAGCTCTACCCAGACATGACAGTACCCCCCCCTTAAGGGACGGATCCCAGACGTCCTAAACAAAGTCACCGTCTGTAGTGGGACCCGGATGAAGGCTCCGGCGTAGAGTCCAGGGAATGCAGCGGCACAGGCGATGATGCCAGGGGCTGCAGCGGCACAGGCGATGATGCCAGGGGCTGCAGCGGCACAGGCAAATGATGCCAGGGGCTGCAGCGGCACAGGCAAATGATGCCAGGGGCTGCAGCGCAGGACGTACGCCGCCGGAACTGGAAGCGGGCGCTGTACGGGGGCCGCCAGAACTGGCAACGGGCGCTCAACCAGCGCCGCCGGAAACACTGGCAACGTGCGCTCCGCGAGCGCCACCAGAAACATCGGCAAGGGCGCTGCCATCAGCGCCGCCGGAAACACTGGCAACGTGCGCTCCGCGAGCGCCGCCAGAAACATCGGCACGGGCGCTGCCATCAGCGCCGCCGGAAACACTGGCAACGGACGCTACACGAGCGCCGCCAGAAACATCGGCAACAAGCGCTGCACGAGCGCCGCCAGAACTGGCCACGGGCGCTCCCCACGCGCCGCTGGAAACTGGAAGCGGGCGCTGCATGCGCACCGCCAAAACAGGAACGGTACCTGCCTCTTTTACAGCTGGGTCCGTTTATGGTGGGATCATTCTGTCACGGTCCGGCCAAGGAGCGGAGTTGAGTCCGCCGGCGTGTGGAGTAGAGGACCCAAAATGCAGGAAGGCAGGAGTGCGGGTTAGATTGTTATGTTTTATTGTACAAACTCAAAATCAAAACGACAGCACAAACTCCGGGGGTGACCGTGACAATGGCAATGATCCCACAAGGGACTGATCACCACCCGGGAATTAAATGCACCCACACTAATTAGGGGATTAGTCACACCTGGGGCCAGGCACAAGTGGCTGAGGGCCCGGATTGGTCAGCCTGCGGAAGAGCAGGCATCCACTCAGGACCAATCGGGGCCCTCAACCAAGGCCAGCTCTACCCAGACATGACAGTGGCTACACCTTGTTGTTGTCATGGTTACGCCTGACAGTATCGCGGCAAACTCTCATTAAAGTTTTATTATTATTATTATTATTATTAGGACAAGTACTGATTGTGTGGGACATGACTCCAATTTGAGGGACGTGTAAATTGAGCTTCAAACGTGCTACGCGGGACGGTTGGTCCACCCTATTTGGTGACAAAAAGTCGACTCGTTTTTAGACTCGCAAAAAAACAAATGGTCTAAATGGTGGCGCAGGTCGTGTAATGCAATTTTAGTGGATTTGACGAAGGTTTATGCGAAAGAAAACTCCTCATATGTGTGGAGTTATACTGCACTTTGTTCTATGGACACGGAAATAGGGCCCATAGTCTTCAAATTTTACAAAGACAAAAATATAGTTACAAAGTAACAGTAAATAGCCAGTTAAAATGCATTATAATAATCATTACAGTACTTTGTGTTGTTTTCTCCAATGTGTTAAATGCGAAAGAAGAAGTAATTTTTTCCCCACAGGGAATCTTGGAAATTTGCGTTGAACTACTTCTCTCATTGTCATCCCATGAACAAGGACATGGTGTACTGAGGCTACAATACTTGCCGCAATTTCCTCCGTGATGATTGTTCTTGGTTTTCCTTGGCCTCTTCCTCATCCCCGCAGTTCTTTTCTACTATCTCTTATATGACCGCCTCAGCCTCTCTGAATGTTTATTTGTATTGTAGATGAAAGCACATGTGCCACCTGAGCACCCTGAACTGGATTTTATCCTGCCCAATTGGTCTGATTAATACAGATTATATGTGTTTGAGTTGTTTTCTATAAAAGATGATAGTTACTGTTTTGCAACCCTGTTTTAGAAGATTTTTCCCCCCAATCCTTCTCAAGAGCTACCTTCTTTTTTTTACCTAAAATCGTACTTAACCATGATCCTCCACGATGAAGAAGAAGCTTGACTTGCAGGTTTGTTTGGATTTTAGAGTGTTTTATTCAGAGATATAGTAAAGCACTCTGAAAGCTGAAGTCTTTCCTCCTTGTTGCTGTTGTAAATTGTGACCAGAACTAATGCTTGACAAGATAACCCGGTTATTGCATATATTAAGAGCTCTTTGTGAGCATAAGCCAATGAAGGGCTGAAAATTCCTGCTGACTTTTCACCCCTTATGTTGATCTTGATCCACATTCATGAATAACATTATCCTTCCCCACTTGGATAGTATTCAGTCTCATTTTTTTTTTAATGTAATGTCCATATTGTATGTCAACATACAGTATAATTCCATGTTCAATAATATGATGGTAATTATACGAGTACTCTTATAACTCATTCAAACCCCAAAACGTATAAACACGTTTTTATGTTTTTTTATGGGGAGTTTTATGCTAGAGCATACAGAAGGCATTTATATAGCTTCTGACATTAAGAGGTCGCTTAACGCAATGTGGCAGCAGAGTATAAGAGATCAGCCAGGGCCATTTGGCAACAAGCTCTTTTTCCCAGTGATTTCAACAGGTTTGTGAATAATGATGAAACTTAACTATATTCCAATGCTAATTGCTGTAAAATGGAAATAGATACAAATATACTTTTTTCCCGATGAAAGAAAAGACGCTAAACTTTTTTTTGGTAGGTTCCATGGTTTTATAGCAAAAGAACAGAATATTCTGTGGCCTTGCAAAATCACTCAAAATCCAGTAAAACAGCCGGGAGCGAAGGGGGTTGCTTCAGTGAAAATGGCTGGAAGTGAATGAGTTAATGTACACTGAATGACTTTTTTTGCGCATCGCTGTTATGGGGTCGAAACCTCTTCAAGGATCTTTGTACAGTTTGTCACTTTTTTACTCGCGACTGCCACCTCTGGCCCAAAGCGTTACTGCAACATCTGCGTCAGTCTCGTCCATGGTGCGCGTGCGAATACGTGCACGATCTTAAAGCCACACCCACAGTTGACAAACAAAGATATGACTTCAAATGAGGTAAGAAAAGCTCCGCCACTCGCCTCCGCAAGAAAACTGTGGAGTGTGAGGTTCCGCACACTCTACTATAAAGGGAAGATAAAAGCTGATTGGTGCAGTCATAGTAAAACAGTCAAGGCTCTTCGTACTCTTCTGGGCATTGGTGGAGCATGCATGATGTAGAAAAAACTTTAATATTATCTTTTTAAACTGCACAATGCAACTTTAAGCCACAATTTGGTAAATTTACAATTTTTTCACAAATCTATGCTATTGGTCAGTCCACGTGTGGGTGTTATTTTTTACGAATTATTGGCTAATCTGTGTGTTAAAAATGGCTTGTGCTCTTTGACGATGCAATATTGTTAACGGTTGATCAAACATTGCATTTTTTGGGGTCTCCTGAAATGTGCAAATTTGGGAGGTATGAGGTTTTGGCCCAATGCCAGCGGTATGTTACCATAAGTGCTGTCACTATCGACTTTAAAAAATAAAATAAAATCGATTAATCTGTCGATTATTCAATCGATTACTCGACTCGATTTAATTTTGCATTAATATGTATAAAAACAATTCCCTTGATTACTGTTTAGTTCCAGTTATTGGTGGTTATTTCATACTTTTTATTAGTATATAGCCCTTTTTAAAAAAAGGGGGGGAGGGTTGTTTTACTATGTTCAGTCATTGTTTTCCAAAGTAAAAACAGATGTTTAATGTCTTATTTTGATTGAACATAGAAAATAATCAGTCTTCTTCCATGAAGGACAGTCAACAATTACTGTTGATAAATCAGAAGATTTAGACAATATTGAATAAAAAAAATGGCTCCATATTAAAATAGTTGTCGATTAATTTGATAATCGATTACTTGTTGATTAATTCAATAATTTTGACAGCTGTAGTTA
Source organism: Vanacampus margaritifer (assembly GCF_051991255.1). NCBI lineage: Eukaryota > Metazoa > Chordata > Actinopteri > Syngnathiformes > Syngnathidae > Vanacampus > Vanacampus margaritifer. The sequence goes on along the minus strand of NC_135438.1, from coordinate 20,449,367 downwards.
CCATCTTCAAAAGAGTGCTCTTTCAACTACCAGTATGTATATTTAATTAGAAAAACAGGAAGTTATAACGTGTGTGTTTGCGTGTGTGTGCGAGGGGTACTCCAGTGGGTGGAGGATTAGCAAGGGTAAATTGGGCCAAGACTTCAGAGTGGACCAAAGGGGGTTCAAGCACAAGGTCATAAAGCATTATTTTCTATATTTGGTGTGAGAATTTCAGGTCCTGCGATGCGGTGCAGAAATTCAGGGCAGATGAAAAATGGTTCCACTCTGTTTGGTAAACAGTTGGTCATAACTACCACTGAACACTGAAGTCACTGCATCATCGCACTTGGTAAATGGTCGATGTTTTACCGACTGACTCTGGTGTTTTCATTTTAGTGCGCATTTGGGTCATTTTGCACAAAGCCATGTGGAAATCTGAACGGAAATTTATCAGCATACACTATTTTAGTCATGTTTTATCGTTGCCATAGATAAATTCCTTGTTTGTAAAATGAGTAACCCCATTGTGCAAGCACACGATCCTAGGAAATATCCACTTGTCTTTTTTCTCAAGGAAAAGAAGGTAAATTGTGGGATTTAAAAGGGCTCTATGAGACTGCATTTTGTGTGTGTGTGTGGGGGGGGGTAGAGGAGACACAAAAAGACGTACGCCTAATAGCATCTTGGCTGTAATGAACATAGTTTGTGCAGACTTTCTGAGGAGGATCATGATTATTGTCAAAGAAGGGAAGAAATAATAACCCACATTAGGCTATAAATACAGAATAGAATGAGACGAGGTGCTCAGGTCAGTTCCAATAATGATTACCACACAAGACAGGATCAATAAACAACCATGTATCTGTTACAAATTGACTATGGTGTGCATATGTCATGTGTATTAATCATTTAAGATGGCCATTTTAGTGGACAGCACACTTGGAATCCTACATTGGTGTATGTGTGTGTGTGTGTGTGTTTTATGATGATGCAAACAGACTGCTATTGGTTTAGTCACATGGATAGGCAGATTCCTCTTTTAAATGGCCTGATAAAGTATGCTAATGTGACAGGATCATTATGCTCAAGACTGAAGGCATTGGAAATGATAGTGGGGAAAAAATGTGCTGATATTTACTCACATGTATATTCATAAAGATTGCAGACGGTTTTTGTAACTAAAAAGCCAACAGTGTCTCCGTGGGTGGCTAATTGTGTGCAAATCCACACAATGAGTTAAATTCCTATCCTAAATCTTGATGCTGTTGCTGCTCTGGCCAGAAGATGGCAGTAAAGTCTTTCCACACAGAGCCAGTTGAGCGGATCCACATTCATGAAACATTTTGGCATCAAAATATAAAGGTCTGAATCACAGACGCATATTTCATAATGGGTGCTTCAAAAATAATATATTTTTTACCCAATTTTCTCCTGCTTCAGTTCTCCAATTCACTTTCTGGTGCCAAGTGTCACTCAAAACAATCACTGTAACATTTGCCATTGACTGAACTAAAGAGCTAAAAATCATAGGACTATAATTAAAATTTGTCACATCTAAGATTGTGTCTGTGTGCTGAAGGTGTCTCATTTGTTTCAAAGGTTATTTAAAGCTGTAAACCCGACAATACTGTGCAAAATGTGATCCCGGGGGTAGACGGGCAAATGTTTAAAAACTATCACCATAGCAACAACACACAGTAGTGGAGAGAAATCACATAGCACACACCGGGGATGACACAGACTGTGTATTTATTCGATACTTTTGTTGTAAGACACATGCACACCAACGTATTATTTCTGATGGTTTGAACTTAAAGTCATTATCCCTAATCCAGTTTTGTAATCTTTCTTTCATGCTGTTATATTAATGTCACCATGGCGTCTTGGCCTCTGCACCAGATCAACTGAAGTGGGTGACACAAATGAAAATGGGTTAAATCCTGTAACACTCTTCAAATGTTAAGCCTTGCTCTCAGCATAATTGCATACACTTTGTCAAGATTTGTTAATTTGCTGTTAGTGGGGAGAAAAACATGGCCAGCACTTTGTATCAACAAGCCATTTTAGTGCTGAGATTTTTTGTTGTATTGTCATTTAAAATGATTACAATGACAATGACATCCCTCCAAAAGCTGATTTGTGAATTTGAACCTGTGTGGAGCTTTAAAAGCCGTAGAAGAACTATTGGAGAGTTAATCTCATAAAGCCAACAGATTACTGGAAATTCTTTGAGAGTCAACGCATTGGGCCATTAGCCCAAAGTGCCTCCTTGGGCTCGACATTTCTTTCCAAATATATTTCTTCTCAATCCCTATGATGCTCTTCCAATTCTTTCTTGGCGCTATACTTATATTCAATATACGTAATAGCTCCACAGAGATACATTATATGTCGGCATCTGGGCATGTGTGTGCGCGGCTGAGCGGCTGCACGGGTTGGCCTTGTTTTGCCCTGCCTGTGCATGTTTCAGCCTACGTGAGAGCAAGACCCTCGGATAAACAGGAAGGAATATTTCATTATCAAATGTCTCTCTCAGTCTGCTCGTGGTTACACAAGCTAAAGCAGGCTTTATGAACCCTTGTCACACTGCTCCTTTCCATTTTACTCAGATTACATGTGGAAGCTGGGGATGGCACACAGACACTGCGTTGGATGCAAGAGAAAGGGGGAGGGGGGTGGGGGGGGGGCTAACGAATATGATAAGGGGAGAACTGAGGAGTGACTGTGAGCCGGTGGGGGGTTACATGTATTAAATCCTATTCTCTTCCATTGATGTCCGAGGCAGATGCCTATTTGCCATTTCGGCCATTAGCCGAGCAGTGAGGTATACACAACAGCGCAATGACACACACACACACACACACACACACCAATGTAGCCCTTGGTGCCTCGCTGTATCGATTAGAGTAGGAAGTTACACAGTTATTTCTGCAGGTCTGTCATCAACTGCTGTCCCCCTATAGCTGTCGGAGATTACAACCAGCGGGAAGCAAAGGATAAGAACATTAGAAACAATATCATGAAACACACAGAGGGGCATTCACTCATTTTTTAATTATTTTTATTCTTGTCACTTCTACCTGTTCACGATCACGGATGATTAGTAAATGCATTTTTATTTACACAACGCGTTGCAGAGAGAGGAGTTACAAAGTGATTCACATAGATCAAATAGTACATTCACAACCACAACATTTTAGTTACTAAAAATCAAAAGTTAAATTAACACCAATCAAAGCAATCAAGCTCCACTGAAATGTGTTTGTCATTGTTTTGGAAAAATGCCCACTGACTCTTAGTGCGAATGAAAGTGAATCACACATTTCGGGGGAAATCGACTTTAGAGCACAGGGATTGGCATCAGGCAGCTCACGACCACACTTTCAGTGGCCCCCTGATTAAAAAACAAAACAAAACTAGAGCTGCAAGCAGCTATAAAGGGCCCTCACAACCCTGGCCACGTTGAGGTACTTGCATGTCGGGGTACTGTTACATAGGACAAGGACCGTCTAAAATGTAAACGTTTTTGCCAAGCCTTGCGTTTCATTAAAAGGCCAAAAATGATGCGCAATTCCAAAAATAAAATCAAAATTCCCCAAATAAAATCAAAATGGAGGACTTCCTGTTAGGTTTAGCATATGGCTACAGAATACTGTTACTGCTGCTAATGCTGTCTTGGGCTGATAGGTATGCATCATAATTTTCTAGCTGAATCATAAAATTAGAAATAGAGGGCGCTATTGAGATATTTATTGGAAATTGCACAAGAAATCTCTAAAATATTCCTTTCCGTGACAGGTCTGATGTGTGTGCAAAGTTTCATGAGCCCATGTTTATACCCTCAAACGATGCATCGCTACGGCAACGGCGTGCAACAAAATAAAAAGCTTTTCTTCTTAAACATCTGAAGATGAAACACACCAAGTTTGTAGACGATCGGATACATTTTGTAGGAGGAGTTCGTTAAAATATGAACCCATGAAACAGCCCACAAAAATGGCAACGAATTCCAAAGTAAATCAAAATGGCGGACTTCCTGTCTTGTTTAGCATATGGCTCCATCAGACGTTTTTGTGCGGCGTAGGCTGTTACATGCCTCCAAATTTTTGTGCCTCTAGCTGATTCGTACAAACGGGACTGCGCCATTAAGTTGGAATTTTGAAACTCAAAACTTGATGCCCCGCCCCCGACAAAAACTTTACATTTAGCCAAGTTTGAAGGCAATCGGATTAACCATGTAGGAGAAGGGGGCAAAAGTATTACCTCTGTAAATGTGCAAAAAATGACCAAAATTGGACATTCAAATACTCATATCTCACTTCCTGTTCATTTTAGTGTACAGCTATCGAAATCGTTTTTGTTCGTCTGGATGTGCTACAGGTGCCACACAATTTTTGTAGCCGTGGGTCAAACGTAGCGGGACAGGGCTCCGTTAAACCCATTTAGGGGGCGCTACAGTACCATTTTTTTGTACTTGTGTATGGCAACTTTAAAATATCAAATTTTTCGGCAGGCCCGATGTGTGTGTAAAGTTTGGTGAGTTCTTGTTCACATTTTGTGTCTCAAAAACACCATCATTTGCGGAGAATAGTAATAACGAAGAATACTAATAAGAATAATTCCTACAGAAACAATAGGGCCTCGCAGCGCCCCTGCCACCGCCGCCGCTGCTTAGGCCCTAAAAAGCTATTTTTTTCACAACCCCCCCTAAATTCTTTATGAAATGCTGATAATCATTTTATGTTTTCAATGAAACGCACACAAAAAAAAACAGCAAAACAACAAAAAACAGCTCTGTGATTTTCATCTTTTACTTTCAGTACAAAATGTAACGTTGTCTTACTTTGATTCACAGAATGAATTGCAGGTGTTCATCAGTGAGGCAACTCATAGGTAATGTTTTGTTCATTTTGACTGCAGAGAACAGCTGCTTCTTCTAATTTGTGGTACCCAGAGCCACATTTAGACAGATCTACAGAATATATGTGGGTTTGAAGTGTGTGTGTCAACGATGCATCACATCACGGCATAAAACAAAACAAAACTGTATTGTGTGTTTTGCAATATAGGAATCAGAAGAGGGAGACATTTATTATTATTATTATTATTATTATTATTATTATTATTGTTTACATATTTTAAGAGAAAGATTTAACTCTAAATTCAAACTGCATCAATATTTTCATGTTTGTTGTAAATAAACCACCAGATTTAATTGACCAATTTAACATCGCTGGCCATCTGTTTCCGACCTCATTAATCAATGGCTTCTGAAGAACTGCTTGTCATCTGTAATGAGAAGATACTTATCCTGAAGATAGCTATTTTGCTTGACCAATGCCTCGTTCTTTTTCTCGACCTTACTAAAGAGAGCAACCTTTTCCGTTTCTAGGCTTTCATAGGTTTTGCCTATTGTCTGACTTTTTTCTTCAGCTGTGCATTTCCACATGCTGATGGGACTTGCGTCATTCACAAACAACACAATCATAAGTAGGGGGCGGGAGTTACATGATTTTTTGTATTTGATCATGTGTGTGCCATACACATTGTGTTGCTTGGCAACCTGTTCAGCTTTCACTTGCTCTGAACCGCCTTCTAATCGTTCAGTTATGAGCATGATATTTTAATTCTGAAATTGCTGTATTGGATAAAAAAAATTAAAAAATGCTCCTTGAAAGTAACCTGTAGATAAGCCGCACACATCACTGGCAAGGATCAGCATAATTTCTGTATCCACTAAACTTGGCAATTTATGTAATTTATTTTATTTTTGTTTTTTTATCAGTTAATTTAAAGAAGCATTGTGGACTTTTTTACTCGCTGCCACCTCTGGCCAGAGGCGGACTTACCATTAGGCAAACCTAGGCAGTTGCCTGCGGCCTCATGTTAATAGAAGGCCTCATAAAATTCCTCATACACTAATGTCCAACATAGTTTTTACTTATTTACGCACAATAATTATGTTTTTGATCCAAATCGTTACAAGGCTTCTTGTATCGTATATCTTGGGAGTTATTCCTAAATTTTTAAATGCTTGAATTTGCAGGAGCGGGATTTCAAACGGAAAGGTGCTGTGCCACTGAAGACTCAGGGTACTGCAGCATTGCTTAATCAGAAGTAGGCGTTCTAGAAGCATAAATGTTATATGTGTAAACCAATATACTTTAATACATTGAAAGGAAATTTGACATTGTTTTCCTCTATTCTTCATCACTCAATGTTCAGTCAATAGTTATAATTTTACAGCAATGTACATGACTGTCAAATTAAGTGAAGTGTCTAGTCTAGCACCGCGTCAATATATATACATATTCTAACTGACTTCAAAATTCACAGACACTTTTGTGAATTAATATTTCCATCACGACATTAATCACATTCCTTCCACCTTATTTAGTTGTTCAGACAAACCAACCTGAAGCGTGTAAGACACGATGTATTGCAATTATGCTACATTTGCCATTCGGTGGCGCTGCGCGACAACTTTGGTGTTCAAATGGGGGTCACGTGTTTTTGGTGGTGACGAAAACGCCAACAGCCGTCTTGGTTAAAACAGCGAAATATACTCAAAAATACAAATAATACCACTTAACGTTAGTTTGAGATAAGATTAGGTTATGTTTAGTGTTATAGTTACGTTTAGGCTTAGTAAAAAAAAGTAAGACGGAATTGGAGGTCAAGTGTTTCCGATGGACCTCCACTCGTCCATGGTCTGCACCTAGACTCTTCTCAAGGGCGTGAAGTGACGGCAGTGAGCGAGACTAGAAAGGAGAACATCAATTTTTTTTTTTTAAGTATCCCAGTAGGGCCGAAAATATTTTTGTTTTATTTTTTTGTGTTCATTGACATGTTGTTTAAAGTGTTATTTTTCAAAGGGGGTGTTGTACTGTACAATAGTGGAGAGTGCAGTATTTGCCTCAGCTCAGAGATACAGCGAAGCAGACAAAATCCTCAAATTTCTACATTAGCATTTGACAATAGTGGTATTGGTATCTGTGACTACTCAAAAATGAACTAATAATTTTGACTGTTTAACTACATTTTTATCTTGTTATCAGTGCTTTGTGGTTAAGGTTAATATATATATATATATATATATATATATATATATATAAAACCTATTCTCAGCTTTGTGCAACGAGACAGATATTATGAAGAATGAAGCTCCAGAAGCTTTTGAAAGGATTCGTGTTGATTCTTTTTACTTTTAATTCCCAAGGACGTTTGCCCTTACATTTTTTTAATCCTCTAAAATGTGAAATGTAAAAAAAGTATTTCAATAATATATTTGCATGTCTTTATGGATTCTCACTTTAAATTATGTAAAAGGGGCTAACTTAAAAAGATTTGCTTCTTTCTGCCCCCTCTCAAACTTGCATCTTATTGTGCTTTTTTTCTTTGTTCTGTTTATATTACTCTGCTTGTTTGAGACAAATCAAATCAAATGAAAAGTAAATGACAAAGACTTAACAGATGTCTGTTCAGCAAGTGGAACAATAAGGCCCTCTACTGGATTACTAAGACACTACAACAACGACACGTATTTCATCGCGGCTACAGGCGATAAACACACAGACAATAAATTACAAAGATCGAGTTTTTAATGGAGTCTACAAAGAATACCAAACAATACTGAATATTTGCAAAACGTGTCAGTCCCCGAAAATGGTCTGGCTAGAAACAATGGAAAAACTGCACAAGGCATAAAAGTTAACATGGCGTTGTGAATCGATGCGTTTATATTTTACATTGATGCATATTTTAAGCAGTTTACATCCATATTGCATTTTTTCGATGCATGGTTACATCCCTAAGGGCCACCTTCAGACTTGACTGAATCACACCTCTGATGGTTGCGCACACATATCCAGGTTACAAATGGTGGGTGTGTCAGAAGCCTAAAATTGGTGACAAAGGGCAGGACCATGACAAGGACAAAAGCCACATGGCTCCTCCTGAATCTGAGATTTTACTTCCTGACAGACTTCCTTCTCTGTCTGCTCCCTTATGGGAAGGCATGATGGTGGAATTGAGGCGGTCTTCCAAGTATTCTGATTCACAATGAATTGAGTCGAGGTCAACAGCACACCATCCTCACTACTATGTTGATGGTGCACTGTTTCTCCCTCCTAAGACGCTGGATGGTAGACCAGAATTTCCTCAAAGCTGTCCAGAAGTTGTTTTCCATAACCTCACTGAACTACTCGCGCCTGAGTTTTTGCATTAGTGACCACCAAAGCTGCATTCCACTCTTTGGGTGCCCTAAGCTTAAAAGTGTCAATTCACCTTGAATAAAATAAATTCAGGGTCAGAATTTTATTTTTATTTTTTTGCAGTGGGTGGGCATTTCTCATGCAACGATAATAGTTTGCATGACTTAAAGACCCAACCCCAACCTTTTCTTACGCAACGGACTGGTTCAAACAAGTTTTCGCAGACCAGCAATCATTCGCAATTCACACGGGTTGGGGTGATCAAAAGATGACACGATTGATTGCTGCTTTGGTCTCGTGGCTGCACAGCTACTTAGTAGCGGCTAAACTGCTAATGGTACGTCGGCAGCCTGTGCATGCTTTCCACATATTGCTCCACTAGCTTCTTCTAATGATTCAACAGGATTGTTGTGTTACCTGTTTGAGTACTTAGTCTTAATTTACTTCACAAGATAGCAACAGGAAAACGACGGGGAAGAACGATCTTGTCGAAACGGTTTCATCTTGAGAAGATGACGCCAAGTCATGGCTTGTTTAGCTGCGCGTTCGGTCATTGTTTACTTCTTGTTTCTTTTACTTTCTGTTTACGTCTTCAACTTGCCAACCGCAGAAGAGAAGAAAAACCTGCTCTGATTGGCTGATGTCACGCACATTTCCATCATATCTGATCACTCGCTGATGCACCCCAGCTCCATGTCATTGTGATATGACAATTCTTAACCATGTAGCACGGAGCCCTATTCATATTGCCCTTTGGAAAGTAATCGACAGATTTTAGGATATTTTGGAGCTGATGTGTATGCTTCGAAGAAGAAAAAAAATCTGAGCTTCATGAGAAATTTAGGTTGCAATGCGGCTCTTCTGATTTTGGTGCGACTATGACAGAGATTTTTGATCTGGGAAATAAATTATAAAATGATTCCAAATGCCCCCTGCAATGTGATCACGTAGTCTTTATTTCTGTTTGATACAATGAATGAGTTTTTTCGTGTTTGAAATATCTCACTGTGTCCCATTGAACGCAGAGTTTACTGCCGAACGTTAATGACGTGCTTGGTTTTCTATTGCTTCTCTCCATGCATCTCTGGATCGTAGAATGTAACCCCTTTTTTTTGTGTGCAAAACCTTGTTTATGTAACTGACAATCACAATACTCTAAAGTGTTTGTTTTATGTCTTTAAATAAAAACAAACTTCTTAAAGCTTGACTGCATCCATTACTGCTGGTGCCCACCAACAAGTTTGAGGGTTGCCACCACTACAGGCACCAAATTGTACCTGCATCTTTCCTCACCCTCAGAGTTGACAGCTGTGCCCTTCTCTTCACCCAAAGCGAATCTCGCACGCCGTGAACTTCAGCAGGTTCAAAGCTCTGCCGCCTTTTAGATTTCTCTTGAAATGCAAAGTGCATTACAAATACAATTTATTATTATTATTATTATTATTATTATTATTATTATTATTAGCGCTCGAGTACCACCAGATCACCACCATCTTACAGCAACTCCATTTGCTCCCAATTTCATACAGAATTAAATTCAAAATGTTTTTACAGACATTCCTGCCAATTCACAGTCTTGGTCCTATGCCATCCCTATTTACTCACTCCGATTCTCTTCCACTTCATTGTGGCCCCTGCTCAAATCAGCAACATGGGAAGCAGAGCTTTTAGTCGCTCTGCTCCACATCTCTGGAACTCCTTGCCACCTGTCATCTGAAACCTCAGCTCTTTTGCCCTTGTCCAAACCAGATGCCAAACTCTGGTTTTGACAAGGAGAAGTTGGTAGAGAACCAACTTTTAGCCTTGGTTCAAAAATAGGGGTGTCAAGCGATTAAAACATCCATCCCTCCATTTTCTTGACCGGTTTTTCCTCACAAGGGTCACGGGGGTGCTGGAGCCTATCGCAGCTGGCTTCGGGCAGTAGGCGGGGTACACCCCGAACTGGTTGCCAGTCAATTGCAGGGCACACAGAGATGAACAACCATACTCACAATCACACCTATGGAAAATTTGGAGTGTTCAATTAACCTGCCATGCATGTCTTTGGAATGTGGGAGGAAACTAGAGTACCCGGTGAAAACCCACGCAAGCATAGGGAGAACATGCAAACTCCACCCAGGAAGGCCGAAGCCCGGACTTGATCTCACGTCCTCTGCACTGGGAGGCAGACGTGCTAACCAGTCAGCCACCATGCTGCCCGCGATTAAAACATTTAATCGTAATTAATCACGACTTCAAGTGAGCTAACAATTAATTTAATACATTTTATATCTGTTCAAAATGTACAATAAAATGTACAATAACATATTTTTCCCAAGTTTTCATACTCTTGTTAACATAAAAGTGGAAAACATGTTAAACTAATAGAAATATGCCTGCATTTTTAGTCATTAATACAGTAATTTAATAACTCATAAAATTTATTTAGAATTAAAAAGATGTACAGTACGGTAAAAAACAAGTGTGAGATTAATTTGTGTTGAGGTAATTTTTCTGCCACTAAATGGCATAATTGCATTTGTAAGACGATGGTGACATTTCAGTGCATTTTTCTTTTCATTTTTCACTTTTCATATAAGAGCTATCTAATATTTAACATGAAGTAACTTGTAAAATTCTGCACATTATTTAAATTGTAAAACAGAACTTGACCCCAGTCTCCACAAATATATGCATTATTATTAAATTTATTGCTGCTAAATTTTGACGTGGCGTGCCTGCTGCGTTGCGACTGGAATTCCCGCAGTACAGGCTTTTTAACCCCTGGGCGTTATTTGTCCATTTTCTGGCTTTTTTATGCTTTTCTGTTTTTCATCAAAGAAAAAGTATTTGAAAAAAATACACTAGGGACCTGATATTTTACCAGGATTGTTTAAAAATGTAGAAGTTCAAATTGGCGCCATGCTGTAATTTATAATTATTACCAAACAGGAGGGAGAGATTCACGCGAAGTTGTTGTAATAATGCCCGATTTTGGCTCATTGACTCCCATTATAAATCACCGTTTTTGATATGCTGTAAACCTGATGTGTTATAATGTATTTTCCGTGATTACTGATGCAATCGCTTCTTTGACGAGTCATAAACATGAAAATAGAGGAATTTGTGTGTTTATAATGTTAACACAAAAATCCACTAGGTGGCGCCAAAGGCTAATAAATTAATACAAAATGCATGCATAAAAAAATTCTATTGTTATGACTTATGGACTTGTTTGAGCCTCTAACTATGTCATATGAAATATTCAAATTATTATTTTATTTTATATATATATGCAGCATAGTTAGTCTTGCTATTAGCATAATCCCGCTATTATTGTCCACAGGGGGCATTTAAAAATTTAAATAAAATAAAAAACTATATATGTATAGATAGGTCTGATGCCACTGAACATTTTGAGTGGTTGAAAGTGAAAAAAATATTCATAAATGACTAAGTTATCTCACTTCAAAGGAAATGCCTGATTTTGGCAAAATTACAAGAACTTAATCAAACTATAATAACGCCCAGGGGTAGTGAAGGGTGGTCACTGGCCATTAATCGTACCTTTAAAAAATTATTGGCGTTAAAGGAACTTTAATTTGCGTAACTCAAAATGAACGCACAATTTTGACAATCCTATTTAAGAACTCAGAGCCTTTTTGGTTAACATATTTATGCATTGTAATACACCACAAGTAACTGGTGAGACATGACGCATGGGGCACGGGAGGAATGAAGTAATCAGTGTACTCAAGAACGCATTACAGGATTTATGGATATGATAGGATTATGAATGGCTAGGTACAAAAAGAATGTAAGACTAGAACAAAAAGGGAAACGCATACAAGGCTGGTGGAGTGTGACGGATTAGAGAATAAAAGCAGGCTGTTGTCCGTTAACATGCCGTCTTTTAAAAGATGGTCCTCATCAGAGGTGGTGAAGATATTAACACTAACTCACACATTAAGTGACCGCTGATCAATAATTGCTGTGGAGTGAACTATCGATTGGAGTTCGTATATTGTGTGCATCCACAGTGCACCAGTAAGTTATTGTGCATGTACATTAAGTGTATTTCATCACAGTAGAGTGCATTTGTGGCCTCACATTTTCAAGTTGTAAGAGTTAAATGCCGGAGTGGAGTGCCAGTGACAGAAATACGGTACACTGATGTGGGAGAAAAATTTATCACTAGCCTCCCTCCTTCTCTTCACTGTCCCCTCACTCTTGCTCATCTCAGACACCCTGATGGGCCAAGGTCAGCCAATTACCCTTCAGTGACCAAGTCACGCCACACCACACACACAAAGACTGGCCTATATTATCTCATGTGTGTCTGAGTGTAGGGCAGTGGACAGCAGCCTGGCAAGCGAGATTCATGGTGAATATGTCAGCCATCAGGCTGGTCCTTTCAAACAATGCTTCACAATGTGCTTGACAGCCCTGAAAAACAGCCTGGTGCTTGGAAACTGCCAGCCCATCATCTCCACTCCCTCATCTGGGCTCTCTGACTCTCTCGCTCTATTTGTGCACTTATCGCCCGGCATCACTCTCTCCATATCTCATGTTCACTCCTAATTCACCCTCAAGATCACATTTTCTGTCACACACATGCTCTCTACAAGTCTTTATTTCCATTCTCTCCATCCACAATACTGACTGGCCGCTCCCTCTTTGTACTAAAGCCTTTGACAATAGTGGGGTTTCCATCCACCCATTTTTATTTGAATTGTCAAGAAATGCGAAAATAAAACTGAATGGAAACGCTAGAAATTCGAAAAAGGGCCAAAAATTCGCCCAAAAAAAAGTTTTTACACTTGGAGGGGGTGGATTTTGAATCATATCGAAAAAAGGAAAATGATCATTTTGGCTATGGAAACAGGTTTTGCGAATAAGCGCTGGTTCGCAAAACCTCACCTGGATATTACCTCACACGTACGTTTGTACTCACAAACCAATGGCGGACGATAAAGTAAGGTTTGTTTGGGGGGAGGACGAAACAGAAATCTTTTTGGAATTAATCAAAGAAGCGAATATTAATGCTATTTTAGATGGAAAACAGCAAAGAAACGCTACAGTGTATCAAGAATTACAAAAGCGAACTCATACGACGTCCATCGTACGGCGCAGTCGCTTCCTGTTTTTCTTCTTCTGTTAAAAGAAACCCTAACTGTAATGAGAAGTTTCTCTATATTATTTATTTGATTGTTACTAACATAACTATGGGATCCATTTTTCAAAAATCATTTCCAGTCTAATACATTCTGTAGAAAATGTATTTGGACGTACGCCGCCATTGTTATTTACGTCACGGCTGGCTCTCTGCCGAGCAACGTGATACGCCTATAAAGAAAGCAAGGTAAGTCTCTGTAACGTTCCTAAAGGGACGATCAAAACTTTACGTCACTACGCACTGAATGGGTGCGACGTAAAAAGCAATGGCGACGTATATCCAAACAAAGTTTCTAAAAAAAATATTAAACTGAAAATGACTTTTGAAAAATGAATCTCATAGTTATGTTAGCAACAACCAAATAAATAATATAGAGCAAACTTGACATTACAGTCGGGGTTCCTTTTAAATTACTGGTGGATCCCATCTCTATGGTGTATACTGCCACCTACAGCAGCGGAGCCCCCTCTCAATATTCGCAAAAGAAGAACAGATGGAAACAAGCAAAAGTCGCATGTCCGTTTTGCGGATTTTCAGTAAATTTGCCTAAAAAATTCAAAACAATTGGATGGAAACCTAACAACTAACAAATTTTCTTACCTGCACATGCATATGCTGTGAACGGACAGCAAATCACCAGATGACCCTTATTAGAAGCAGGCCACACACTATTTTAGTACATAACAGGCACTGACAGAGACGTATATTGCACACACGCATACACACACTTATGTACATTATGGTATTATCTAGACAGCTGGTGATATATCTTGGTGGGACACCAGCCCATAAAATTGCAGGGATGTGCAGTGCAGTCCCCTTCTACTCGGCAGAGTGCCTTTCCCGCACCTCCTTTCTCTCTCCTACTAGTCACATGCAATAACAGACAGCCCTGATTCACAGCATTCAATTTACACGGGCTCATAAGAACAAGTGATGGGCTCTTGGAGATTGGAGGACTACAGGTATAGGGTTGTGTGTGTGCGGTCAAGAGGCAAAAAGTGCTGACATAGTAAAATGAAAGGGAGAAGGGGATTTTTTTCACCCCAATATGTTAATTTATTATACTTATTACGATCACTCAGAGGATTTTCAAGTCACACGCCATATATTTTTGTTGCAGGAACCATATCACGCACATGCAGGCATACAAAGATAGATGTCAGTGTAAAAGGGTGCACAGTTGAGTGCCCTTTGCGCTGAGGTTGGGCTAGTGCCTTGCTCAAATGCATCTTGCACTGTAAAACCGAAAGTTCAAAATAATCAAATTGATTAAGTACACAATACTTAGAGTTTTATAAAAACTATTACTACTAACTTAACTTTTTTTTTTGATTGGTGCAACTTTGTATGCTAGTTTTTGGGTATAGATAACTTAGAAACATAAATTATCTGTAACTTAATAAAATGTAAGTAATTTAAAACTTGTTTATATTGTTTAAAAAAAAGGTAATATTTACCAATTTTTTTTTTAATATAGTACATACTAAAAATAAAACTTAAGGTATGTAATGCAATATTTTATGTTTTGTTTTGTCTATATGTTTCATAATTAATTTTATTTGTTAATTTGTAATTTTATTTTTGCCTTATTTTACTTTGCAGTTGACATTGTAAATGATAATCTGTTCTCAGTTTCCTTACACGGTTCTGAATAAATTTAACATAATTTATGTTATGTTTGGTTGCCTGTTCTCCACGTTACTGCGTGGGTTTTCTCCAGATAATCCAGTTTCCTCCCACATTCCGAAAAATATGCATGGTATGTTAATCGAACACTCTGAATTGTCCCTAGGGTGTTTGTCTGTGTGTACCCTGCGATTAGCTGGCAACCAGTTCAGGAAGAACTGAAGACCGCTGGGATAGGCTCCAGCATTCCCGTGACCCTCGTGAGGACGCAGTGAACTTATGATTTGGACTTCTGTTTTCATGCAGTAGTTTTAAGTTAGTAACTGAGAATAATTGAGTTGCTGCAACAGAAAGCTTCTAAACAACCATGTATCAAAAAAATGAAGTTGGGTGTAAACAATCCAAGTTCTGGAAAACTTTAACTTTTGAGTTGATCAACTCAATAAAAAGTAAAGCAAATACTCCAAAAAATTGAGGCAAGACCTCACTTTTATTTTTAGTTCTGCTAACTTATTCGGGTTAACAGTGTGGCAGTCAGGTAAGTATATGTAGTTGTCAATTTATTTTTTGTCCATTGCATGACTCAAGCCTTGATTTTCCAGTACTTGCAGAACACCATATTAGTATGAGCATATTAGTATTTGCATAGTAGCAGCCTCCCCTGTTCATTAAAATGGTTATTGGACCTAGGATTGATTTCTGTTCACATTCAAGCATTCATTGTGTGTTGTCTCACTCCATGGTTGCATGCTTGGGCTTCTACGAGTTAGCTATTTTGTATATTGGGGGTTCATGGTTTGATATGTCAACAGGGGGGTAGAAAACAATGCAGAGAACAGATCGACCCCAATCCCATTCCCCATATGAATATGTATTATTCCAAAAGCCCTGATCCATATCTACATGCTGTAACTTTCAACAATAAGTCCTCATCTCTTTTCCACTCTTTGCACCACACAGTACAAGGTAGAACATTTTAAATAAGCTTTGACTGAAGTACACATCTACTATACATCTGAGATTTTTTTTTAAATATTATTTTAACCTTTTAACCAAACATTTTCTTTCTATGCAGAAAAAAAAAAACTTTAATGTGTTCAATATTTTTCATTTAGATCAAGGTCAAACATGTTCAGCATCACATTTGGTTAAAAGGGTAGAGTCATAAAATATAAGTCATATAGTTGATCCATTCAACTTGTTTTTGCTGTAACGATCCCTATTGCTAAGCATATAAGCAGGTACCAGCAGAATAAAACAGGCTTCTTAGTAAACGTAGCAAAATCACATCTCTAGACACTTTTTATGTGATATTGCTCCCCTGTCTATGGGCATTATGATGATGTGCGTGGTGGGAGGTGTTAAAAAATTGCCTTGCTTTTAGAACATAGCCCACTTGAATTCATAAACATCTACCTAAATGAGTACCTCCTTGAAATTTAGAATAATGTGAGCTATGATTCCGACATTTTAATGAAATGTTTGCATTGAACACTAGCATTCTATAAGAGTTCATTGGAAAAATAGAAGTTGATAGGTCCACATAGGTGTATATGGGAGCCTTGATTATAATAAATATGTCTTGGGTTAATAATAGTTTATTATTTACTGGGAGAAGTTATTACACGTTGTTATGATCAGGACCATTCAGCAGGTCATGTGGCAATGCACACGACCCGCTGAATGACCCTGGCCATTTGCTGGGTTAGTGTACGATAAGGATGAATGCACTGGTGAGTCAAGCTGACATTCATGCATGGTCATAACACATGATCTGCATTGTGCACGGATCATCCCTATTGTCCCTCAGGCTGACAGAGATGTGGCACACCAGAGTGCAATGAGGAGATATTTAACATTCACACTCTAGCCTGAGTGTGAGTTTCAAATGGTCAGTGACACCCAGTGTAGGTGATTCATATTCACAAGTACATTTGTGCAGCAAAGGTAAAGGTCTCTGACACATGCTCGATCATTGAGATTCATTATGTGCATGGTGCTGAAGCCATGGATATGTCAATAGATGGACATAGGATGAAGTGAGGCACCAGGAGAGACACAGCGGAGATTAGGCTGTCTTCACTGTCATCTCTTATTTGAAGAGGGATGCCCATGGGACCTCAGACCTCTGTGTTGCAAATGGACAGGACAGACACACACATACAACTACACACACTAACGTTAGTTGAGGCAATGTCTATACCAGTGATTCTCAACTGGTGAAACGGAACACAATTGTGGGTCATAGAGCCATTTGTATGGGTTTGTCGCAGACAGGGAGCAAAAAAAAAGTTTATAATGTGTCTTTTGATAAAAAAATTTTTTTAACTCAGTGCTGCAAATTGGCAGCGACAGAACACTCCTCATGTGGCAGTGACAATAAAGTATTATTCTATTCTACTCTAAAAATTGGGACTGTTAAAACTGTTAGTTGCAGTGATATGCAGGCTTCATTTCCAAAAAAGAAGACAAACTATTGATATTGGTCTTTCCTATAAAGAAAAGATCAGTGCCGAGATATACATTTTTGTACAAATATATTTTCAAGTTCATCCTCAGTTTTTTAATAAGATGCACTGAAAGGTAGCCTGGCAAGCCACACAAGTGGGTCTGGAGTTGGTCAGGTTTCCACTGACTGCTGTACGGCCCGGTTCAAAACAAACCGTCACATTTTCATTATCAAATTTGTTTATTATTTGTTTTTTATTTGTTTATTTGCTGTGATGTATCCTTTGTGAGAAATGTCACTCTTTAGTGGCAGAAGTACATCTTCATATTACATTCAAAATGGCGCACAGGAGAGACCATAGTTTTCATTCAGCTTTAAACCCAGAAACACATATTGCTCTATTTTTGTTCAAAGCGCAGTCTAACTGTGCACATGAGTGGAGTTGTCTTACTTTTGTTATTTTTGTAGACTATTTTTGTAGACCATTTTTGTAGACTATTTTTGCGCCCATCTTACCTTGCCACTCGCTGAGGTCGCCTAACTTGCATCGTTTACTCCGTGGCATTTTTACGTTATTTTCTGCCTCGACAGCAAAGTGCCACCGTGAATGGCATCCAGTTGTATTAATAAGACTGGGAAAAGCGCTACATGCTCATTTCATCAGAAAGAATGTGATTACAATCTGAGGGTCGCATACATAGAAGGTTGGCCATATTTGTGTGCCAAGCGTGGCAACTATCTAGACTAAGTGAAAATATGTAGGAAGCACTCACAAGTCGTTTTCTAGCGTCACGCCTGCTCTTCTTTCCACTGCTTGTTTCCAAACTCATTTGCTGTACCAGCGATGAATTTGGTTTCCAGGCTAGCTGAAAGGCACTTTAAACATAAGAAACTATGATATTCATATGTTTTCAAACAATACATGTTCTTTATTGTTCCTATCTTCTCTAAAAGTGTTTTGTGACTTACCGACAATAGAAAAATATGAGAATCAATAGTCTGCACAATGCAAACATACCGTGATACAAATTATTTTTAGCTGTCTTATGAGGCTATTGAGCTGCTCATCCCAGAAGACTGTCCTTGCATCATTTCCTGCATTAATGTGTACAGACAGAAAATATTTTACACACATCTCAGTGATCTTGTGCTTATCTATTTTATGTTTGTTTCTTGGCTCAGTGATTTCTTTTGCCAAATTACTGCCAATATTAACAAATTTCTCATTAAAATCATTAGCTATGTCTGAATTTTTTTCAATAACAATATTGTGATCTTTTATAAAATATTCTGGATGATCTATTTTGTTTTAGCTATTTTTAATGACATGATTTAGTATTTTCCATATTTCTTGTGTGTTGCTTCTATTCTGCTCTAGTAATGCATGGTAATAATCTTTCTTACTTGTTCGTATAATATTCAATAGTTTATTTTTGTAGGTCCCATAGTTCTCAATTTAATAAATATTTTGTATAAAATGTTTTTCTTTTTACTTGCATTCTCTATCACCTTCGTCAGCCATGCCTTTTTTAGACCTTTATATTTTTGTGTGTCTTTTATTAATGGACAGTGTTTATTGTGTAGAGAAATAATGGTAGACTGAAATGCACTATATGCGATGTTGGGATCATCATTTGAATAGACCTCAGACCAATTATGTTTTTCTAAGTCCATCTTAATTAAAGGCAGCCATGGAGCGTTGTGTTCTTAGTCTTGTTTCTGATGTGTAAGTTATTGTTGGTTTTATTTATTTTTTTATCAAAATAGTCTTGGAAGATGGCAAAGACCGGAAGATGATCACTTATATCCTTAATAAGAAGTCCACTTTCTATTTTATGGTCAATTTTATTTATAAATATGTTATCTATCAGTGTAGCTGTATCAATTGTTATTCTGCTAGGTTTCATAATTACAAGGAATAGATTATTACTATACATTGTATTTATAAAATCTGTTGTTTTCTGATACCCATTCGGATTTAACAAATCAATGTTAAAATCACCACACATTATTTGAGTTTTTTTTTTTTTTTTTAGTCTTTTGTGTATCTGAGAATGTCCATTAGTTTTTCATTAAATATGTCAAGACATGATCCTGGTGTATACATACAATTTATAATGACATTTGGTGCACTTTTAATCTGTACTTCAATGGTTAAACATTCCATTATGTGGTCAATGGTGGTAGTCAAATGTTCAATTTTACTGCTTCTTAGAGCTTTGTCTACATATATTGTGACACCCCCTCCCCTTCTATTTTCTCTATTTGTTGCAAACAATTCATATCCTTCCAGTCCCAGGGCACTAATTTTTTCATTATCAAGCCATGTTTCTGATACGACAATTATTTTGAATTTATTTAATTTATTCAGGTATTCTTTGATTTTTGTAAAATTTCTGTAGAGACTTCTACTATTGAAATGTATAATTGAAAGTGCATTTTCCATTTTTACTTACTATTATTACCAAATTATTCTCAGGGTGAAATGTTTTGTAGTCAGCGTATTCAAATGTTTTCAAGTCCATATTATTTGTGTTCATTATGTCCATCTTTCCTTGTGTTACTGTGTTGCTGTTGATATGTACTTGTGGTGTATTTTTGTCATCATCTACAGTGAGTTTATTGTATTGAAGGCCCTGGAGAATGTATATTTCTCATGCTTTTTGTGGATGATTTGCCTTAACTGAGAAGATCAAAACATGTACTGACTAGGAGGGAAGAGCAGCATTTACGAAGCCACTTTTCATCTTCAGGATTACCACAGGAATGTAGTTAAGTTTTTTTAGACAAACTAATATATGTGTATACATTTTGGGATGCTGTGCCTCCTACAAACACGTATAGCAGTTTTGATTATATAGACTGTCAAAAGAAATTGACTTGTGCAACACCGTACCCTATGCATATGGTAAGTACTAAGTTGAGCACAGGACCAGGGAAAGTTGTGCTATCTCCCTGTTTTCCCTCCCTACAAGCCTTCCCTCCTAACATCTGTCAAACTCTCCTCTACATCATCCCTCCTTTTTCTTTCTCCCTCACTCCTCCATACTCCTTCCTTTCATCTACTCATCCATCACGACATCCCCCTTTACTCTACATTCAGTCCAGGTTGCAGAAGGATACAAAGAGACGTTTCCTCTCTCACATCCTTGGCTGCTTTGTCAAGGGCATCAGTAGGGGCTGAACCCCTGTGCATTTTGCACCCGTACACACTGGGTATAATTCCTATTCTTTATGCCCTTATGTGACCTAGGATTTTTTTCATGTCAATGTAAACAGCACGATTATTATTATTTTTTTTTAAATCTGACCCAGGCAACCTTGTATGTGGATATAAATCGAATAGGTATTCGATGCAAGTACAGTCTTGGATGCTTAGATCGTGCTCGTCCGGCCAACAGTATACGTCATCAAAAGTAGACAAACATGACAATTTTTTGATAAAACTGGCAGAGCCAAAAAGATATGGAGGACAAAGAAGCCCAAATCAGTCAGCTGTAAAAAGAAAAAAGAAAAAAAGAAAAAGATGAAGTGTTAAATGTGTGGGGGTGGCTGATTAGTTGAAGCACAAAATTCTTGAAAATTCTCCAAATGTGTCAGGATGACAGGCCACATTTACTTCCATTAACTCATTATGCCACATGATCTTTTGTTTTGTGCAAAAGCGTGTGAACATAGCATAGTCACAACATTTTAAAATGTTTTGTCCATAGACCTAGTGCACCCCTGCTGGACAGTTGATGTAGTGTAACCCTGCACAATGAAGCCAACTCTGTTGGAGATTACTTTTACATTATTCCAATAAAATAAATGGGGCTCTACTAGCCTCTGACCATATGGCTCAACTTACCCCATGGCTACCATATTGAATTTATTAAAACCCCAAAACTAATCTCGTGCACTTTCATGCTATACTATAATACTCAATTTTGTTGCTCCTACAATACCTAATCGATGTATGGAACCAATGTAAAACTATGTACTTTGGCATTTACACAATCATCATGAACATTATGAATTATTAAATAAATAAATAAATAAATCACATATTGGGCATGTTCAATCTAAAGTAGCAAACATTATTGCCAACATTAGCAAGGCCAAGGACAGGCTAGTTCATAAATCACTCCACACGCTATACTGTTTCCCTAGATCTACCATATTTACAATATTGTGCTGAGGTTTGGGAAAACAACTACAAGAACTCATTACAGTCATTGATCGCTTGACAAAAAAAGAGACGTAAGGCCCATTCAGCTGATATGGAATACACTAGTTCACTCTTCGTAAAATTAAATAAATAAATAAAAAATAAATAAAACATTGTAATTGGTTCCTTGGAGGTACATTATGAACATCAAGCCATATAAAAATGTATGAGTGAGAAATTCAAACGATTTCCAAACATTAATCATTTCAAAAGATGGCATATAATATTGTGAAGTGTGAATAGATGTACAGTGTGAATTTGTAAAATTATGTATATAGAGAAGAACAAATGGGCAGGGGTTGCGGGCATAAGTGTGTGTAATAAGTTTATATGTGATGCGTACTGTATATTTTTGTTTTGGGTATGTAGAGTATGTAAAAATGTATTTTGGTCTGCACATTTGATTATTTATGTTTGCTGAAGCTAGGGCTAAAATTTGAATATGTTTAATTTCTTCCTTCTCCTTTTTGGACTACCAATACATTTAGAATATATTTATTGTGGATTTTTGCTTCTTAATTTTTTTTAAACATTCTTTTATAACTGCATTTTCAAAATAAACTTAAAACAAATAAACTTTCATAAATTGATTTTTTTTACATACTAAATGTCTAACCACTCAATGAGGTTTTTACCTTCACAGATTCAGTAACATACTCATTTAAATAAAATAAAATGGTTTCTTTGAAACAAGGGATGGTTCAACTTGCCCCAATGCTCAACCTACCCCAGTCTCCACTACATATCGTGTTCCTATTCAGGAAGTATACATGTCACAATCTGGGCAAGTCTCTTGTCCATCATTATGAAATCTCATCAGGATGACTTTCACAGTTGTGTAATCAGTGTTTTAAGTGGGCCGGAACGCATCGCTACGGAGCTCAGGCACTTAAAAAAATCTCCCTTGAGCGTCCAGGTACTTCTCAACGTGCAAAGAACGTACTGTCAGGGTCCCGGTACGCTTGACAATGCATGTTGTCTGATCCCAAAAAGCTGTTCTGGTGAGTGCCGCTAATCCACTAATTTACATATAGTATGGAAGTCCTGCGCTCATCTTTCACCATTGCCATGCTTAATTCAGTCTCCGTAAAGTTTTGTGCTTGACGTGAGAAGTGCGCATACGTCATTCAAGTCGGCCGCTGTAAACGTGATGCTAGCGGCTAGCCCAATGCTAGCAGACCCAAACACATGTGTAGAACCATAACTCTTGAGTTAAGAAAGTGAAATAAAAACGCTACCATGCTGTCCTGGCTCAAAGCTTCAAAAAGACCACGGACTCTTATGTGAATTTGTAGACTGATACAGCACCAATATTAAAAAAAAACTAAAACAAAAAAAAACTGTGCTACTCATGCTGAAGCGTGACGTGAAGCCAGCACACAAGAAAAAAACTAGTTTTGTGAAATGTAAATCTAACTAGTCACGATTCACGATACTGAGATAATACTCTGAATGGTTGATGCAAACAATGAAGTTTGTTCTTTGCTAGGCTCTCATTATCCCATACACCTACTGATCCCGGTAAGTCGGCGTAAAAATTAACATAATTTGTCAGTAACAGCCTAATTACGGAGCATCAAAAGTTTGGACACAGCATTCAAAACATTTGCTTTATTTTCATGAAACTATGACAACAACTATGACAACAAACAAACAAACACATTTGGAGTTATGTACTTAACAAAAAAAATGAAGAAAATACTCAAATAAATACATAAATAAATAGGCACCCTTTTCTCTGATTACTTTTTTGCACATTCTTGGCATATATATATATAGTGGAATTCAGTGGTGAACACTGACCTTTTACAGTGGGCATGCTGTAGTAACACATAATAGAAACATTTGGGGGTCTTTTTTTATTATTAATTTTAATATTAAGTATTATTTAATTATTACTTCATACCACTGTGTTGGTATAAAATTAAAGCGGAAATATTCAGGATTGAGGCAGGTTGATGCGCACACACTGTAATGTAACCAGCTCCGTGGTGAGCGAAATGACAAAATCACATGCCCAGAAATTTGCCATTACGTTGGAATATACAGTATTCGGAACTGGCTCATGCCAATGAAGTGGGCTCAACCCGGGAGAGGAAAAATTGACATTGCAGCAGAACCGCAAGAGGTTTCAACTAACAATAAAGTTTGCTAACCTATGGACAACCAGCGAGCCTTTTATGTTTCGCATATGTCCTTGCTTGAGAGTGACGGACAAAATCCTTCCCTGTTGTTTTCTTGATGATTAGGTTCCTTCAGTAGGACGACCACTTGAAATTGTATTCTCACTGGAGTATTCCTGGGCATTGCCGGTGGACCGCGGAGCATGGACGAGAACGCTGAAGCCTCCTTGGGCATGAAATCTGGCATTTGCCGGCCCACTATATCCGGGACGCAAGGCCGCGGAGCGACGGGCCATACACCGTTCGAAAGGTCTCGTCGAGACGAATCCGGGGATGCCCGTAGGATGTAGTGTTTGGGCGATACGGCCGCCCAAAGACCTCCAGGACACCAAGAATTTTCAAAAATTTACCCCGCCGGCAATGGTTCCCTTCCCGGGTAAAAATCTGGCGTTTACTGGCCTTCTTCTCAACCAATGACTGTTTACCAGAGAACAAGCCAAGTAAGAAAAATTATGAGCATGCGCGTTGTCAATGCTGCTTTACTAACAGTTTTTTTGCCATTCAAAAGACGCACGTACAGAAACATTAAGGGAGTACCGGCACTTATTTTTTGCCACTTAAAACACTGGGCGTAAGCCTCTTGTCAAAACATAAATTTTTTCATGTAAGTTTGATGATGTTTACACATTTACAAGGCAAGTGCTCATTTTCTCATTGTATGGTTCAGCAGACAATTTAGGTTTTGAGAATGACTATATGCATGAAGGGAAACAATAAAAAATCAAAAAGAGCAATATTAACTTATTCAGGCTCGAATGCATGTTACTTCATATTTTCAACTTCATGATCAATTAATGGAAAGATAGATGGACATATTCAACGTAGATCATGGAATTGGGTTAGTAAATTATCAGTTTACGGCTTGTTACTTATAATGTGTTTGATCTACTTGCAATAATTTTATTATTTTAAAAATGTTTCGCTTTAAGTATGACATTAAGTTACATTTTCTAAACTCACCCTGAGCAGCAATTAGTGGGACTGTCGTTGTGGCATGTTGTGGCTGATGTGGTAATGAGCAATAAAATCAGCTATTAACTTAAGAGTGTGACTCATGAGAATTGTGTGAAAACGTCCAAACTCTTCTTTGACCACATACTTACAAGGCAGTGAGAAAAAATATCTCAATTAGTTGTCACAGATTTTGCTTTTTTCTGTCTCATTTTGTTTCAAGGTCGAGATCGACAAAACAAAAACAAAAAATATGAAGACACTCAACTGCAAACACATGGCACATTAGTTTTTGTTTTATCTGATCTATGTACTGGATGAATTATATTTTCAATATTGAACATATTTTCCAACATTGACCAGTCTGCGTCAGGCTGATTCAGTTTTCGTAAAACATATCCATTGCACTAAACCTGAATGTTGCTGGTCGCCTCCGGCAACACAGCAAGCTGAAAATCAAAGAATGGCCACAATAACTAAAGACATTGCAGAGAGGTTCATCAGAAGAGACAGATCGTAATTCAAGTGTGAGAGTGAGCGTGTGTGATCCCTGGCTGAAGGTCGTCCAGCTGTCATTCCTTTCGGCGCGCATTGGTCTCTGATTTCCACCTTAACAGCTGCCCTACATCCATTGATGGCCTTTACCTTCTTCCTTTTTAGCTCTACCATTTTTTTTTACACTTATGGTAATCAGGAGGGCCCTACTGTGCACCGTTAATCTCTCCCTCCCTCTCACCCATCCTGACCATTTCACCTGATCCCATAAGCTTCATTTTCACTTGATCTTTCCCCAACGGCTACACTTTAATGATCATTCTCTTTGCGGTTTCTGCTCCCAGTCCCTTCTTTTTTTAGACTGCGTTTTCTCTTCGAACCCTCATCTAATTTGTTACGCAATTAGGTTCTCAATTCTCCCTGCATGCTGGTCTTTTTTCATTTTCCCTTGTTTGTTCCTCACACCCTGGGTTCACACCCTCTTACTGTGACACATTTTAATATTTTTTGGTCATATGCTAAAGACAGAGGAGGCTGGCGTTGACAGCACAATGCAAAGGCCCACATTGATTTATAGCTAAAGCTGGCTGACGATTCTTCGAGCTATGAAAGTGAGGATGGGCAAAGCATTAGAAATAAACAGCTGGAGGACAGTTGGAGTCATGTTTAGTGGTGACCAAACCTCATGTAATGTTTTTCTCCGCTATTCATTCCGTAACCCTAAAAGCTCACTTCATAAACATGTTGCAAAACAGATGCAAAGAGTTTTATGCATCTGTATGTGGATTAACTTTTTATATTACATTAGTACATCATTTCATTTCATACTATTGCTACAATTACAAACAAACTACAAATTATGACTAATTCTGAATAGCTTTTAAAAAACTCAGGGATGGGCAACTTAAATGATGGAGGGGGCCACAATTTTTCATCAGTGCTGCTGGGGAGCCGCACAGGACTGCACATTGCCTAACCAGACGACAAAAATGCCATTTTGAATGAAAAACAAAATAATCAAATTTAATACTATTGTATATTTGTCCTGTCCAAAATCCCCAAATGATTAGGCTGTGAGAACACAGTATAGGGCAGTGAAGTTTGTACCCGGTGCATCTTGAGTGGACCATCCGTCAAAACAGCAGCTTGTCCAATTAAGCCACCATATGTGTCTGTAACAGTAACAATAAGCATCAAGTATATCCATGGTTTTGGAGGACAACAATTTTGTAAATCCTAATGCATTTCAAACGAACTGTCAATGGTTCATGTGAAGAAAAAAAAAACACTAATAATGTCTCTAAGCAAACAAGGCTTGTTGTGTTTACATTTGGCGAACAAATAATATGCTTCCTATTTTACCTGAAATAAATGTTCGACTTAATTTAGCGCTGGCTTCTAGCCAGGACCCACTCTCACTTCTTCTCTGATTCAGAGGTATATTATAGGGCAATTCCGGCCATCTAGTGGTGAACAATGTCATTACAACTAAACAACAACTGCTCAACTGCAACAAACATTTTTTTTCTCATAGTTGTGAATCCCTGAAATAACTACTTAGTAGTAGTAGTAGTAGTAGTAGTAGTAGTAACACCACTTAAACAAGCCAGACCACCTTTTGCCTCTTATACAAGACCTGACAGAATCCAGTGTTTGTGTGTGCTATTTTTACCACCTCCAACAGCATGTGGTTGCTATCGTTTTCATCATGTGTTTAAGTCTTGGAGATGTCCACCTATAGAGAAAACTAACACACAGATGATTCTAATTTGCCAACACTTGTGAGATTTTCTTTGTTTGAGATGGAAAATATTTCAAGCAACTGTCAAAAAAGTATTTTAAATAGCACACAATATATTATTGATGCTTCCTTCCATTGTCATAAAGGTTAGTTTAAATAATCTATGATCATCTACAAATCAAGTGAATGAAGGAAAGGAAAAAACTGCATGAGTGACCTTTCCTTTAATCAACAATTTCTCGCTGTCTGCATTCATTTTCACTCACCCATTTTTGTTGCATCCTTCACTGACCTCAGTTAAAAAACCACAAAACCACAGAAGAATCCCTTAGCATCCATTTAACTTCTCAAAAATACATTTTCTGAAGATTCGTGTTGATCTTTGGAATTAGACAAAAAGTCAAGAAAACCTGCTGGAGCATGGACCAAGCGAGCTGCCAGATACGTTTGCATCTGTCTGAGCACCATTTCTGTTGTTTTTGAGGAATGTATTGATTTTGACTCTTTTTCTGTGAAGCTACCATTGTTTTGACTTTTGGTGTGGATGTGAGAAACTGACAGTTGGGTTTTCATTGACTGTTTTATTGTCTAATTTGGTATGTTTTTCACCTGATTTGATTCAAGTTCATTTCTGATCAATACTGTTGTGTCTCTCAAGAGAGACACAAGCAAATATAAAGCATGTTTTATTGTATGTTTGTTAATACAGAACATGTAAGTCATTTGAGACAATATAAGAGAGTATGTAGACCAAAATTTTAAGAAAATTGTAAGATTTCACAATAGCGTCCTGTTCACTGCGTGAACACAAGAACCTCATGATGAATGATGTTTTATAGTATTCAATTATATTTACGTCAAATATTTGTGAAAGGATTGATCCACTGGGCAAAATGATGTATGTGGGTATCATGTGTTGAGGCACTTGGCCAAGGCTTTAGGTTGGGACCCATGTAATTCACAACAGCCACATGAGCTATGTTGCAATGTGTGCGTGCAAGAATATTTGTGTGATCCATAACACGGCACCCGCTCAGCTACGAGAGAACTCATTAGACTCCTGTCTTCTTTCCTGCTGGTTGGAAAAATACCTGGCATCTGGGAGTTTATATTCCCTCTACTTTACAACTCTTTCTCTCTTTCGCTTTATTGCTTCCACACTCAGTGCCACAAAAACTAACAGCAATCACCAATCAATCGCATACACCCACCTACTGTTCCTTCCCCTGCTAACTATCATTTGTCTGCTCGTTGTCCTTCACTACACATTGTACTTCCTATTCAGTCACCAAGGCTACGTTCATGCCATAACAATAGCATGGCGTGCAGCGCAATGTCAGCACATAAACGTATAGAAAGCCATGAAAATTGTTTGGAATGCTTTTATATACAATGGATATACTGAATATACCACAATAAATCAATTTAACCCTGGAGAACCCAAGAACCCTTTTCTTCTTTGAAAAATTATGAATTATACATTAAATGACTGCTATAAGTTCACTGAACACCAAAATATATGTTTTTTCAATTTTAACCCTTGTTTTTTGAACTAGCTCAGAGTTGCTAATTTATCAAAATATATATATATATATAAAACATACTCCTAGGCATTCTGCAACATGATATGAAATAGATTAACAAAAAAAACACAATTTTACTATCTCATGGTTTGCTGAGAAGATGGTTTTGTTTGGATTGATTTCCAGCTCAACAAAACAGCATGTTGCCAGCCATCTTGTCACCACCACTCTGGCTCATGTAAGTGCAATATTCATCCACTAGATGGCCCCATGCAGGGGTCAGAAGTGGCACTCTGGACTTTTGAAGTTAACTCTTTGACTGCCAGACGTTTTCAAAAACATGTTGTCGCCAGTGCCAGCCGATTTAAGCATTTTGAGTGATCTTTCAAGGTCCACAGAAAATGTTGTGTTTGGACTATGGAAAACAGTTTGTTTCTACCTTATTCCGTTCTTCAGTAATCAACAATAGAAAATGGTTACTTTCACCGAAATTCTCTGTTTTGAAACAAAAAAAACGGAGAAAAAGAGCTTTTTGTGAAACGATGTTATTTCATGCACTCTAGTGAATTGTACTTCTTTTTGTCCATGAATGATGCCACAAACACCTAAATAGTGCTTTACTTCTGTAAAACGCTTTCACCAACAATGAAAAAGTGTTTTTTGATTGCAAAATGCGTTTATTTCCATTCAACAGTGTAACAATTTGACAAAACCATTTCACAAACTATTTACAAATGTGTGCAACTGTGGTACTACTTACAATTATGTGGATGTTTCAAATACAGTTTTTCTTTTTGTAACGCTCTCCTGCGTACAAGGAGACGCCAGGACTCGCACACAGTTTACTTTCACTTTCGCATTGGTCCGTTTTGCGTGCAAACGTTACTTTCTTGACGGCCTTTTTTTCCGGGGAATAAAAAGCAAGTAGCAGACTGTACACACTTCCTCCGATGAATATGCATTGGACTCGGGGCACTCTCCGTCGTCCGATCGAACGTCCGCCTGTGCGTGCTCGGTTGCGCTCCGCGTTGCGACACTGTCATAGCCGCCGCGTCAGCGGTTCCAATTTCGCCGTCAAGCTCGGATTCACCTTCATCATCATCGATGATGACCATCGTCGTCATCAATGTACTCTTTTAGCGTTGGTCGATGCCTTTTGTCTCGTAAGTGTAGAGCTGCTTGCAAACGCTCGCCATTGCCCGTTCCCTCCTCCATTTAGCTAAATCTAACGTCTTCTACTGCCGCGTCAATGCTTTCCAACCACGGAGTCACCATCATCTTCATCATCGATGATGATCATCGTCGTCAACAATGTGCTCTTTTAGCGATGCTTTATGCTTTTGGTCTTTGAAAAAAAACGCTCTGGCGTGAGCTCCTCGCGACCGGCCGCCATTTTTCCTTTGTTTTCCATTCTGATCTCCTGCTCGACGCTCTAGCTCCGCCTCTACTGACGCCCACCCTATCTTGTCAAAAGAGAGTCATCGCTGCCCTCTAGGGGCCAAAAGTAGTCATTAGGCTCACGAGACCTGCTTAAAACTTTCAGGACAGCTCCGCAAGCCTTTCCAGCACCCGTTTCCAAAAAAAAAAAAAAAAAAAAAATGGGAGGACGTCTTTTAACGTCTTTGGCGCTCCTCCGTAGGTTTTTGCAGAACATCATTTAACGTCTTTGGCAGTAAAAGAGTTAAATTTGTAAAAAAATAAAATAAAAAAAAAAAAGGTCTTTGTTATTTGAGTAGCAGAATTTATAGGGGCCAAATTTGGCCCTGTGGGTTCTCCAGGGTTAAAATGGTTTTGTAATATTTTGAAACTTTTGTCCATCTATTGTCAGGGCCACAACTTGTGGCCCTAACAAGTAAGCTGGAACCGATCCCAGCTGACCTTGGTCAATTGGCAGCTTGTACGCCTTACGCTAATGAGGATCAGAATCTGTGAGGCAGACGTGCTACTCAATATGCACTGTGATTGCACTTAATACCAACACCAGGGGTTCTTCACACGATGTACCATCACAACAGTCAAAAGTTGACTACTGAGCACACCAAATTTCCTGCATTTCCTATCCTGCAGCACAGATAGGCGTGATCACCTGCAGTCAATGATGGCGAAGCGGGGTGAATCATCATGAATATTATGAGTCGTGTGTGTGTCTTGACCTCCACTGAACCACTGAGACTGACTGAACCCAGGTTAAGAAAAAAAAAAAAAAAAACACTAACCAACCTATAATATTCAAGTGAGAAAGGAAAAATATATGAAATAAAGCATGTTCAATAAGTTGGTTTCATAAAGCATACGGTGTTTTAGATTTTGGTGTTCAGGGCTCCATCTTTTACATGTACTGTCTTGACTTGACAATATTGACCCAGTTTTTGTTGCAAATGTGCTCCAAATCTGTCAGATTGCTCTTGTACTCAAGCCCCCTTCAGGTCACCCTAAACATTTTCAACAAGTTAGACAACACCTAAACTTTATTTTCTACTCGTAATGTTTTGGTTGATTTAGAATGTTTAGTGCAAAAATAACTGGTATTTGAAACTGTTTATAGTTCCCTTTACCAAGGCATTAGTTGCACCTGAGGTGATTGCATAATTTTTTTTCTATTTTTGCTTGATGTCACTCAAATTACCTATTTTCAAATGGTGATTACTAAAGAATGGATTAAGGTTAACATACTTTTTTTTTCTAATGAAAGAATGGATTCCAATCTTTCATACGGTATACACCATGTTTACATAGTCATAGCACACAATAATGCAGCTGGCACTTTAGGGGTTGTTTTTTGGATAACGTTTGGCAGTAAAAGAGTTAGAGACGTTCAGGGATGTTATGCCATATTTTTGCGGCTTGTTGACTGTTTTCACTGTGTTCCATGGTATACTGTATCTACTGCTTTGGGAATCACTTTGTTCCCTTCTCCTGAGTCACATCTTTAAATAATGTGTATAATGTTTCTTCAGATTTTTTGGGATCTCTCTGCGGACCGTGGCTTTTGATGTAAGATGCCACAGAGAGAATGTCAGTTGCACTCTTATTATTATTAATTATTATTATTATTATTGTTGTTATTATTATTATTATTATTAGTAGTAGTAGTAGTAGTAGTAGTAGGATTAATTTTAAGGTACTTTTATTAGTTTTTTAACGGTCTTGGGCCATCTTATTTATCTGACCTGCTTTTTCCTCTGGCAGCGGCCTTTTAACTGTTCCTAACACACGGTGAGGCAGCATTTAGCCTCTATGGTCCTCACCTATGGAATAGCCTGCCGAACGGTATTAGGCCTGCAGAGACTTTTAAGAGGAAGCTCAGGATCTTTTTAGTTTGGCATTTAAATTGTTTTTTTTTACCCCATTTCTTTTATTCTTTATTTATTTTTTAATTATATTGTCTTTTAGCTTTTTTTTGGCCTTTTATTCTGTTTCTTTTAGTGTTTAACTGTATCCTTTTACTGTTACTGTGTCGATACCATTAGTACTTATGAGCCATAAAATTTCTACACACAAAAAAACCAATGACAGAGTCTTTTTTTTAAAAGACCAATAAATCCCAATTATGCCCTGCGATTGGCTGGCAACCAGTTCAGGGTGTACCCCGCCTACTGCCCGAAGCCAGCTGGATAGGCTCCAGCGCCCCCCGCGACCCTTGTGAGGACAAGCGGTTAAGAAAATGGATGGATGGATATATCCCAATTATAGCAATTTTCCTCAAAATTGCTTGAAATTAATGACAATTATATTCTTTCAATTTGCTCATAAAAGTCATTTTGCATAGTGCACATGAAAATGAATTAAAAAAAATAGATAAATAAAACGAAACAAATAATCCAGTGGCCAGGAAAAAATGTCCCAATCAAAATATGTGGTTGTACGGCTGCAACTATCGAGTATTTAAAGTAATCGAATACTCGACTGAAAATTTTATTGAGTACTGAAGTACTCGGATAAAATATATATTTTGCTTGAATAAAGAGTAATTTAAAGTACACAAAAAATAAAGACATTTTAATTATTTTTTTCTTCATTTTTTTATGCATGCAAGGACCGCTTAGTAGTTTAACAATATGCCCAATGTAAAATACACAAACTCAGCACTCTGGCTGTGGCTGTAAAGTGAGCCAAGATCAGCAGCCACAGGAAGTAAAAAAAAAAAAACAAAGGGCCGAATCCATTATAACTTATTTTTTTCTTTTTAGCTAATGTTCTCTTGAACATTCGGGGGAATAAAAAATTGTTGGTAGGGTTACAAAATGTTTGACATATTTAAAATGTATTACCTTAAACAAGATCAGAAGTGATGACAGATGGATGGATGCCAAATAAACATGGACCCATATGGAGCAGTGAGCCACACAAACAGCATAGCAAGTAGCAACCAAAGTAAGCAAACTTACCATTTTAATTGCAGATTTAGAAGTAAAACTTGAAATAAAAAGCAATGCCAGCATAGAGCTTGCCACATTTGACTGCCACACGTCAACAACTCTTGAATGCATGTCCACTCTACTAGACAATCAGCAGTAGTTGGATGTTATGTCAGCTAACGGCGGGAGGGTGAATTACTCCGTGAGCACTAAAAACCAGCACCCTACCTTCACCCAATCTTTGGTCATATTTCATTTAAATTTTCTGTATTTAATATTTGCCTTATTCACGGTGACTCAGCTGAGGGGTCGGGCACTAAGCACAGTCCATTGATCAGCCAGCACAGATTACATTTATAGTCGAGAGCATGTATCGGACAACCATGATGTTTGTCATCCACAGTATGTGATCAAAATGTAATCTGAAGATTTCAAATTTTGTCCAACCCTCCACCTTGTAGCTTCACCAAAGGCAGTGGGAGGTAGGGGTTAAAATTATGTTAGTTATATAATAAATAAAACATATAAGAACCTTTATTTGTCCAACATTGGTGAAATGTATACAGGAAAATAAAATATACAAGTACATTGCACAAATTCGAAATCTGAAATATAGTTTGTCAGTGCATTAACTACCCAATTCAATCCATTAGGAACCTTATTTGCTATATTAAATGTTGATTGTAATTGTATTTATGTGTGTGTGTGTGTGTGTGTGTGTGTGTGTGTGTACATTTGTTTGTTAAAACTGTTATACGTTGACATACGTCAGTATTGTTAATAAAAGGCTTATAATAACACACAATAGTCATCATTTCAAAATTCCTGTCAACTTTGTAACATTTTTGCATTTTGCTGGTGGGCTTCTCTACCACCAGACCAGACTTAGCAAGTTTTCTGGAGGAAACCCTGCTGATGCTGCACTCCCGTCTGGACATTTTTTTAAGGCACATTTTCACAGTAAAACACCAAAACCTCAAATCAGCTTTGACAGTGCAATTTATTCAGTGAAGTATACACTAATTTCTAATCTGATTGAACACTCTGCATAGTTATGTCTTAAAGGTGTTTTCAAGGATCTTAAGCCAAACGTCTGTTTGTCACTTTTTTTTAAAATGTGCATGCGGAAGATCATCCTACCAGCTCTCGTGCTTGTCTGGGGAAACGCCTACACTGTAAATATGGAGTGATATTTACCTGAAAAATCCTAGTAAAGGTTGGTGCACTCAGAAATTTTAAGTAAATTTTACAAGGAGTTTAACTAGAAACTTTACTAGAAGTAAATCCCGTCGGGAAAGTGCAAGCTCATCTTCATCAGTCTCTGCAGCCGGCCTCGCTTCATAGACGGATGAATACAACGATGAATGGCTGAATCCGAAGCTTAGCGGCTACATGCTACAAACACTCAAAGTGTTTTTAGCATGTTTTTAGCATTTAGCAAAGTTTTTAGCATTTAACACTCAGCTAGGAACGAGCATGCACGGCGTCGTTACAGCAGATTGATTGATGGGAGCGAGAACCAATCTATAAGATGATCGACCTGGAAGACGCAGCGACAAAAGATATTAATAATGCATCAGATTTATATAGCGCTTTTCCAGACACTCAATGGACTACAATGGAATGGATACATTCACACTCTGGTTGCGGTAAACTACTTTAGTAGCCACAGCTGCCCTGGGGCAGACTGACAGAAGCGTGGCTGCCAGTGTGTGCCTACAGCCCCTCCGACCACCACCAAACATTCGCACCATTGATACACCGGTGTGAGATCTTTGAATACACTTGTAAAATTTCATTTCCCAAGAACAGATCCTAGCCACCTTGAAGAAATCACTTGCAAGCCACATCTTGGAATCAAACGAGTCCCCCTCAAAAAGAGAAGTCATAACCATTAGAGTCACTGCAATAATCAAATGAAAGCCAGTTGCTGTTTTAGGGGCTCGGGTGTAGGTACAGTTTGTCATAACACGATGCCAAATGTTTGTTTGGTTGTTATGAGCGGTGTTGCCTCATTAGATTTTAATGGTGGTTTCAGTGTTAAGCTTGGGCTCAGGGATAGCTGTCACCAACGAAGGTAATTTCACACAATGATGGAGTGACGGAAAGCACT
Organism: Vanacampus margaritifer; assembly: GCF_051991255.1. Taxonomy (NCBI): domain Eukaryota; kingdom Metazoa; phylum Chordata; class Actinopteri; order Syngnathiformes; family Syngnathidae; genus Vanacampus; species Vanacampus margaritifer. The sequence goes on along the minus strand of NC_135438.1, from coordinate 20,414,365 downwards.
GTTTACGCTCTTCACCACATTGCCTCGGGTGTGTGGGGATGAGGTGGCACCTGAAAGTGTGACTATCCGCCTGGTTTCTGTATTTGACAGTGAAGATGCGTGCACTGATGTGGATCAGCATGTAGGTGAAGGCACTCTGCCAGGCATTTCTATCAACAGTTTCATTCTTATCTTCGCAGCCTCACATAAACAGAGCTGCACATCAGTATGCAAGAAGGAATCTTTGCGGTTGAAAAAAATGGAACAGTTAGGAAAGAGGCAAGATTTGTGTGCATGCTCAAGCATAAGTGTTTGTTTGCATTTTAAAGTACTGGCTTAGCGAGCAGGCTGTCACCCTCTGTGGCATATGGTGCATGCAGGTGATGAGCCAGACTCCAGCACCGGGCTTGCTCCTGTATGATTGTGTAAGTGTGTGTCTCCCTCTTTTTAACTCGGTTGACCATCTGTGCCTCTTCTTCAAAGAGTCCCTTGTGTTCCTCGCTGTTGACAAATTAATTATTTAACAACTTTTCCAATTGTTTCATCCTCTGTGGTGGGACAGTCACAAACTTCAGGAAACAATCAGTCACAATCCATCTCGCACCCTCCCACCTAATTCCCTCCGGTCCAATTTCCCCTGCTCACCTCATCCTTGGCATCTTGTTTAATTGTAACACTCATTTACCACTATTGTCCACTCTTTTTTTCACTCTTCTTATTGCCCCACTCTTTTAACTGTAATGACTGACTGCTTAATTGTGTGCCTTTCTTCACCCCCACTTTAAGTCCTATCATTCTCGTTCTCTCCAAATAAAGTCAATTGTCCTCCTAACCCCAATGGCAGGTATTGAAGCCACATGAGGATTCTAAAAGAGTTGATTAAGTGCTGACAATATAATTACAGTGAGTGTGAAAGCCCAATCAATATGTTGCTTCCTGAATAGGACACATTTGCCAATCTGGGTCACCAGTTTACTTCAAAACACATTTGATGTTTGAAGAATGAATGGAAAATAGATGGATACCTTTTCTTTTATTGTTGAATGTATCTCGATCAATATTCTACCCATTATTTTTACCACCCATGCTTTGTGTATCTTCTAAAAATTTGAATTAAATTACTTACTTTGCTTGTCTCCCTCCACTTATACAAATAATAATAAAGTCCTAAAAAAATAGCAAATTTATACTACTACTACTAATAATAATAATATTTTGATTGGCTGGCAACCAGTTCAGGGTGTACCCCGCCTACTGCCCGAAGCTACCTCGACCCATGTGAGGACACGCGGTTAAGAAAATGGATGGATAGATAATAATAATAATAATAATAATAATATAGCCAATGTACAAAATAGCAATCAAGACAATTAAAAAATAAATAAATAAAAGGACAGTGTTTTCGATTACAGCAGAGGTAATAGTCTAGTTGTGTTTAATGTGCAGGCTTTTGATGATTCAATTATTGCAGGTTGAAGAGGTATTGCACAGTGTAAACGTTCAAGTGCATGAGGTGATGCATTTGAAGAGCAACTTATTTATCTACAATATGTGAGAAAGTCCATAGTGATGATTCTCCAGATGTAAGTGGTGGATGACTCACTGTGAGGCCTTGAATCCCAATTGTTGCTTCATCATAAAAAGGATTTTGCAGTGTTATGTGCAGGTTCAAAAGAAGTCAAGTTCCAATTGATTTGTCATAAGTTATCTGTTATTTACATATACTTGCAAGAAAAGGTATTTGAACACTTTGGAATATGGAATAGATTTATGCATAAATTGGTCATTAAATGTCAGCCAATGATCAACTAGTCTCAACAATACTGTAGACTACTACCACACTAAAAACTAAGTTGTGTGCAAGATTTATAAGGACCCTCTTTCATTTGTATGAGCCAGGTACGTTAAAACACACAAGGAATTTGTCTGCGGAGTTGAAGCCACTGCAGAAAACAAGCTGCTATAGCCAAATTTCCATTTAGGACATTTAGGACTTTTGTGTGTCATTTCACAATATTAAGTGCCCAGTAGTATTCAGATCAGTTATGCAAATGATGCAGAGTTATGGATCTACAGCAACAACTACAGTAGTAATGGCACTATAGAGATATACAAAATTGGCAAAGTGTCTCTATGAAATTATGAGTCAACTGTTTAAAGTTGGCCTATGTAACAATTTTCCCCAAAATATCTTTACAATAGTCTTTGTATTTGACCATTTATGTCTCAAACATCTTCTAATTAGCAGATTAACACCTTAGTTGTTCTCAATGCTGCAAACTTCTGGCCAATAGTTTTCAGACTGGATTCAGCTTTGAATTTCCCTCCCTCTGTCTGTGGATATGATGTCAAACGGGGCGAAGAGAGCTGTCTAAAACACAAAGGCATACACACGAAGGAAGGAAAACAATGGGATGAAGCAGAGAGTCTTGAACACAGGATACAGTACAAGTGACAAGTACAGATTTCAAACTGAGGTTTTTCCATCCGTCTCATGGCGTTCCATTCAGGTTAAATTTCACCTTGTTTTCCTCGGTGATGATAGCCTACAGCATGCTAGCGGATGGTGTACACAACTATGCCGAGAGCATTCACGGCCATATAAAACTTTTACTACCTCTGTAAACATAGCAAATTTGTATACGCTAACTTGCCAACGTTGTGTTCGGAGGGTGGAGCGATTACTACTCATAATTTGTTGCCGAGCGAACTGTGCACGGCAGCTGACGACATTCACCAACTAATATTTCACGAAACTCATAAAATTCCCAACTGTGTCTGGTCTTCTCTTTCACTATCTATCTCTGCCACATATTAACCAGTATAACGCATCGTGATGCAGCCCCCTCCCCTCCAGCTGCTTTCCCGTTAGAATCTTGGATGTCATATATGAGTACCCGGAAAGATGCCTTGTGCTCGGCCTCCCTTTTATTCACGCCCGCCGACATCTGCTAGACCTCTGAGCGGGCTACCAGGTGCTGGTAAGGCTCGGGGCTTTTCTGTAGCAAGCCCGAAGAGGTGCTTTTTGCTCGGTCTGCTTTTATCCACGCTGCCCACTCTGGAGCTTGAAATAAAATGCTCGTAACTGGCCGCTAACTGTGCAAGCAGGCCAGGGTTTCAAAATGCTGTGTCAAATATTCCCCACTATGTAAATTGTTTACTTCAATGTAAATCCGGGAGATTAGCAGGAGAAATGGGACACAGGATATGGTTGAAATTAGGGAGTCTCCCACACAAGTTGGCAAGTATGGAGTGAATATTCAGTGATAAACTTGTGCTCATACAAGTGCGCACAGTGTGCACCTGATCAAGGGAGTGTACAGTTTTATTTTTCGGCCACATGTGACAGTAGTGATTCGAAAATATAATTTTTTCCATAGGGCAGCTTTAAGACAGACTTCTTCACTCCTGGTCCTCGAGAGCCAGGGTCCTGCAGGTTCTAGATGTTCCCCTTTGAAGACATTTAACATTTTCTATTCATATTTTTACTGTTTATGAATTTACTTATAGTATATAGATGCCATATAACTGTGATAATGTTTGTGTGAAATATATTGGACATATTAACTGTATTGTAATGAATAACACTTTTCACTCCCTTCCAGCTGGTGAGATAGGAATGTACATGGGAGTCAAGTTCTCAAGTTCTCATGGAGATAACACTGTGGGTCTGAGGGAGTCTAGGTCGCATGGCATTACCTGTCTAATCATATATTTCCGGCTTTGGACGGGGAACTGGAGTAAACATGTCAGTAAATCACTTGTCTGTCTATTATAATTACTAACCCTTTGTCCAGCCTCAGAGGAGGAGTATACTTTTTTCATCTATAAAACGACTGTGTGTTTTCATATTGACACACTCGAGGCTTAACATCACCTTTGGAATGTAAGCATTTACTCAAGTGTCTTTAAGAGCTCTTAAAATAAATTATTTATAAAGAAGGCTTCTTCATCAGATCTCATTTTTCAATTATTTTTGAACACGCAAAGATTACACTTAATATAGTAATCAAATAATACCTTCACCTTCTCCAACACAGCTGATTCATATCATCATCTTATCAGCAAGCTCTGCAGACGCCTGATAACAATCCTGACGACAAAAACATCTAAAACCTGCAGGACTCCAGCCGTCAAGGTCCAGGAGTGAGGAAGTCTGGTTTAAGAGGTTAATGGTAAGGGGGAAGAAGCAATTGGAATATCTGATGGTTTTAATGTGCATTGTTTTATCCTTCTTCTGAGCAATTCTCTGCTGGGCCTTTCTCAGGATGGAGTTGATGTTGGTCTAGGTCCAAACGGTTGGCAAATGGTAGTTAGACAGTGTGACTGTCTAACGACTGTCCAAAGGACGTTTCCTGAAGCCCAAAATTATCTTCAAAGGCACTGAGCATCTTCAAGTCTAGGTTCGGAGCACCAGTCGTTCCTTTCGATATGAAGACTCAGCAACGTTGTTGGTGATGCTGATGACTGTGATGTCCTCTGCAAACTTCAGGGGTTTGACAGCTGGGTGACTTGAGGTGCTGTCATAGGTTTAAAGAGAGAAGAGCAGTGGAGAGGACACATCTTTGGGGGGCCTCAGTGCTGATGATTTGTGAAGATGATGTGGTTTTCCCCAGCCACTCTTCTTCTGTCCTGCTTATCAGGAAGCTATTAATCCATTGATAGATAGCATGAAAGACGCTGAGCTGGATGAGTTTGGAGGAAAGGAGTTCAGGATGACGGTGTTGATGGTGCGATATTCATACGTGCACATTGGTACCGTTGTGTTAATTCATTCATAAAGTCCATGACCAAGATCCTATTTTAATTTGTCCTTTTATCAAATCTGCATTACCCATTTTAATGAATGAATAGAAATTCCTTGAATCTGTTCCAGCCTACTAAAAAATGTCAACACAAAAACCTAGTAAAACATAATCAAAGAGAAGTTGCCAGAAGTAGAATATTTGTCCTTCCACATCTCAAGCCTCTTCTTGCGCACTGAATGAAGCAAATGCCACAGGACCTCTTTGTAGGCATGCTGGTTGATCGTCTGGCCCTGTGAATAATGCCCCCCACATAAAAAAATGTGATTAACATGACTTTGACTTCATAATTTGACTGTCTTGCTTTCTTCAGCCTTGGCAACGCCAGATTCTTCCTCTGATTGGTCTGGCATTTTGTCTCAGGGTCGAACTCAAAGATCTATGACTCATCACTAGTGACGACCCATCTTGGTTTAACTGGTCTCATCATCACTCTGCTCATTGCTTGATGAACTGACAGAGAGGACATGCATATGAAATCTGAGGTCACAGTGATATACTTCATGGTGATTATATTTTAACGAAAGCTCATATTTTGTAGATTGAGTTTGAAATCTTCTGTGACACTAGTCTTGGAACTTTACATCTGTTTTCTCAGTTAGGAAGGTAAGACTCTGTTTTTGGTTTCCTTAGTTGTTCAGGTTAGTTTTTACTTTATAGATAGAGATGTTTCGTTTGTTATGTTGGCCTTGGTTTACCCTGAAGTCTTTTTGTGTTTGTATGCCGATGGAAGCTTGAACAGCCCATGTAAATAAATCTCTATTTGTTTTACGTGAAGTTTCTGAGTGGCTGCTTGGGATGTGAGTGAGTTGGGACCCTAGCTTTGTGTTGCGTCTTGCACACCCCTAGGTCGGACGTAACAGTCACAACTCATGTATTTCCTAAGGATTCAAAAAACATCATCCTTTCAATTTGAAAGGTTTCTGTGTAGCTAGATATTCAATGAAGTAATAGCAGATGGCGAGCATTTTACTACAACCTACAAATGTGATGCGCAATGCGCGAAGAGATGGTGGCTAGGTGGTCAGCACATCTGACTCACTGCCCTGATGCTTCCTCCCACATCCCAAAAAGGTCTATGTTAATTGAAAACTCTAAATTGTCCTTTGGTATGAATGGTTGTTTTTCTATATGAGCCTTGCAATTTTTTATTTTTGTGTCTTGCAATTGGCTGACAGCCTGTCCAGGGTGTACCCTGCTTCTTGAACAAAGTCATCTAGGATAAGTTCCAGCTCACCCGTGGCCCTAATGGAGACAGGCAGAGAAGAAAATGGATTGATAGATAATGTAATAGGTGTCTCAGATTTTCTTGAGTAACATTACTTCAGCTGTCATTTTAGCGTGTTTTTTGCTTAATCTCAGTTTGTCGGCAAGATACAGCCTTATCAATGCTGACATTATTTACTTAATTAAAAGGGCTATCGCTGACACTGGAACTTAATATGCAATGATGCAACACTTCGGAAACTCCTGATGATGAAGGGAATGGGGGGAGGAGAATAAGTGAGAAACACTCCTTCCTCACTGCTATCCTTCTTCTTTGTCAGTCCACTGGGAAGAAAAGCTTAAGTACTTTGGAGCTGCAGTGTCTGTCTTTCACACATCAAACGATTTGTTTTATCCGGTTCATATTCTCCCCTTCCGACCCTGTGCAGCCTGATAAGGCTTTGATGATGAAACGCAGAGGACATCCATTGCATTATCTGAATTGGCATTCACGTAGGTGTGTTTGCGTGTGAGTGTTTTGTATGTGTTTTAACGCTTCAACAACGTGATTTCAGGCAAGGTCCTTTTCTGACAGCAATGCCAATAGACGTAATTCTCACCACCTGTGCCTTTTCAAGAAGCTGTGTCATCCTTCGCTGCCCTCTTTTTCTCTTTCTGCTTTCATCTTTCACAGTCCTCTCATCTCTCAATCTTGCTGGAGTGAGTCCAACCAAATGAATAAGATAATTAAGCAGAGAGGATTTCTTAACCACCTCTAACAAGTTGTCACTGAGTTATTTTGGAGCAAAGAATTCAAAGAAAGAATAAGGAGTCTGTCTCTGAAGTTTTACTATTAAAAAATGGGTGATGGTTTAAATTGCTCAACCTCATCTCATTAACTCTATTACGTCTTAGGAATGGTAAATTCTCATGATTTGCAGTTTGGTTTCTGGCATAGAAAGGGAAAGAGGCTGGCTGTCTGTCTGTCCGTCCGTCTGTCTGTCTGGTCCGTCCGTGCATCCGTACACATACAGTATTTAGCATGTTCTATTAATCCATCTGGCAAACAATGTTGATTTTGGTAAACATGTTCTTTATTTAGATTCATGGTGGGGATAATTTAGAATGCACGATGTTACATATTACAATATCCTGGGTCTTGGGTTGACATTTGAACAGGACATCTTTACCTTTAAGGCTTTCTTCATAATCGTCACATTTGGTTGTGTTAAATGAGATGAAAGTAACACCAGTTAGAAGTCAGTGTACCAAATCAATTGGGTTTCTAGTGAGTCCGCTAACTAAATCCAGGCAGCTCTTTCAAATGAATCATCCAAGTTCATTAATTCTCCTTGTGCACTTAAAGCTACTGAACGCAGAAAATTTAACTTTGAATCGCTACAGCCACTTGTTGACGAAAAATGACACACTCCCTTCTACCTCTTCCTTCTATACAATGTGCACATGATGTTACATCCGCAGACAGAGGGTGGGAAATTCAAACCCAAATCCATTCTGAAAACTATTGGCCAGGGTCTTGCAGGACTACCCATTGTGAGCAGCTGGTGTTAATCTACTAATTAGATGTTTCCGTCATAAATAGTCAAATAAAAAGGCTATTATAAACCTATTTTTGCCCTTTTTTTTTAAGAGAACAGCTTTAAGACAGCTTTATAAGAGTCAGGTTGATGGATACCTCATAATTACTGAGTCAGTACAAAGTTTTGACTCATTAACCTGGGTGGATCAAAAACTGACCAGCTGTAGTCTGTTGATACTTTAATTGCTCTTTTAACTTTAAACTAAAAACTAGGGATGAGCCGGATATCCATACAACACGAGTATCCGGTACAGCTAAATTATTTTCTCCATATACGAACATAACCCGGATATAATTCCTTATTATCTGTATCCGTGCTCCAGCGCTCCTCTCTCACTGCAGGCTACTTCTTCTTGTTCTCTCTCTCTCTTTTCTCCTTGACCCGAGTCAGTCAGTCGCACACAGCCCCCTGACCCCCCTCGCTCCGCTCATCAACCCCTCCCCTACACCACAGAGCACAATCAGAGTGCTTCTAATTCTGACTGGCAGTTTAAGCTTCGCGACACAAGGTTTTAAGTCTCTCCTTAATTTTCTTCAGCTCACTCGTATTTTGGTTTATATATTTGTCAAAGTTACTTAGTGAATTTGTTTTGTTATGTAACATATTAGTACGTAGCCTGAGCTTTTAACGAGCACTCTGTTCATGACGGGGTGCAAATTAAACACGCACGTAGCTCTCTCTCGCTCACTGAATCTCAATTCTTTCTTTTTCTTTTTTTCTGGAGAGCTCAGTATTGTTCATTTGACATGTCATCATCATTGCTCCCCTTTTTTTTTTTTTTGTATGTGGGTGTGTGTTTGTGCGTGTGTGTGTGTGTGTGCGTGTGTGCGTGTATTCATTAGTGCACCTAAAACCTATTAAAAAATCCCATACCGTTCACCTAAACCGAACATTTCAGAATCCAGCCAGAGTCGTGGGGCCGTCAGGAGACCCGAAGAAGGACCAAAGAAAAGAAAGGAAAGTGAAGTCCAGCACCGACCAGACATCACCCACCAGGCCACCAACCAGAATCCTTCACCAAACCCCAGAGACATCTGAATTCCAACAAATCAGGGAGACCTCAAGGGCCCAAAGGAGAGACTGAAGAAAGGTAGGAAGGACAGACGAAGCAGAGTGAGATCCACAGACACCAGCCTCCACCGATTCAATGACCTGAGGAAGAAGCAGATTGTGTCTGAGTTTCGGAGGATGCTGGTGTGGTGGATCTGGCATGCATGAAAATCTCCACCAAAGAGGGGAGCCGTCGACCCCCGCCAGGACAGAGCAAGCGTAACACCTCAGGGCCCCCCAGGCCGCGGCAGCGCCAAAGGACGACCCCCGGGCCCTGCAGGGGCCACCGGCCGGAGAGCAAACCCAGGAGCAGGAGCGCCCCCCCCCACCCCAACGCAGCCCGCGCCCCCAACCCAACGCAGCAGGACGGGGCACTGCAGGCCCGCCAGGCACCCCACCGGTCCACAGCCACCGGTCCCCCCACGACCCCCCCCCCGCCCCCATCCACCCCAACCCAGCCCCAGCCGCCCCCAGGCCCCCAAACCCCCAGCACCCCCCCACCCAAACACCCCCCCCCCCTCAACCAAGCCGCCCCCGCCCCCCCGACCCCACCCCCACCAACCGGCAGCCCCCCCAGCCCCCGACCCCCAGATCCCGGGGACACCCCGCACCCAGGCACCAGCGCCGAAGAGGGGCCGGGCAGCGGAGCGGACAGGGTATCCGCGGCCAACCCCACCCCCCACCACGTGGAGGGACGGAACACCGGGGGCAGAAGGGGAGATGGGGGCACCGGAGGACGGGCGGCACCCCCGAACTCCAGGCCCAGCGGGGAGAGGCCCCGGTTGTCACCCCAACGTTCTAAGTGAAAACTAACCCTGTTACTGAGTTCGCCAGCTCGCCGACTGGCGAACTCTACCCCTAAACCTTGAGTGTGACCCCACCCAGTGTATATACATAAGTGTGTGTGTGTGTGGTGCATTAAAATTGGGAGCAGGTGAACCGGAGCAGAGGAAAATTATATCCCCATGCTCCAATCCACCCGCCTCCCAGGCATGTCAATGAGCGTATGTGGTGCATTAAAAAAAATTAATGGGGGGGGAAACACACGGACAGGGGACCGCAGCACTGCTCCATACTGCGGTCTGCCCCAACCGATGGCGAGTCCCCCCCCCCCAGTTGTGTGGTGCATTAAAATTGGAGGGGAGTTGTAGGGCGAAGACGGTGTTTCCACCCTACCCCACTCCCCCCCAAAAGTGTGTTATGTGCCCTATATGTCTATAAAAGTGTATTGTGCAAAACTAGTGCAGTGAGTTAAGAGGAGCGACCAGCTGGGCCCCCCCCAACCGTCGGGGGCGGGAGGCGCACCCGCCCACCAAACCTCCATCCACCCCACCGGGACCCCGGGGGCATATGGGACCAGCCCGGCGGGGCGATAGGGCTCACCCCCCGGATACTGGGGCCCGCCCGAAGTGCCAGGAGGTCCACCGGAGCGGGGTGGGCACAACACCAAGCCACCTACCCTCGCGGCCCCCGGAGCGCCGAGACCCAGGCCACGGATGGAGCCCCCGGCCCAGGGGAGGGGGAGGAAGGCGGACAGGGGAGGGGACGGGGGAAGGAGATGACAAGAAGGGCAGGAGGCAGCGGCAGGGCCGCAGAGAGAGGGGGAGAGGAGGAGGAAGGGTGACGAGGGAGAAGGGACAGGGAGGCGGAGGACGGGCTGGGAGAGGCGAGGAGGGAGAGGAAGCAAGGGGGAGGAAGGGGGAGGGGAGAGGGAACCACGGGGCACCCCGGCGGCCCACAGGCCCCGAACCTGAATCTCAATTCTAAGACTGTTCAGTAAATAATTATTCATACATATACATTTTCTGAGTTTATACAAAAACGTGTTCGAAAAATAGTTCTTCCTTTTGTGATCAAAAGTCAAAAACACTGATTTGAATCACTAGGCTGTTTTGCCAATAATTTTCAAATAAACAAAAAACTTTTGATCAATCCATATCAATTTCACTTTATTTCACCCTTTATTTTAAGTGCGAAACTGAAAAAAAAATACTACTGATGTAAGCCCCACTTATTTCCGATCAAATCACACCACTTCCGGTTTATGCCACGCTCCCTCAGAATACAGATACAGATCATTTAGACGGTTGGACAGATACAGATAGTGGTGTACTCGCTCCTCCCTACTAAAAACCCATTATTACACATACGTCTTAAACCCGTTAACAATTAACTATTGGTCTTCAGTCTTTAGGTCTATATTCAATGGTTTTAGAGAGTTGCTGTTCTTCAAAAGAAGGCACAGTGTTATGAAGTAAATGTGAATGACTTGTCCTGAACTACAAAATGATTGTTCATTCTTTTATTTAAATAACTCAGAATCCTCAATTAATTGAACACAAATAATTCATTTTTTATGATCGTCCCAATCGCATGTTTGTCACAATGCATTTTAAAAATGAGTGTAATTTTAATTAGTTAGGACCTGTCCCAAAGCATAAGGTCACAATCAATTTATCCCTAGGGATGGTTTTTAATCCAGCCAAAAAAAATGGTGTCCCCTGCCTGGCTTTGGAAATACCAGATCATATGTCTCAAAGCTATCGCTGTATAAAACACTACATCACGGCCATGAGTCAGACTCTAACTAAACCTGCATGGCCTGGAGCTGCTACATGTATCACTGCAGTGGGCTGGAAATATCCCACCCCTATACCCTTGCCACACTTGTACTTTGCTATGACAAAGAGCCAGTGTTGTTGACGTGCACAAACTCACAAAACGTCTGTGGCTGGTCACATCTTGGTATTGCACTTCACCTCCTCCCTACACCATATTGTCCCATCACTGTTCCTGCCAAAAACCCATGATCAAACGTTCTTGCTTAGATTTATATAGTTCCCTTGTGCCTCTGCGACATTTCCAATCAGCACCTCCTCTTTTCCACATGCGGTGCTCTCTATCACCATTTCTCTGTCAGTCTGTCTCTCACACTCAAGTCACTCTGGGTCATAGGGTGAACATGTGTTTTTCCTACAACACATTATAATATACATAATTCTCATCCATTTGAAAATATTAAAAAAAGTAGAGCCGACTGTAGAAGGGACTGTTTTTCCTCATTTTGATTGATTTATTTCATGTCAGAGACTGTGTAGTGATAGATGGTCAAATTGAACAGGCGCAACATCATTCCTGTCACTAAGACCATGCAAAATCCATTTCATTTAGCACATCTATAAAACAACAACACAACGACTTGTAATACAACAGTCCTTGACAGTGAATCATTTAATTCAATACTTAATACGTATGTTCACATTTATTATTTGTCATGTCTATGTCTCTCGGCTGGCCTGGGAACACCTTGGGATCCCCCCCGGAGGTTGAAGTGGCTGAGGAGAGGGAAGTCCAGGCTTCCCTGCTAAAGTTGCTGCCTCCGCGACCCGACCCTGGATAAGCTGTAGACGGCTGGATAGTTGGGCGACACCACTTTGTTCACTTCAAATAATAATTAGTCCAATTTTATGCTTCTAGTTTGTAGCAACAGTTTCACATGGAAGAACCTGACTTTCCTGCGTCAAAACCTGACACCTACTTAGTCAAAGAGCAGAATATTTTCCTCCGCCTCTAGTTCCTGCATGTAGGATTATGTAACAATATTTTGTTTATTTTTCTGTTTATCAGTAGCCTGTAAAACAGTAAGCTAATTCAACTAAAATACAGCAAATGCTTGTTCCTGTGGGGGTTGGCGCATGCACACACTGCTTATGTTAATAGATGATTACAGTATTCCGTAATGTCAAATCGGTAAAATTACCGAATGAACAATACTGAGCTCTCCAGAAAAAAAAGAAGAAAAAAAAGATGATTACAGTATTCCATTTTTATGAGGACCTGCTTGACAGATATTTTTTTGTAGCGATAGGTACAGTAACAGGACAGTATAATTCTCAGAGCACTTAAAGTTATTTGTGCAGAACAGCTGCAGTTAGGATTTCACCAGATGCTGACCTTGCATGGTCAACAAAAATCTTTATGAATCTGTCAAGAATACAATCTGCCCTACCACCTTGCAAAGGACCTTTTAACTCCTACAAGCATTTAAATGATAATTAATGGCTAAGCCGGCAATTGTAACAGTATCCCACTAGGATAAGGACCTCGTCTGGGCTGGACTCCTTGAAAAGACAAAATAACAGTCCGCCCTATAAGGCTGACAGACAGACTACTTTGAGGCTCCATGAATAGCAACTAGCCAAGGATAAAGCTGAGGCCCCACTCAAGTAGGTGTCAGGAAGTCAAGTGGGTTTGGTGTTATCTCTGCGTACTTTCAGCTGTCCATTAGCATAGCTTTTCAGTCGGCACGGTGCATGGCCCACAATGGGAATAGAAAGGAGAAAGCCAATCTCCCTCTCTTATTTTCCTCTTTATGTCTTCCACTCTTTAGACCTTCTCTCCCCTTGCTCCCTTACTCCTCACTAATCCGCTAAATCCCAGGAGGGGCAAGAAGTTGAGTTCTGAAGTGGCTTTTTGTCTTCTAGTTTTGTGATGGGAAAATGGAAGTCCGCCTGCTCCTGATAATTTCAAGTTGTGTGAGTGGACTATGAGTTTGTGGTTGTATAGATTGATGCATATTCAGCAGATATGAAATATTCTGTCATGGGAAGATAGATTTTCAAGGTTAACTTGAAATTAGCAAGAATTAGGTATGACATATGATGTTAGGTCTGCATGTACATTATTCTTTATAAATGTAATTTTCCTTTTATAAAAGTTCCAAAGAAAACCAACGGCAAATAAAGCACCTGAGAAAATAGTTGAGTACATTATGTCTTTGTAGAGAAGTGCTTGGATTTTTTTTTTCATGAAATCTGTCAATTAGGTTTCATTCATTTTATGAATAGGCAATTCTCACTTGGTTCTCTAAAGAAGATACCCTTTCAGAGAATCCGAAGCAATGTAATTATGATTTAATGACTACTTAAAATTAGAACATATTTAATTGATTTACATCTTATTGGCAGTGATTAATCTCTCACTAATCATGTTCCCTTTCTTTAGCAAAAAAAGTACTTCAACATGACAGCATCACCAATGAATACATGTTTAATTGGTTGCACACATGCTCTGCTGCAATTTTGCAAGCATGCACTCTGCAGTTCACTCCTGTGGGATAAGAGATAAGCCATCAACATGACCAGAGGTAGGCAACCCTGGTCCTCGAGAGCCGCAGTCCTGTTTTTTTAGATGTCCCCCTCCTCCAACACAGGTGATTCAAACAATCAGCTTATCAGCAAGCTCTGGAGAAGCCTGATAACAAACCTCATCTGTGTTGGGGAGGGAGACATCTTAAACACGCAGGACTGCGGCTCTCCAGGACCAGTGTTGCTTACCCCTTAACATGACAAACTTTTTGAGATGTGTTGGGATCATGTGTGCTAATTTTATATTTGGCACAGCAGTGAAAACTAATGTTATATTTGTGCATAACATTTCACCGAGTAGTAGCATGTAAATGCTGAACAATATAGTAGAGGACCAAGACTAATTCCTGTGGAACCCCAAAGGTGACATTGCAATACTCAGTCGTCCCGTTGCCATGAATTACACAGTGCATCCTACTTAAGAGATCAGATGTAAACCATGAAAGTGCTTACCCTGTGATACCAATACATGTTCCTAGGCGACCTATAGTAGTATGTTATGATTGACACAATTTGACAGTATCAAAGGCCGCACTGAGGTCAAGCAATAATAGTATTGATGAGGTGTACATAGCCCAGAATGAGATACATTTGTTAAAGTTTACAGCAGAAAACACTGGCATTAGGAAAAAATAAGCAGTTTTGCATCATATGTTGCGAGTCAAAATTTACATTTTATGCCTCAAAGAAAAACACAGAAATGCAAAACTGCAAATTGGTGGTTTATAGGGCAAATGTTACAGAAATCAAAATGGGAAGGGTGGTTAGTGCGAATCATTTGTGAAACTCCCAAAATTCTCAATGGCTAGTCTGCTTAATATCCATTGTACATGCTACTAAATTTATACTGTTCTGTGAAAGAAAGGTTGTGGAGCACTGATAAAGAAGTTTAAGTGGCTCTTATTATGGGAAGTCATGGAAAAGCCATTTTCAACTTTGATTGTATGGACTCATCGGTGGAAGACAAATCAAGACTTCTCACATAATCCATGTGCGCAGGAAACCATATCAATTTTTTATTTATTTAAGCCATGTATCATTGGAAATATACTTGTGTTTGCATCTCATCTGCTAAGTAATAAATCAGGTTTGTAGTCTCCAATGTCTTAATCCAATGCTTATGGAATGCCTTTGAAAATTGTCATCTTAATAAGAATCTGCACCTTGGTAACAATAACATCAGGTATTTGACTGCTTCACGGTCACCGGCCACGGGTTGGATCGATTTACTCCATGTTCCAATACAACATCTAGCTCAAATTGGTGTAAAATGTAGACCTTTACTTTGTACTACATTTGCAAAAAATCTTCACTGCAATAACTGTGTAATACTGCCTTCATTGGCATAGCATTTCACTTTGTTCTGCTATTGATTGAGTCTTTGGCCAACATACATGTTCATCACATTGTTAACAGCACTACAGTTTTGCCCTTTTCACGGATTTACACATTAGCTATTTGACATCTTCCTTTACAGTGTGTTTCACTTTCGCTATTTCATATTGATGGTTCACCTTCACCCTTACGTTCTTCTTTGGCGTCTCCTCAATATCTTCATAGATCTATGGTCGATTTTAACATTGGATGTCTCCTTGCAGTAATTATGAAGGAATTTGCAGAAGCCAAATCGGGATCTGATGACTGCAAGTGCTCACAAATCACTTTGCCATTGAACCAAGGCTGGATTTAAGAAAAGGTTTTGAGCCATAGTGCATCACTCTAAACAGATTCAGTTGGCTTTTACAATGTTATATAAAGATTCCCTTCAATCCAAATTCCACTTACAATATATGTGCATTGACTCACCTATTAGTTCAACCTTGTGCTTTCTTTCCCGCTCTTACCTCTAAATCTTCTATTCCACACCATTCCTTCTCCCTGTCCATGTCCCTCACAAGTCGATGCCATGACCTTTTTAGCAGCTGCTTAAACAGATTAGCTGTTATTGGAAACTATACTACTGATGACTCTTTCATGAGGTGGGACCTTTGCCTCATGGGCAGTGTTATGATGGGGGGAAAGTGGAGACAAGTTTGATGTACCGGTAGATAGTAAAGCCAGTTTGGGGGGAACAAGGCATTTTAGGGAGGAGTACTATTTTCTACAGTGAATTAAGAAATTGGCAAAGGAGAGAAGGTGGTGTAATGTAATTGAATTGTTAAAGAGGAATCTAACGTGGAATCTAAAGTCTTAGATAAATAAGGGGGAAAATAAACTGGAAGGGTTCAAGAAAAGTATGGAATGCAATATTGTGATTTATTTCAGAGGAACAACAGTTTTATCAGTGAAGGCTGGCTCACTGAATTTTCCCTTGTCATCCTGAAAAGCATAATCTAAATGTGGCTCCTCATCACAGGCTGACATTTGTGATAATTGTGCTGAAAGTGAAATGACAGTCTGATTTATCTGCCAAAACCAGCAGACTTGCATAGAGGCAGTCTATTGATCACATCTTTTCACATGTTACACTTTCTTTACCGTATAAACCCCATTCCAATTAAGTTGGTTTGTATAATGTACTGTATATTTTATTGTAGCCTTTTTTAATCTAGACTCCGGTCCAACTTACTTGATTTCTAAATAACATTATTCTTGAGTTGTCGGGGGTTACAATTTCAACATTAATTGGTCTAACAATTAGAAATTAAACTCAAAACATGATGTAACAGCTGACAATGGGGTTATACACTAACCCCAAAAGCGTTCAGCTAACCGGGCGACAGAGATCTGGAAAATGGCACTTTTTTACACACGATCACTACGGAACTTGCCAAAAATGACCGTGTCGGTTGTCCACCGACTGAGCACATGGGTTCTGTTAGTATGGTTGGCCAATGGGATCATACAACACATATCCGCATTTTTATTTTCAAAAGCGCGGTCCGGCGTTAGAAAGGGAAGTTCCGAATGCCGTCCGGTGCTTTTCAAAATAATTGTGGATATGCATTATATGATCACATCGGCCAGCCATAAATTTCCAGGTCTCCTACATTTACTGCCGAGGCTAAATTAAGCGGCAGAAGTGAGGCATTCTGTTTAGCTGAACGCTTCCGGGTTTATTGCATAACACCTATTGCTTTTGAACATGGTTTAAAAAGAAATATTACATAATTTTCTGAGAATTCAGAGGACATTTTACTCCTTCTAATCTTAGAACACTGCATGATCCACCATATTAATGGTTGTCTTTAGGATTTTGTGCTTATTTACTATTATTCCAAGGATTTACACTTTATTTATCTATTTTTTTTAAACTCTTGTTCTACTCTTTCACCATCTTCCCTCATGCAGGTGACTACGGAGCATCCGGAGGAGGGCCAGCAGGCTGAAGAACAGCTTGTTAGACAAGTAAATAGTGCTCTGTAGCCACAGCATCGTATTTCATGCCATATCATGTTTAAATGGTGGTCAATGAAATTCCTTGAACAATTCTTCACCACTGCCAGAGAAAATGTATCTTGGCATGAGTTTCTGCTGTTTGAGTGTAATTAACTACTATTCCTTTGACTTTCATCTTGACCCATTTTTGTCCAATTCTTATGCTAAATGTCCTTCCTGATACAACTCACCCATTTTTATTTTTTTAAATCCTGGTTTAGGACTCGCCCTGGCTGGGTATTGGGACACTGAGCGGGAATTAGACCTGCACCGTCTGCATGAAAGACAGCAGCATGTACCATTACACTAACAGTGCTTTTATAACTACTATCAAACTGAGTTTTAGAATATACTGTATGTATGTAATTCAGGCTTGAGCAACAAATACAATTTGCTTGATATTTTAATCAGTATTGTGCTGAGTAGTTAACATTGTAAAATAATTGGATTGCACCTCTTGTTTTACCTGAAATCCACCACCCCCAAAAAAGTTGTTTCATAATAGTTATCCAAACATGCATTTACAAATTGTAAACAGAAATAGTCCCTTCTGTACAAACTATAGTTTGAGCAGCATTTCTAAGTAAAGTCTGTTGGGAACACATAATATTGATGAGAGAAGCCTTCATAGTCCAAGTAGATGATGCTCTAGTCTTCACAGTAGTTGTGTCATTTGTTTGCACAGTTTCCATTGTGTTAACTGGTGCTTGAAAGCAAGATAGGCTTCATTCAATTAAAAGAAGAATAAAAAATTAGTTGGTCTTTTAGGTTAATAGAGTAAGCACTGTTGTACGATCAAAGACAGAATTCTGAAGGTGAAATGTTCATGAGAGGATCAGCAAAGTAATTAACTAAAGTTTAATATTTATTTTCCCTTTTCAAACCAAAATCCAATTTCAGGCTTTGCAACACCCCATGATAGGTCAATCACAAAGTGCATTAGCCAATATTATCAAACATCTTTTAATTTGTGGCCCAGTTAAACTCCTCTTACTGCCTCTGCTCCAACACAATGTACAAACACTTCCATTCAAATAAATTGGGCAAAAGAAACAGATATGTAGTATAATATTTGCATGGCGTTTTCATTCTTCTTGCATTGGTTTTATTTGTTCAGTCTAACCTATTACAAAAGTCCTTGTTTTCCTTGTCAACTTTCCTTCACATATAAACACTGGCTCCTAGCACCATTTATTTGTTCGACACAGTCCAAATGGAAAAAGAAAACCCAAGGTCACATTTCATCAATTGATGTTGTGTGCCCAAGTATATTTCCACCTTAAAACACCATGACATGTTTGTTGTGGGGCATTTTCCCCTCTTATAGTGCAATAGCTTGTCGATCTGTGCGTAGGTAAAGGTGGATCTGTGTAGAGAAGTGTAAAGTATGTATTTGTGCACCTGCGCCAGTATGATGTACAATCTAGTAAATTGAAGCAGCATGGAGATTGGGCCATCAATGGATCAATCGATTGATTTACAGTGTTGGGTATGAGCTCTGTCAGAAGGCGTATGTCCTTGTTTTATGGACTGCATTTATAGTATTTTTCCCCGCATTTAATAAATTTCTTCCCACTGGATGCAATTAACATTTTCTGACATTCAAATGAACACTTTTTATCATCCTCTAAGACTTCATAATCAGTGAGGCTTAAAAAAGCAATAAGATTTCCCATCTGTAAAAAGATTCCTCAAAAGACTAAAGCCGTGAAATGTCAGGTTTATGGTTTGACAATTTAATGGTAAACACGGCGGTTATCTCAAAATATTTGAATTTGAAGGTTTGTTTTTTCTTTCCGTCCTCACTTGCTTCAGTTTCCTAAGACATGCACATTCCACGGATCGTGCGTGACAGGATCAGTGCCTGCTACAAAGTCAAAATTGTACAATTATCTAATATTAAAAGACTAAAGTCAAATCTTGTCTCATTGGTGAAATGTGACCCACCGCCCTTTTTTTTCCCCTTCCAAACTATCCCTGAGTAGTGGTTTTAAGCGCAGATTAGAATTAGCATGTAAACAATGGCGACAGCAAAGCACATAGACGCCCTGGTCATTAATGTGACAGGGCTCCTGCCAGAGGGGGCACAATGGCAGGGTTCACCCGCTCACTCTGACAACTGTAAAAGGTATCACACACATTGTTATAATGAGGGCCAGACTGGCAGTCCACCGTGTCCTTCACTGTGCAAATGGAGGGGAGAATGAAACAAACAAATGAATGGCTGCTCTATACAGCACACAGGTGGAAATGATTTTAGATTTATTCCGTTTTGAAGGCTGGACTAATGAAGGTTCACTAAAAAAAATGGCAAAGGAACAGGATTGTTGGGATTAGTTTTAAAGACAAAGTAAAATGTTGGAAGAACAAATGACATATGCAAATCCTCTTATATTTGCGACATTCCAAGTTGTGAAATGTTTCTCAGTACACATTGCTAACAATTATAGAGACTTTGATTAACTGAGAACTGATTTATGTGGCATTGCAGGAAAATGTGACCCAAACCAGGGGCCATTTGCGGCCCGCCGTCCATTTTCTGGCAGGCCTCAGTATATCGCTGCTTTCGGGCCAAAACCTTGTGCCTCCAAAATCATCACTTTTCAGGAGACCTAAAAAATGGTATGTTGATTTAACTACCTGTATTAACATTGCATAATCAAAGCGAGCAAGATATTTTGAACACTTTAGATTGGTCAATAATTCGTAGGATTAGGATTAGGAGGAGGGTTGCGATACCGACATCCCCATGAATACGATGTACCTGAGAACTACAAATAGTAATACATTTGATTTATAGAGTTTTTCTCGCTATGCAAATAAATTATTTACAACTAAAATAGTAACAACATTGTTCTTTATATTGTGAATTAATGATCTAGCAGTTCAGAATTAGGATATTTCCGTTTCAGAAGCAAAAGTGTTTTCTTCCACTTTCTGTTCTGTTTCAAAGTCTGATTTGCGAAAATGTCACATTAATGATTAAGATTCTCAAGTAAACGCTGCTTTAAAAATTGCCATCTTATTACGCATTATTCTAGCTTTCATTCTGAATGTGGAAAATTGCTTAGGGCATGGGCGGATCTATTCTAGTGGAATATAGAGGGTTGTGAGCCACCCCAAAATAATGACAAATCTAAAACTGTTTGCCTTAACACCTTTAACAAGTGATGAAAATATATATATTTTTTAAAACAGCTAAAATAACTATAATACATAATTGCTTCATTAATTGGGTTTAGAGTCAAACAATATCAAAGTGGCCCTTAAGGAAAAAGTCTGGACACCCCTGATTTATTGCGTGCGCCAATGACATGACGTCATCATCAGTAGACTTTTCCATTAAATGACATCGAAAAGCTTAGCTTAATTTCCTTAAAATATATCTACCTCCTCCCGCATCGCTCCTTTGTAGATGTGAGATGATAAAAATATAAGCTTCTATACACGCTTTGACCATCTTTACTTCTGTGAGTGACTTGTTCTCTTCTGCGCATGTGGATCATTCGTGTGGTGGTGGTGGCGGCATATAGCTCAAAAACTCAAATGTCCATAGGTGTGTAGGTGAAATGTGAATTGCTGTGCTCTGTGTCTTGTAATTGGTTGGTGACCAGACCAGGGTGTCACCCAAAGCTAGCTGTGTTGGGCACACTGACTCTGATGAGCACACATGTGTATAGAAGATGGATGGATGGTATATAGCAGCCATTTATGAATTTGCCCCGAAATATATAAATAATAAAATGTTAGGTGGGAAAACTATTTTGACGTCAGATGCTGGCACGTTGTGGTGTTTGTCTTCACTTCTTAATTAGAAATTATATGCGAAAGGTGCAAAACAGAGACAGATGGCATCCCTGAACTTAAAAATACTCTTCTATAAGTTGTGCCTTGAGCCACGATTTGCTGATGCCTGCTGTATAGTTTGAATTGTATGTAGATTTGTTTTGTTATGATGTATTACATGTCTTTAGCCTCCCCACCTAAAAATATTTGAGTAGTGTCTACTCTTTGGGGTGTCTCTTTTCACATGTTCTGTGGTATACTTTGGTATAACTTGATGTTAACGTGTGGATCTGTACTGCTTGACATATGAATGAACTAAAATTTAAGTTAGCTAGCTGAACCTCAGACTCAACAGTTGCAATGCATTTTTTGTGATGGTTGAGGAATGCTAGACCAGCACTATAAAAGGTTTGCTTGACCCCAGTCAGTGCACATGTGCTTTCTGGACTTGGAAAAGACTTTTGCACATATCCCTTGCGACGTTCTGTGGGGGGTGCTCCAGGAGTGCGGGGTCCCTTCAAGTCCTGTACAATCAGAGTAGGAGCATGGTTCATATTCAAGATAAAACATGACATACCAACAGTCCTGCTCTCAACCCATCTCAGCACTTGTGGGATCAACTTGAATATGCTATTTATGTCATTTGCATCATTCATTCCCCCAAATGACAGTCAAAAGCAAGATAGAATAATATATTTGGCATAGGCAGTGAATATTTAACATAATTTATGTGTTTATCAAATACAAAGAAATCTGCTTAGTAAAATGAATATTTCATTTCAGGCCTCTGATGTCTTGCCTTGTTAGATATCTAGCTCATTTTTGTGATATCGGTTTATTTATTGTGATGTGCACTTCTCAGTCGATTGGAGTGCCGTGCTCCAAAACCAATTTAGATGTTTCATGCCATGCAATAAAACATCGACGAGTGAGCTCACAAACTCTCAGTCTCAAGGCAGATAATAAAACCACAAGGTCAGCAAGCCAGCTTCATACTTGACACCATAAGTATTTGTCAATGGTCTTTCATTTACACGCTGATGAAAACAGAGAGGGGTTTTTGATGTTAACTGCCACTTTTCAGGTCATGCAGTCAATCCACTGGGTAGGTTAAGCCAAGACTTCTTCCTCTTTTGCACTAGTTTTGCCTGCATATATATATACATATATATATATATATATATATACATACATATATATATATATATATATATATACATATATATATGTATATATATATGTATATATGTATATATATGTATATATATATGTATATATATGTATATATGTATATATATATGTATATATATATATATATATATATATATATATATATACAGAGAGAGAGAGAGAGAATGAAAATAGAACTTGTTTACAACCCCGCAAAACCGTAAAAAACAAAATTTTTACATTTTTACAGTGCTCGGTCATCTTAGGAGACATTTGGCATATAGCCGGGACTTTTTTTCCCCCATCGTTGTCATTGTGAAATCACACAAGAATGCTAAACAACAGAGCTGGGCACTTCCATTAATCGGCAATTCCCGTTGATGACGATTTTCATCTTTCACCGCATGCTTCCGCATTTTCAGCAAATGTTTTAGGACGTGAAGCCTCACAAAAATACACGGGATGAGAAGGACCGTCTGAACTAAACGTGCTTCAGTCGGTGTTCAGTCCATGTATTTTTACGATGCTTTGCGTTATTGTGCACTTACCGAAAGGTGGGCGTCGTCATCGATAGGAAGTGACAATTAATGGAAGTGTCCAGCTATGCAAACCAGGAAGCTGCGAGGCTCCGAGGAAGGCTCGAGTCTTGACAACCGAAACTGTTAGCGAAATATAAATATACTGTATGATTGCAACAAATCTCATCTATCAAAGTACTCTGTGGATAATATTTCAACCTTTGATAATCAGGGGGGCATCTAATATGTGAGCATTAAGGAAAATCATCTTTTGAAGGGCAATTTTGGCAACAGGCATATCATAATTGAGTGTATGTTCTAGAGAAAATAGGGTATCCTATCCAACTGATCCATACTGCCAGACAATTTATAACAGCAAAAAATCACAAAGGGTTTATCAGAAATGCTACCCAGATAGATTAAAAAAGAGGACAATTCACTTCAAGATGAAAAAATAAATAAGTGTAGACATCGGCATCAATAACCATTTGGCAAAATAATCAGTTATTATGCCTTTCTCTTTTTTTCTTCCCTTACTGAACAAAATCTTTTCCTGAAACTTTTCCTTTTTAAGATTTCCAGTCACAGGTTAACCAGAAGCAACCCTGAAGGCATGGTTGGCTTGTACCCACTCTACCCGGCAACGTCTCTTCAATTGAAAAATGCTTCATCCGTGTCACATTACCCAGTTAATCACACAGTTAACATCTTCATTCATGTTAAAATGTGTTTTACTGCAATGTGTTTTGTATTGCTGGCGCTGGAATTTTGTATTAGATTATTTCCTGCTTGGAGATTGTTGATCTTTCACTTTCGTTGTCCAAGAATTACAACCTCACACAAAGGCCTGATTTCATTTTTGGCAGGTTTTAGGCAGCTTTTGTCAGTGAGTTTATTTATGTACAAACATCTCTATTTGGATGATTTTTGAGGATGTGATTATTGATGGCTCTGTGGTGTGTCTGCGTGTGATTGCTTCTGCCCGGGCTGGTTAGTGTTCGGAATTATTTGCGCTCCTCAAAACGTGTGTTTATTTTTGTCATCATTTCAATTTCATTGGACCAATCACTGTGATAACTGTCCAATCGTCTCATCACCATAAATCAGCTGTGTCATCAACCCTTATCCTCTATGGCTGTCAAGCTAATTGTAACTCTATCACTCAACACTTTGTTGTTAATTACATTTCATGTTAATTAAATTATTCTGTTGTGAGAAAATAAAATAATAAATAACCCAGCTGTTGTCCACACTTTAGTTTTGGCCTTTAGTGCTCATTTGACTAAACCAAATATGCTTTTGACTACTGCAGCCAGATTGAAAACATTTTTATGTCCAGTCTTTTATTGTATGTAATGATGCTACTATTATTTTTGGTATAAGAGTAATAAGTCAATGAACTGTTTTTTGTGTTTGCTACAAAATCCTGTCATGTTCCTCCGTACCATTCATATAATGAAATGGTGATATGCTGATTTGTGCATATGTATCTAAATCTAATACATCTAATAATCAGTTTCAGCAAGTCAACAGAAATCATTAGAGACACTTTTCCTCTTAAATCTTACTATGCTACTTCATAAATGACAGGAATACGCTGAGACATAGCATTAGTGTGGAATTTTAGGATTAGATAGGATTTAAGTAATCCTCCCAGAGAAGTAAGGATTTAGGAAGGATAGCGCAGCACAGGTTAAAAAGTAGGAGTAGGATAAGGAGACCAGAAAACCCTGTGCACGGGGGAAAGGTAAGAAAATATTATCTGTTAAAATTGCAAGAGCATTTGGGATAAAAGCGGTTTGGCAGAGAAGGACAAAGGAAAACAGTCAGTATTGTTTTAATCCTGTCAGTGGGACCCTTCTAATCCCTTGTTGTTAACATCACAGAGACACTTTGGTGTTTTGTTAGTGAGGGTAATCCCTGGTTTTGCGGCCCTTAAATCCAGGGTGGTACATCATAGATACAGTTTTACGTCCAATATATTTCTCAAACTAAAGGATGCAAGGACATACAGTAAGCAATTTACTTACTGATGTGTCACACCCTATTTTAATAGTGATAGACACCAGGAAGAACACCAATCCATTAATTACACTGGTGTCAAACTCAAGGCCTGAGGGCTAGTAAAAGTAAATCAAACATGTCAACTTCCATGACACTTGCTAAAATGGGTACCAGCATTTCTAATTGTCATATGTAATAAATAAAAACGTAGGGATATGCAAGCATTTTCTTGTTACCAAATCCCTTGCTACAGTAACCATTCATTTGTTGTATACTGTAGAAGTAATAGCATGAGGAGGCGATGAAACATTTAAGCATATGGTGTCACTGTCAGGACCCTCAGAGGGAAACTGTAACTACAATGTGGCCCGCAATAAAAATGAGTTTGACACCCCTGATTTATTAGATGGAGCCCATCCCACATGACTTCGGCCAAAAGATGGGTGCACTCAGGAATGATCACCAGTCAATCATAGCTGATACAGCAAACGGCACTCAGAATCTTAAAAGGAACCCCCACTGTCAAGTTTGCTCTATATTATTTATTTGGTTGTTGCTAACATAACTATGACATTCATTTTTAAAAAATCATTTCCAGTTTAACACATTTTGTAGAACCTTTGTTTGGACGTACGCCACCGTTGTCATTTACGTCGCTACTCGCTACGCATTCCGTGCGTAGTGACGTAGAATGGCTCTCTTCTGAGCAATGTGAAACGCCTATAAGGAAAGCAAGTTAAGCCTCGTAGCGTTCCTAAAGAAACAACATGCGATCGGGAGAGTCACCCTCCCCCACGCCGTGCTCTCGTCATTCACCAGACATATTCAAGAGTTTTGATCGTCCTTTTAGGAACCTAACGGAGGCTTACCTTGCTTTCTTTATAGGCGTTTCACATTCCTCAGCAGAGAGCCATCCACCATTCTACGTCACTACGCACGGAATGCGTAGCGACGTAATTAACAGTGGCGCCTTACGTCCAAATAAAGTTTCTACAAAATGTATTGAACTGGAAAATATTTGGAAATGAGGAACCAAATACATAATTTAGAGCAAACTTGTCATGACAGTCGGGGTTCCTTTTAAGTGAACCTAAAATAGAGTACACGTTTTTGGACTGTAGTAAAACATTTTGATTTACATCTGGAGTATGTACAGTATTTTCTATATCCTGAGTCAAGACACTAATAAAGTCAGTCACTTTTTGTTTTCAGTGATGCATGGCAAAATTATAGTCAATACTTTTCCCTAGTTGTAGCATCATCGATATCATACACGTCCATATAAGATCTCTCTGTTTCTTAGTGTGATTAAGGCAATGCACAAAAGACACACATTTAATGAGACCAATATTCCATTTTTCCTTCTCGAGGATATTCTGACATCGTTTTGCCTGGCGGCTCAAAGTTATGATGTCAGTGGGTCATAGTGGTTTATGGGATTTAGCCCCTGGAGGAAGTCGGAGCCTCTTTAAATCCAAGACAAAATGGCCCCTAAACTTAATTGAGGTTGCAACTATGTGCAATAACACTGATTGTCGTTATCATAAAGCCACAGAGGCATTGCATGCTTCAGTGTTGTTGATATTAACCATAAAAGCCACAATAGTTGTGTGAATCCAATTGAGCTTCTTGAAGAAAAAACTGTGGAATGGTGTCCAACAGGGTATAGTTATCCAATAATTTGTACTTTATACGTCTCCCCAAAAAAATAAAAATGGCTGGCAGAGTCTCTTGACTAAAGTCAGCTGTGATAGGTTCCAACTCACCCGTGACGATAAACCGTATAGGTAATGGTGGATGGACGTTTGTTTTGTTCATGTGATTATATTCCAGCTATTATAAATTAAACATTAATATAAATGGGAATGCATGACTTGCCTCAAATTACCTACAATATAACCACTGAAGTAAGTCAATGTTTCCCAAATTAATTTTGTAAATTAATGAATACTGCTATTGTCAAAAAGTGTTTTTTTTGTTTGTTTTTTTGCAGAAATTTAAAAGTTATGCACATTTAAATGTTTAGTTTTGCCAATGTTAATGTAAAATATTGGTTTATACATAAGGTAAAACAAAACAAAGTGTTTCCAATAGTGTCACCCCCCCCCCCCCCAAAAAAAAAAAAAAAAAAGCAAGATGAGTAGCAGAAGCAGGATTTACAGCTCAAAAGTCTTATGTCAACTGCCGGTATACTTTCAAACCGGAAGCAGTGATTTTTGTTCAATGCTTTCTTTCTTTTACCACAGCTAGCGAATGAGACAATATGTTACTTGTTTGTTGCATGGTGTTTGCCATGAAAACCCCCAAAACGTGATTCTTAAGATTAAGGAAGGTGTCCATGTGCAGTCCCTATCCCCAATGATTGATGACATTGCAAGTTTCTCATTCCCTAGTGACATTGATTGGAAAACAGCTTCAGGCACCCCCAAGGCTGTTCTTTTGTTTTCTTCCGTTTCTGTTGATTTGATGGTGAATCTGTATGTGCTTGTGACCTGATAGCTTTCTCAAACAGTTTCAATTTTATAATGTACTGCTTTTGTATCCATGACATTGGGAAGATACCTCTACAATTTTAGCTGTTGAAAAAACATGTATCTTGTATGTAATAATTTTCCCTATGGGATATTAGTGTACATCGTTTTCTAAATGGTGACTGCGTAAATGATTACAAGCCCATTAAATGATCACTAACTTTCTGAAATAAATAATGTGGGCTTCATGAAGGAAAAAAGACAAGAGGAGTAAAACAGCACATAAAATTACAGTCAGATGTTTACTCAGTGAGAAAGCAATGTTTGATAAACTATAAAAGATATACGTTTGTTGTAACCAAGGTGAACTTCCCCGTCTCTACCCTTCTCTCTCTGCCTCTTGAATAGAAGTTTGCTGAATGACTGACTATTTCAACTGCAGTCACAGATATACAAAAGAGACATATATTTAATTAATTGAGGTACAATTTTGTTTAACTTTTGTGTGAAATACATTTCAAATGAATCACCAAGTACACAGAAAATTCTGTAAAGTAAATTTGACTCTATTTAGAGTAAATGCTACTCTTTTTACTACTGAAATGTTTTTTTGCTCATACACACTATTGAAATGCATTCATACATACAAGTAAAATACTCTCATAAACACAACTGAAATGGGTTGATGCATACAAGTAAAACGGGCTCATACACACTAGTGAAATCGTTCATACACACAACTGAAATACACTTATAAACACCACTGACCTGTCTATTGCTCACACTTGCTTTGTATACTTTCTGTATTGAGCTCTGCCATTGTTGTTCACTTCAGGGTTTGTCAGTCGCCAGGCTATAATTTCGGAAATTTTAACTAAACACACCAAAGCCAGAACGTACAAAATCTACAGGAGGGATTTGAACCCAGGCATTTTTAACTGTGAGAGAGACTACTAGTCCAATGTGCTGCCCATATAGAAATTAATTACACTTCCTATCATTATACATGTATATCTAAAATTGTAAATCACTATAACATGCACACTTGTAACATTAACACTCTGGTTAAATATAATTAAAACAACTGTACACAGTAAGTTCTGTAGAGTAAATATGGCTCTATTTAGAGTGGGACCAAATAGACTCAGTTTTAGAGTAGGCTAATAAAGATGGGAGACTGTCACGCTACCACCTGAGCTATGCCCCTCCTACTGTTTGCCTATCTCTGAGAGAAGACCAAAAGCATCGGTTTTGGTCTTGTAGTTAGGAAGATTGCAGCTGACACTAGCAATATTCGTTCATCAACCCTTGAGTTACTTTTATTTTATTAAATTCTTTATTTTACTCTCTTCCAAGTGTACATATTACTCTAAATCTGAGTCTACAGCATTTGGTCCCACTCTAAATAGAGCCAAATTTACTCTACAGAACTTACTGTGTACAGTTGTTTTAATTATATTTAACCAGAGTGTTAATATTACAACTGTGCATGTTATAGTGATTTACAATTTTAAATATACATGTATAATGATAGGAAGTGTAATTAATTCCTAAATGGGCAGCACATTGGACAAGTAATTCCGAAGTTATAGCCTGGCGACCGACAAACCCTGAAGTGAACAACAATGGCAGAGCTCAAATACAGAAAGTATACAAAGCTAGTGTGAGCAATAAACAGGTCAGTGGTGTTTACAAGAGTATGTCAGTTGTGTGTATGAACGATTTCACTTGTATGTATGAGCAAAAAAACATTTCAGTGTTTATAAGAGCATTTCAGTTATACGTGTGAGAGCTAATCCTGAATTATGGCCCAGACGGCACCTCATAACAATGGCTGACTGCCCTCGCAACTTCCCAGTGTGACGTCATTTCCGAAGATTGCCGAAGATTGTCGGTGAAAAGCATTTTCATTGTCAAGGGCGTTGCTATGGGTCAAACTAAGAACCTGGGAGGTTTGCGTAAAAAAAAACAAAAAACGAAAATATGCTTAATTAAAATGGTTTTAGTCATTGGTATTACTCAAAAACATGGTTGGCCAACCTTACTTCAAAGTTGGCCTTTAAATAGCACCAAAAACTGAGTATGGTCTTTCAATTGATGTTGGCCATAGGTGTAAATGTGATGTTTGTAGGTGACTAATTCAGTGTGCATGTTGCTTTTAGCCCAAAAGTCAGCTGAGATAGGCTACACTTTTTACGATCTGAGCACCAGCGGAATAGACAAAGGAGGGATGGATGAATGGATGGGTAATTCCAAGATTGTCTATATTATTTGAAATATTGATTTCGTTTTTAAAAAAAAAAGTACACATCAGTCTTCCAAAGCATGTTTTCTATTCATCATATCAGCGACTTTGAAAAGTCTGTGAAATAGCCGCACAGCATAACAAGGACGACGTCTCAAACAATGCTCCTCATCTATCTGAGAGCTTTCCATACTCTTTGTGCACTCACAAAAGCACACACCTTGCGTCTAGAACTCAGGAGAGACGCAGGAAAAGCATTTGAGAGCTGTCTCCATTCACTTTCATCTCTCATCTCTTTTTAATACCGCCTCCTTTCTGGAGTTTTCTCCTTCTACCCTCGCTCCCTCAACTGTTATTTAACCAGCCTTCACTGTGTGCAATATATTACCAATCACTGAATGGGTTGAGCTGGAGTTTGAAAGCAAAATCAAATTGTTTGCCTTCAGTCTATGTGCAGGTATTACATCATGGTGGGCCCATTCACTTGCATTGTCTCCTTTGGTCGGTTGCAAACACGGTAGGCTGCCTCATATCCATTAAGACCACCCCACCACCGCTTTTCTTTTTAGTTGGGTGTCATGGTTCACTGAGCACTGTCATGTTTGTATGTATACATCCAGTTTGAGATGTGTCCATCTTTAGGGGAGGCATAATTGTGAGTTGTTTGTCCGTTACTGTGTGGCTATCTGCTGCTTACACCACTCAGCCTTCAGTTATCATTTTTAGAATGTTCCGATATTCCCATTAGAATCCGACTGAATTCTCACAAAGGTGCTGCCTCAGTAAGCATCTTAAACGGTAACAAGGGTTAGGGTTACATGGCTGTATCTAAAATGTTGCCTTTGAAAATGTATAAGATGTCAAATAGAATGGAATAGAATATTGTCGTTGACATTGTAGTGCACAATGAAATTGGAATGCTAGTCTTTGGAAACATGGGTAGTGTGCAAATGAAAGTGAAATGTGCATAATGAAGTCAAAGTAATCTGAAAAATAATGGTGAATAAAATTTTATGCACAAAACTGGGGTGGGATTCGTGGAAACACTTGAAAATGTGATGATAATATTGCACTTGTATGTTATATTAATATTGCACATGCATGTCATTCATATTAGGCTTTATGTTCCTGTGTGTAAGAAGGGAAAAGGTGCATTGTTGCATTTTTCTGCAGCTGCACAGATTATCCCATGTGTCACGGTGTAGTCACGGAGCGGCATGGTGTCTGTCGGCGTGTGGAGTGGAGGACCCAAAATGCAGGGAGGCAGGAGAACCACAGCAGGAGTGCAGGCGAGACTGGCGTGCTTTATTGTACAAACAAACACTAACCAGGGTACTGGTTAGTATTAAAATAAACAAGGAACTGAAAAGGTACAAAAATCAAAATGACAGACAGAACGCCGGGGGTGACCGTGACAAGCGGCAATGATCCCACAAGGAACTGATCACCACCCGGGAATTAAATACACCCACACCAATTAGGGTAACTAATCACAGCTGGGGCCAGGCACAAGTGGCTGAGGGCCCGGATTGGTCAGCCTGCGAAAGGGCAGGAATCCACTCAGGACCAATCGGGATCCTCAACCAAAGCCAGATCTTCCCAGACATGACACCATGTGCATCTGTCATTTACACAACTTAATGGGAGATATGAACACATAATGGTATAATTATGAGTTGTACATTTTATCATTTGTTTTTTATTTATTTACGAGATAATGTGACTCGCCTGGTCTGTGGTGCAAGGAAGGGTTGGGCACTGCTGAACTCCCCCATCTTTATTGATGGACACGCAAATATGTGTGCAGTCATTAGCACAGTATTTTGATGTTCTTATTTTGAAAATACTTGTACCGAGAGCATTTATTCTTGAATATAAATATATATATATATATATATATATATATATATATATATATATATATATATTTTTTTTTTTTTAAAGCATACTCTCATTCAAAGGAGCAGGGTGCACATTCTGACTGGCTGACTTCATATACACTACATAAGGTATTTTTTATATTTAAAGTGTGCTATATATTTTTTTAATTGACTCCATTGACTTTCACATGTTTCAGGAAAACTCCTTGTTCCATGAGTTACAGCCAGCCTCAGAATTGAATATACAGTATCACACACATTCCTTGGTTTCACACGATGGGTGTGTCAGAAGTATGGACAGGTGAATGCAAGCTGATAAAGTGTGCAGGCCCAC
Source organism: Vanacampus margaritifer (assembly GCF_051991255.1). NCBI lineage: Eukaryota > Metazoa > Chordata > Actinopteri > Syngnathiformes > Syngnathidae > Vanacampus > Vanacampus margaritifer. The sequence goes on along the minus strand of NC_135438.1, from coordinate 20,382,791 downwards.
GCACGTTGAAAAGAAGAATTACATATCCTTTTTTTTTAAACTGTTGTGTTTGGTGATGGCTCTGGGAAAGAAGCTTTCTCTGACTGTTTATACAGCTTTTATGTATGCTGTAGCGCCGGCAAGAATGCAGCTGTTCAGAGAGGTGGTCGATGGTGGGAATTGTCCTTGATACGTTTGCTGCTCTGCTGAAAAAGCGAAAGCTGGACTATGTTTATTACTCTCTGCGGTGCTATCCCGTCAGCTGTTGTGGATCCAGCGAATCACACCAGTATTCGTCTTGACAGTAAATATAATAATGATAATAGTAAGTATTAAGATGGATCCTTAAGTTTTTATTATGGCTGTTTACTGTTGTAGAACTGAACTACATCATAGGCTGCTGAAAGTTTGTCAGGTGGTAAGCAGCTATCAATATTAAAAGTAAATGTACCCACATTTGTGTCTCTTTTGAACTGCCCTTGTGTTTTATATAACACACATTTTTTTAAACAAAAATTGGTAGGTAGTCCAAGCATTACAATGCAAAAAGGGTGCTTTCTTGGTAAAACCAAGACAATTTGACTTCACTTATGTTTCTTGAAATTGGATAAACATCCACCTTTATTGCACTTTATTTCTAGTGTCCATTGTTGAAGTAGGCCTTAACCCTAGCTATGATGTTCTTGTTCTGTTATTATGCCTTAATAGACTCCATGCTGGGACAATTGGCTCAAGCTCAGCGCGAGTATAAATGACCGAAAAGGCCTTCTAATAAGTGCACATTATGACCTGTGTGCTCATGTGCTCGCCTGTTTGTATTCGCCTGCATGTGTTCGCCTGAGTTTTTATGTGTGCATTTATCAGTGCGTATGGGTGTGCTTGATAATGATGTCCATGAATTATGCATGTGGTGCGATGCTTTTCATTCAATTTCTGCTCTTATAACCCCCAAACAACATTACAGAGGCGGGTCTCTGGGCATTTGGCTGTAAATAAACTGTGAACTAATAGACTTGAGACAACTCTGGGCAACACCAGTCTAAAAAGCACTCACTGGGGAGAGAGCATAACAAATTGCCTGGAGGCAGAGCTGTTTTCAGGTCAGCTCTTGTACATTACTTTTGACTGACAGGGACACCAGTGAGGTTGAAAACTGATGTGAAATCAGCAATATAGGGTGTTTTTTGTTGTTGTTCAAAGATAGGAAAATTATACGTGGCAATAAGATAACAAAACCTAAAACATTTTCTATTTAATGTAATGAAATATATACTTAAGAATACAATATAACATAGCTTAACTTAAGATATAACATAACATATAACCTCAATTATAACATATAATATAAGGAAACAATATATAACGTACAACATAATATAATATATAATATATATAATATATATAATAATATATAAACTAGCATATAACAAATGGATCCAAGATGGTGTTGCGCATGGTCGTCTTGGTGGCGTGTTTGTTTTTATTTTTTTCGTTCATCGTTGGAGACCAGGGCTGGGCAACATTCAGAATTGAATAGAGACAACATTCTCTGACAACAACAAAAAAACTCTCAAAAATATATGTTACTTTCGTATACTGATAAAATGTCTTTACCGATCTCGAAATGAGAGACAGACTTGTCTATAGCTCCGGAATCTGACTCTTGGATTCAAGTTTGTGAAAATGTATTTAAAATGTCAAAACACAAATTTACAACTTATCCAATCTAAAATTATTCATAGAACATACATTACTCAATATATGATGAAGAAAATGGGACTCTCAGACTCCGACATTTGTCTCTAGTGTTTACAACTTACTACAGACACTTATTTTCATGCTTCATGGTTATGCACTCCGGTTATGTATTTCTGGACGAAAGTCTTAGAAAAACTTTCCGCTATCTTGGACTGTACGATACCTTTATCTCCAAACTTGTGTTTGCTAGGTGACATAACAACAACTGACTTACCACTTATAACTGGAAAAATAAACAAACTCTGAATATCGACCAATGGTCAAACCTCCTCATAAATCACATTTTAATGGAAAAAATATCTGCCTCAAATAAAAACCAAATATCAAAATTTATAGAAACATGGTCTACGTATATAGAATATTTTAATCTAAATCTGGTTACTTAATTCTGCCCGTTTTCGAGAGCCACCACATTGCAATAACTTACATTGCTGTTTCTGTATTTGGTAATTGTTAACTAATGGTTGTGTTTTTATAGTCAGGAACCAGGTTGCTGCCAGCAGGATCGAGCAGACTACATCAAATGACACCTTACAGTCACCAACTCCTCAAGATTCACTTCCAATGGGCACTGAGGGTTAATATTCGGAATCACTGCATGCCACTTGGTTAACTCTATAGGTGCTGGGGCTTTGGGGCCTGGGGCTGGGTTGTGGTGGGTGTGGGTGGGGGCATGGGGGGAGCGGGGGCTGTGGGATGGTGGGGTGCCTGGCGGGTCTGCCGTACCCCGTTCTGCTGCGTTGGCCTTGGGGCGCGGACCGTGTTGGGGTGGGGGTGCTCCCGGGTTTGCTCTCCGGCCGGTGGCCCCTGCGGGGCCCGAGGGTTGTGCCTTGGCACTGCTGTGGCCAGGGGGAACCTGGGGGGTTGTGCTTGCTCTGTCCTGGCCGAGGTCGACGGCTCCCCTCTTTGTTGGAGGTTGGGAATTTTTGAGTTTCCCAAATTTTTGGGCCGATTGCAACTGCAATCGATGAATACTAATCCCCGCATGTCGGCCAATTCATATTCAAGTTCATCCATTGACTTGAATTGAATTCTGAATGTTGCCCAGCCTTGTTGGCGATCATACACCACTTCGAATACTTAAACAAGGGAAGACTTGTGAAGCATTAGGAAGTCTACTCTGGACTTTTTTTTCACAAAATTTCACAAATCTATTAATTGGAGGAACAGCACATGCCAGTAATGCAGACGGCGCAGGGGGGGATTGTGCCAGGGTGCTGGTTAAGCTTTGATAGCGAGGATTTTGAACTCTGCTTCTCACAAAAAAAAACATAAAAACATGGAGCAACAAATACTTTGCTGCTCTTGCTTTATGAATGCAGTGGAAGTGCAGTGCTTCAACATGAACAAAGATTGGTGTATGTATGTTACAGAGCTTTTGAATTGCAAGCCATACTACTCATTGTACACCCACGGCATAGCCACACTGCCAAACCCCCCAAACCAGAAGCAGAGGTCACTGACAGAGCCTTTTCAGCAAGTGTTGGCAACCTATGGGGAAAATTGTTTAGTTACTTCGAAAATTAACATTTAGAAAATTAAAATTTTCCGCCTCAATCCAAAACATTGAAAGTGTTCTGCTTAGCTAGCACAACGCTGAGGTGCTAAATGTTACAGAATCACTGAACGCTAACTTGTTACACACCCAAAGCATTGCAAAAAAATTGTCTCAAAATTACAAAACCAGTCCTCAAATGAAGTTAATCTGTTTTTTCCTATTTTCTATAGATAGTATTCACATGATGTAATTTGCCCCACATTGTGTGCCGTTTAGGGGTCGATGGAACGTCGAATGGGAAGGGACAAAAAAAGTGTCCGGAATTGCAAAGATAAATCGAAAGGATTTCCAACCAACAAAGTCCACCAAAGTGTGTTCTAATAATTTTGATTAAGGAAAGTGTCATTGTAAGATGGTAAAAATGCTTTTACAATAATGTGATCAGAATATATGTGAGCCGCTATCCGTGGCTAGCTCTGGCTAAAAATAGATCTGTGGTTAAGATGTTCGATTTTGAGATCTCTCCAAATACCCTCCCTAAGGTCTCTTATTTTCCTTTCCCAGCAGCCCAAAATTTGAAATTGATGTTAAAGTGTATGAAAATAAGTGATGAATCAATAATGTTGTTGTTTGATGTAACATGGTAGCGCTAGTAGCTAGCACGGTCAGGAAACAAGCTAACTTGGTTTAAAAACAACCCGAGATTCTGCACCTCAAATTCACAAATGATAAATGCACATAGCAACAAATGAAAGCCGAAAGTACTGAAGACGCAAGAATGTCCTTGTTTTTGGACCCATCCTACCTCAGAGCATACGATGCCATGTAGTCCGGTGCGGGCAGTAACATCGGCAAATGTTTGTAATCCAATCGATTCCGCTAATCAAACGTTTCAACGTGTACCGCTGCAGGGAGTGTTGAGCTAAATCTTCCGCATGCATCTTGCTTACACAAGTAACGTTAGAGGAAGATGGGGTCGACATTCATCAATAACAAAACAACATTCGGTGTAAACACAATAGAAACACAGCTGATTCCGCTGCAAAGTTGACCCACTTTGAGGGGTGGATTTTCGATGCTATGACGTCAGTGAATACTATCTATTCAATGTATTTTCTCTTTCTGTTTTTACTGTCCATCCAGAAATATTATCATTTTACATGACCCTTTTAGCATGGTGTGGAATCCTGTACAAGCCCTTGCTTCACTCTCTCCTTGCACTGTTTTTAAATTGTGCTAAATAAATAGACAAACCCAATCATTGATTATCAAAACTGCTCCTCAAAGCAAATTATTTTGAGTATTGGATGTGGATAGATTGTCATCTTTCAGATTCTCTGTTTGCCAAGTGCTGGAGGTTGTGGGGTGACTAGGTATGTTGCCTTATGTGACTGCCCTCAATATCACCAATGTCAATTATCTGTGTCCTTGCCCTCTTTCATCACTTACTGTTTGTGACTGCACTATGGCTCAGAGCACTGTTGCACCCCTTTCTGCCTCTCTCTCTATCGCTTTCCTCTCACTCACTCCTTGTCTGCTTTGTTGTTCACCATTGACCTCAAGCTACATACTTGTTAGGGGCCTGGGGTGACCAGTTCTGCACTTGTGACATTGAATGTGTGTATGCCTGTGCATGTGCATTGACTGTTGAGTATATGGTGCATATACACAGGGTTGTAGAGGTGGGCAATATACAAAATGTTGCTGGTTCATCATTAGTCATTCGTCAGCGCTCTGGGCTTCCATCATCGTCAGTCCATCATTTATTCAAGCTGAACCAAACTGTAATTGTCAGTCCATCATTTTATTTTAAGCACACTTCCGTCATCACTTCGCCAGCACTATTTTAGGACTGACAAGCAGAGCTGGGCATTCTTTCAGTCCGTCATTTTTCAACAAAGTGGTGGACAGAGAGGTCTATCTGTACTTGGCCCAGACGATTACAATGATGGACAAAAACCCACTTTGGTCATTTTCATCAGCAAAACGGGCGTCCGTCAGTGATGGACTGATGGACGGTCTGTCCATACTGACGGAATGCCAACCTCTGCATGATTGTGCTGTGACCATCAGAGTAGGAGTCACTTTGTTTAACTTGCTAGTAACATGTTGCGTTGCTTCAAGTTAATTCATTTTTCCATAGTGTCTCAGTGTTTAATTTGCTCTTATTAGGACGATACAGTGTTTTACCAACCTGTTCAAAATTGGACTGATTTGCGGGAAAAAAAGAAGTAGAAGTAATCTGTTGAACATTACTAGAAAAAAGGAAGAGTTTTATTCAAATGTCAATCTTCACCTCCACACACAGAGCATGGTACCCCAAAAAGTACATGAACAAGAACTGATGATTATATAAGAGCGGAAAGTGAAAGTTTGACGATCATTTTCAAGAACCTTGAAAAACAGCATTCAGATGTTCTTCATGAGAGCTTGCATTGACAACATATCACACTTCATTTTAGGACACCTAATTTATGTCTCATGGCAAGAATAGTATGCTTGCTCATTTACACACAGTCAAATATTGAACGACATAGCTCCTTTGATATAATGAAAACAAAAAACAAGACCCGAAGAAGTCATAAACTATTTTGACTTAGTTGTTGAAATAGCAAGGTTAATGTTTGTGTTTGTCAAATAGAGATTTTTCTCATGGTTTAGGGCAATTCTGCAGGAAATGCATGCACATGCTCTGAAGTGACAGTAATACAATCGGGAGTGTCCTTGACTTTAGGCACTGACTGTGAGCTCTTTGTCAAATCAGGTTCACTGTAAGATTACTTGGCTGCTTTGTGTCAAGTTGTTTCTGCTTTATTTGTCATTCAAGAACTATTTTACTTCTAATTACAGCAAATCTATCTATCTATCTATCTATCTATCTATCTATCTATCTATCTATCTATCTATCTATCTATCTATCTATCTATCTATCTATCTATCTATCTATCTATCTATCTATCTATCTATCTATCTATCTATCTATCTATCTATCTATCTATCTATCTATCTATCTATCTATCTATCTATCAGACTGACCAACCAACCAACCGACCATCCATCAAGCAAGTAAAAAAATAAATAAAACTAATCTCATCTATCAGAATGACCATAGGGACATAGAAAATAGCAGTTTAAATGGCAAACAAAATCTGAGAGTCAGAACGAAATAATTTATACTGGTTTTGAAGTACTCCCAAAAACAAAATGACATAAAATTGTGGCTGGAGAAGAGGCTCTTGTAAAACTTATGATTAACTGATTAACAACTTTGACGACATTGTCTTGTGACATAGCAGTATATAGTAAGGAATTGAATGTGGTTGCATATGAGGAAAAACAGTGATCAGGGACATGCAGAAGTGATGTGTGTGTGTGCATGGAGTAGCAAGCAGATAGGCTGCCTGACGCGAGATTTACACAGCAACAAAAGTTACGACGTTCCAAATAAACAACAAAGACCAGTTAGTTAGAGATAGGGTGAGAAGCTCGGTCATTCGGGAGGCACTCAGTGTTGAGCCGCTACTCCTCCGCGTTGAGAGGAACCAGTTGAGGTGGCTCGGGCATCTGGTTCGGATGCCTCCTGGACGCCTTCCAGGAGAAGTGTTCCGGACATGCCCCACGGGCGGGAGGCCCCGGGGACAACTCAGGACACGCTGGAGAGATTATGTCTCTCGGCTGGCCTGAGAACACCTTGGGATCCCGTCGGAGGAGCTGGCTGAAGTTCTGGGCATTGACGTTTGGATGCAACAAATCTGATCGACTCGCTTAATTTCAAGATACATTTTCATCAACAAATCAGATGCTCAGTTTTGATGAGTGATCACTGTGATCATTAGCCTCACCTGTGTCTAATTAGCTAACCTATTCTGCTGGGCATACACTATGATTTTAAGAGCATTAAAACTGTATTAAATTCTAACTCACACTGTAAGAGCTAACCATCTGCAACAGAAAGTTAACGTGTGCGCACTATACGGACCAATTAAAGCTTCTTTTTTTTTGCCCTCTTTGGACTTGGAATTCAAATTTTTACAAATAATACTAACATTGTGCTTCTGTTATATGTTCCAGGACCTATGTCATGAAAAAAGAAAAAAAGACTGTGACATATTTGTAGAATGAGCCACCTAGTGTGCCCAGGTGCAATATGGGGTTAAAACGACTCGGAGATTGGCAAATACAATCATAATTGCTTCCACTGTATTAAATCACTAATAGGACGGACAAAATTACTGACCCACCAAAAATTCTTCTGGAGGTCATACGCTGGTAGCTGTTTATTTTTTGGATGCCCCAATACACCACAAGACTAACAATTTCAAATTAGTTCCTGTTCATTGTCAGTCGAGTCAGAATCTAGTATTCTCAGTTGCACTTTAGTCTTGTTAGTATTGTTATCATGCAATTTGTGGCTCTTATTTGATTATTTTTCATTATACTATTTAATTTCCTATCTGCTGCTGTGTACATTAACTTAATTGATTTAATCCAACGTAATTCTTTTTTTTCTTAAAAAGAAAAAGGAAAAAAAAAGAAAAAAGTAATCCAACGTAATTCAATAAACATTTTCATTTTGTCTGGATTAAATGATAAACTAATAATGCCAGTGATCTGTTGAAATGTTAATTATGATCTCTGAGTTATGATGCTCGCAGACTTGATTTTCCCAGTGATAAAAATCTGAGAAAAACAACTAAAAAAAAACAGAATATTCTTGTGAAATCAGATGCAAGCAATCATTGTGTGTGCTGAGTGCAAGTGCACTTAAGTGGTGAATGTTTATTTGTTTTACATTTTGGGAAGCATGCAGAACTACAGTGTTATTGTTATGTGGGTCGATGTCTGACAAATATCAAATTTATGCGAGGATTTTGTACTTCACCAAATAATGCCCAATCCCCTGATGTCAATTGCAGTTTGCGATTGCAATAACTACCATTATCTTATATAATGTATAAAGAAAAACACCTTCAACAATTTGAATGTGGATAAAATGACATTTCAATGATCCATCAGCGCAAGATAATGCCTGCTGTCTATGTAGGTGTGGAGGTGTCTGTGTGGCTTTGCTAATGCCTGCGTTTTTGTGTGGGATATGTTAACGGCAAAGTGCTTGTCTTTCTATCTTTATGGCTATTATTTTTGCAACAGTTGAGAAAAGTTTCTGTAGGTGGGAAGAGAAACAATTGAGAGACTGCTACACACTAGGAAAAGCAAGACACTGAAAAAAACACCTTACAAATAAGTTATTTCTGTGTTTTGAAGGGGACACGGAAAATTGACTTTATATTATCTGTATACAAATTGTATTCTCGGGAATGCTTGCCTATACCCATCAAGTGTGAAATTATACAACCACGTAAACCCTCTGTCATCTCCCTATTTGATAAAAAAGGCATCTGTAAGTGATCCCTGTCTGCTTCCGCCCAATTGTTGCGTAACAGTAATTTGCATACAGTAACAACCACCCACACACCAGTTTCTCAACCAGTGACCTGACAGTGAGGCTGGTTGAAGTTCCCAAGCAAAAGACTAAACTTCAAGCTGCAGCCAAAGTGCTATAATGTCAAAACAAAACGGTAAGAAGCAGTGGCGAGCAGAGACCTTTGAGAGTGGGCATGATGGAGTGACACATATGCGAACGCCCGCTAAAAATTTTGGGATATTTTTATTATTAATGTTAATATTAAATAATATTTAATTATTATTTTTATAGCACTTTATACAGTGTGTATAAAATGAAAGTGGAAATATTCAGGACTGACGCAGGTTGATGCACACACACACTGTAATGCAACTACCACTGTGATGAGTGAAATGACACAATCACATGTGCCAAATTTGCCAATACGTCGGAATTTACAGTATTTGCAACTGGCTCGTGCCCATGAAGTGGGCTCAACCCAGGTGTTACGTGCCGGATGGCATGAAATGATGTTGTGGTGCGCGGGTAGCACACAAGTAAGAGGAAAGTGGTGGAAAAAGGGGCACACTGTAACCAAACAGGTGGACATATTGGTGGAACGACACGAGTGGGGCAACACACTACACTGTATCGCAACACAGAAAAAAAAGAGAACGGAGCTGATGCTCCCGACCTTCTGAACTGCCCGAGTGCAATGTCGAATGAATAATGCGTTGATGAATGAATGGACAAGCTATGGCGCAAAACAACACAAATGTGGGTTAAAAATGACCGGACGAACTTATGTCTAAATTGCACTGAAACAAAATGACAGCGGAACAAACAATACAAAAGGTATGGGGGCTGGCTACAAATCTGACAAAAACTGTGGCTACTAATGACCACAGCTGGTCCCGCACCTGAAGCCAGTACGGCAAGCGCTTCTCCCTTGCCCTGATTGGTGGACAGAGTCGGGGACAAGGTCCACCAATCAGGAAGGAGCGTTCACACAGCCCGCATCCACCATTTATAGCCACAAAAAAAAAAAAAAAAAAAGACGGCCACGAAACTTCGTGGACTGTAACTTTTGTTTCTCATACGTCCTGGCTTGAAAGTGATGGATGCAATTCTTCCCCGTTTTTGTGATGATTACTTTAATAGGAAGACTGCTTGAAATTATATGATATATATTATATTTTCCTCAAAAGTTATCCGGGAAATTGTGACTCGACGATGAACTGAACCACAGACTGTTAACCGCAAACATTTCAAATAAGCCTGTTATGCACATCCACACACACATATATATATATATATATATATATATATATATATATATATATATATATATATATATATATACAGTATATATATATGCATGTTTGCGAAGGCAGCAAATGTTGATTTCTCGTCAGGGTTCGTTCAAGGTCGCAAACATTTTTAATGTATTACTTGTCACAAGGAATTTTTGAACATGTATGGATGTATGGTGGTTTTCTGTGTCTCAAAACATGTCACGCTTTTGCTTCTTTCGATTCCTTTTTAATTCTACACGTGCACCATACAAGGAATGATGATTTTTTTTTAACAACTGTAATGAAAGCTCATATTGACAACAAAAGAAATTATGATCACCTGATAGTCATTATCGGCACAGCAGCTGTCCGATTGTCTGGGGCTGCTCATCCATTATAAAGCTCAGGCTAATATGTATTTCTCAGCTAATGGTGTGATGGTGCCGCAGTGCTTTGAAATGAAAGGAACTTTGACCCAGATCTCTGGAATTAGAAATCCATATTTCATTTCTCAGGCAAGAACCCTTGTTTCCCCAAGACCGGCAGCAGGCACTATATCAGTGTTCAGGCCAGCTTGTGCTAATGTCTTCTTTTTAAGTGGTTGAAAACTCTGGAATGCTGGATGGATGGATGGACGGATGGTGAGATAGAACGATTGTGAAAGAGAGTCACAATTCTAGTATGTTCTGAAATTTCTTAAACGGTTCATGGTGATAATAATCCTTCTTCGTATATGATATAATATGTTCATAACAGGAGTGTGTGTGAGTTTCGGGGTTACCGTGACCCTTTTATTAATTACCTCAGTCTTTTTTTGGATAACTGTATTAATTATTGGGGAGAACAATTATGCATGACTTATTTGTCTAACACAGTGGATCCCAACCTTCTTTGGCTTGCGTACCCCAAAACCTTCACTATGTGTCTTGAAAAAGCGTCCCAGTACTTCCGCTTCCGCCTTTGTGCCCCTCAGTTGCACGCTCCCGTCGACGGGTGCGAGTGTGTAGTGTGTCTGTCTTAGTTGTCCGAAGCATTTCAGAGAGTAGAGACGCCCTGCATGCTCCCGCCCATTGGCGGGAGCACGCGGTTGGAGGACGCAGGGGTGGCGGTGCGAGTGTTGGAACGCGGCCAGCAGTGGCTCTTTTTGAGGGACAAGACTTGGTTTTAGAATTTAGGTTTTTTTTGGTTGGGGTTAGGCAATCACTTGTGATGGTTAAGGTTAGGGTAAGGGGCTTGGAAATGCATTGTGTCAATGAGATGTCCCCACTAAGATTCAAAGACCAATGTGTGTGTGCGCGTGTGTTTCTAGGTAACTTCAGTAAAATCAGTGTGAAAGCATAGCAGCACGTGCTTCACCTTTGATGAGTGAAATATTAGTGAAATGAGTAAAATCTGCAAAAAGCAGCCTATAACCAGAGGAGGAACATCACAATAACAGCCACATCCTCCCATTTTTGATTTACTACGCTTTTTTTGAAACGACAACATCAAAGCTTGTGAAAAAACAAACAAGTGTTTAGTTTTTGTTTTCCTTTATAGCTGATGTTAAAACTGTGGTTGATCTGCCCTGGATTTAAATACCTGACCTTTTGATTGCCGTGATGACATTTACCTGCTTATTCACACATAAAGCACTATACAAATTAAATGAAGGTCAGAGGTTTATGTCAGCTGTAGGCGAATGATGAACCATGTTTCATATGTCAGTTCATGCGCCTTTTTCACTTGAGTGCTATGACCGGATTAATTGACCATCACCAAACATAACCATGACACATTAGAACCGTCTCCCCCTCTGACACACATTTACACAATCACTCAGGGACTCATCCATAGGGGAGACTTGGGAAAGGCAGCACAAAAATATTTAGATTAGTTTTTGGACTCTTTAGCGCCACTGATGCACCAATATTTACAGTAAATGATGAATCGTGATCACAAAGGTTATGGCTATTTCCTACGTATATAATGTAGTATTAATTTGGGGAAAATAGGATTTTGTTATATTAAATAAGAAAAAGCCTCTCATGATTTGGGTTGGGTTTGGCTAGTTCTGTCATGGCTTGGGTTTAGTTTTGGTTTGGTTTGATTTTGACCTCATGTTTCTTTAAGTTTCGGTCGTGATCTGTGTGTTGTCATGTTGTCCTTGTGTGCTTCCCTCGTCTCGTCAAGCCTGATCATGTCCACCTGTTTGCGTGCCCTTCCTTGTGTGTCAACCAATTGGTGCCCTCACCCACTCGTGTCATTCCCAGGTGTGCCTCGGTATGTCATTAGTGTGTGTGTTTATAGTCTCTCGTCTCCCTTCTGCGTCGATCCATTGAGTTTTTCCCAATGGTCATGCTGTCAAGTTTTTTTTCTTATGTTTCACCATGCTTGTTTCTTTGAACCTCAGTTTCTTACCCTGCCTTGCCAAAAAATATTCTGGACCAAGGCTACTTACTCTCCATGTTTAAAGGAAGGGAATGTGCCTTAAATTGCACGTTGAGGTGTTTTGATTATTAAAAAATAGAAGTTTTTCTTCATTTATTTTATAAAACACTTTTGCTCATTAAAAAATAACATTCTCAACAACTCAAAATGTCAAACTTTGCTGTTTAGATTTTAGGATAACTACTTTAAGCCATTAATACCTTATTTTGCACGAGCCATGTAAAAATAAGAATGTTTTTGCCTCATATTGCAATTAAAAGGTGTGTTCCTAAATCCTACACGGTTATATTAGACATTTTGAATAGATTTATTTTGTATTTAATTAAAAAAGCTTACACAGTATGAAATCCCTGTATCTGTGTTATTTGCATAACTGTTGTTGATCAGTATTACAGTAACACAATACTGGACACATCATAGTGCTTGAGAATTCTCTGCACCATTTGCTCAACTGTTGTATCATAATTATATTAGTGGTCACTTGCTTGCCGACTCACTGCATCATTTGCACAATTGTACTTGTACTGGCATTACCACTGGTCCCTTTATAATGCTCATTGGCTCTCTGTAACCATGTCACTGTCCTATATTATGTTATTATGGCTTATTTGCTGTTATACTAGCAAGTGTGATGTAGTTTAGCTACATTTATCATTATAGGATAGCTTAGCATGCTTCATTTTGCAAGCAGCTTTCTCAATACTGAGTATGTTTGTATGTCACACCGTTAAGATATCCTTCATTGGTCTCACGCACACATGCACACACATTAAGAAGAAAAAAAAAAGGAAAAAAACATTGACAAGATGTACTTTGGACATCAAGAGGAAAAGGGGCATGCGCTCCAGCACCCACAGACCCTCATCTCTCCTTCCTGTGTCCCACCATGCAAATCTCAGCTGGCAAGAGTGGACAAAGAAAAATAAAGAGTGGTAGCTCATCTTGGCTATCATCCAGTGCAACGGATTTTTGTATTTTGTTTTTAACAAGGGCCTTGGAGTCTGAAGACTTATGTTGAAAAAAAAAACCCCAACAACAATTACATTAAAATCAGTAATAAGATTCAACAGAGAAGTTACTTCTTGCCACAGTTTTAAATGTGCAGAGAGAAAATATTTCTCTAAAATATTCACCTTGAATTGAGTGAATGGGGGACTTTTAGGAAAAATTATAAGAAAATGTTACCTTTTTGAACATTAGTTATGTTGACATAGCTTTCATTCAATACGCATTGCGATCAATTTGATACTTTGAGGAACACTTTGATAATGGTTCAGGGTTTTCCAAAGCATGTTTTTTATTTCCTCTTTTGGAGTCCCTCTCAAATGACCGTGATTCAAGCTGGGCGGCACATTTGCAAGGATTACCGTCACACTTCTCCTGGATACTCGACCCTCACACATAACAAGTTCACACAAAATGTGCATGACAATATATCAACATATAAATAGATGCATTCTCCAAGTGATAACCATAGACGTAATCAAACAAATATGTACACATGCATGTTTGGTGAACGCATGTTTGCATACGGTAGTATGCACAAACAAACGCACGCTGTCTTGTTCTTTTTTGATAATCCCCCAGGCCTAGTCTAGAAGAGAAAAGCATAAAGCAAGAGGTGTCTTAATGTTTCACAACATCCCAGAGACGACTGCTCTCTCTGGAGAAGCTGGCGTTTCATGAAATAATTGAGCACATCACAGTATGCGTAACCAAGCAAGGGCTCATCTCGAGCATAGAGAGTGGGGGAGTAGATGAGTGTGGACTCATTCAATTAAGTTTTATTACATTTGTATGGATATATGTGATTAAATGTGGATTATGCCTGACTGCCTTGTAATGAAAGGATTTGAATGCTTGATATTCTCTTTGAATATACATCTGAACGCACACAGTCCTGCTGACACCCCTGCGTTTTTATTGGCTTCTATGACTGTTACGGCAGTAATCTCAAGCATCCTTGACTCCATACAATGCCTGTTTCTCTCCTATTAACGCAATGCTACCGGGTGTGTTTACCTTGTGCATAATCTACTGTGTAAGTACATTTGCATATTTAATTAGTGACAAAGTACACATCCGAGTATGTATCACTTTCATACTGTGATGAACAACACCTCAGCAGTGTCAGTAGTTCATAATCCATTTCACAGTACGAGACATTGAAAACAGAGAATGCTCACAAAGACCCACATTCTCCTGTGGGTTTTTTATTTTGTTTTTTTTGTTTTTGTACAGACAGCTTTCAAAAAAGCCAAAACTAGAGATGGACCGATATGTCCTAGTCACAAATATATGGAGGCTTCAACAAAGTAATTATTTTACGTAACACATGTAGCAAATGGCATAACAGACACAGAAAAACACCACTCTCAATAACTACATTGCCTTTCTCAATCAAGTCCAGGAAAAATAACTGCACTGCCTATATTCAGGCAGTGACTTCACACTGTTGTGACCAACAACTCCTGCAACAGCCAAAACAACACATTCGTCAGAACAAGGACAGAAAGGCTAGATCTTTATTCCATGCCTACAAATTAGTTTTTCACGCTTAGTGAAACACTTTACCCCATTCTCTGAACCAAATTCTTAGTGACATGAACTCATTTTTCAAATCACTCTTTTGGCTAAACCTTAAACACTGTTGAGGGCAGGGGTGGCAACGGTTGCACCCTCGGCCCAGACTTTGGCGGGTCGCTACTTTAATGGCCTCTGCTGGTTCACATCCAGAAACCTTGTTTACCACTTTCTAGATAGTAGTTTGATCGTCTCTTTTGCGCGCCGGTCCCTGGCGGTGGCCATTTGCAAATCTCACCAAACCGTCCAATCAGTAGTGGCGACGGGCCATACTTGCCACCGAGCATGCACACAATAGAATTCCACACACACTTGCGTCACCGTTTATACACATATTGTCACTGGAAAACACTTGTCTAAACGTGAAATAAAAAGCGGAGATGAGACGCCACTTTTACGTCTACTGTTCAGATCGTGCTCATATAAACGTAGCTTGTGGATTTCCTGTCTGACGAAGACTTCGATTAACACTGGTGAGTGTAGCACTTTGCATGACACATTACCCCCTGACGTTGCCTTTTATAACTCCCCAAGGACGTTGGACCATGGAGGAGGAACGACAACTAGCTTTGCAAAACAGTTTTAAATGTTAACAGTGCATTGTGGCCTCATCAATTACCAGCTTTGAAGTCAATTTATTTGAGTGGGTGCAGTTAACAGTGATTTTCCGACCTCCCAAATAAAATAAGGAATTTTAAATGACTATTCAAATATTCTTGCCAAAATCATTGCCTGTGTCTGTCTGTGACATACATGTCGGTTTCATTGGTGATTTTACTATTGATGTGCTGTTCTTAAAAACTGTTGGCTTTTAAAGCCTTGCGGACTCTATTTACAGTACACGGCCCAAAACATGAACAAAGACACACATTAGACCTTGTCCTTGCTTGTGTCAAATTTGAAAATTGTGGACAATGTGATTTCTGATCATATAGCTGAACTGTTTGAAATCGTCTTCTCCTGTTTTTCAGTTAAATATGCCGTTCCTAAGTGGAACATTCTGAGTTTTAATCGTCCCACAATTACAGAGAAACTCAGCTCCTGGTTCCACTCTTAATGCCGACCATACTGGACTCAGTAGCTCCATTAAAAATTGTGGAGTCTTGGTTTAATGAAAGAACGCATGCAGCTAAACAATTGAGCCAAATATAGGCGGAAAACAAGTTCTAAGTTTCTTATCAAATTTTAAAGGACTGCTGGCTCTGCTATCAGACCACTATTAAATAGATCAAAAGAGAACACATCCATCCATCAATTACCTGAACCGCTTATCTTGTCAAATCTTATTTAGGCTGTTACAAACTTTCGTTAAAACTATTCTCATTTCAACCACCACATTCGACACCTCCAGCCTTGTCCCTGGTTCGGCTATGTTAAATTCATTTGACTTGGTTTCCTTGAGATTTTGGTTAGCCAGATGAAGCCCTCTGGCTCTCCTTATGACTCTGTCTCACCTCATTTTTTACCCAGTATAGGTCAGTTGGTTCTGTCTTGAGACCATTAAATCCAGTTTTTCACAAGTTTCCAAATTACAAAAATAATAAACACCATTCTGTGAAAAATTCTAACTGGCCTCAACTCATTCTTCAAATCAAACACTCCTTTGCCCAAACACTGTCCAAGGACTTTGATTGAATTTGCAAAAACGCATCAGCTCTTTTTGCAAAACCTCAAAAACATGCTCAAGTATTCAACACTTTTCACACTGTAATACACTCGTGTTGCAAAATTGTCAACATTGGCAGCAAAATATAAACACAATTCCAACACAGCTGTCATCTGTTAGCACATAACAGCTAAAAACTTAACACAGAACTTTCCAAAATGTAAGCAGACAAATTGTGCAGGACAAAACCCAGTTCAGAGTGCACAGTGGCACATGTGCTCCCATCTGCAATTGACAGAAAACAAACAGAGAAAAGGAGGAGTTTGTATTTGAGTATAATCAGTATAATCATCACTGATGAATTATAGGCAACTATTGTTAACCACGTCCTTCTTCATATCATGACAAAGCTGGACAAACTGAATTTGAACATATTCTCTGTGGACCATCATCAGGACATTAACATAAGAGAACGGGTATTTATTTATTAGTTTTTTTCTTTTTGTAAATAGCCTACAATTTGACAGACAATACTAAGATCCATTTACACGCTCACTAATGCTTGTGAGTGAGTAAGCGAGTGAGCGAGTTGAATAACAACTACTGTTGTTACTCAACTACAGTATTTCTAATAATCCACATTAAATATGTCAACTTTTCTCAGGGACTGTGGGCAAATGCAATGGCAATGCTGCTTTTGTAAATATTTCCAACATATCTATTACATGAACAAAACTAATTTAGGTCTCTTGGAACTTTTAAGAATGCAGGGCTTTTAAGAATGCAGAGTTCAGTGTCCCACCTGTAGACCATCCTACCAGCTCTCCTGCTCGTCCGTGGGAAACGCCTCTTAAATGTCGCTAACGTGCAAACTCATCTTCATCAGTATCTCCAGCCGGCTTCACTTCATAGACGGTGTCCTCTTGCGGCTGTCAGCTATTTTCAAAGTGAGCTCGAAGTGCACATGCGCAGCTAGGAACGAGCACAACGGCGTCATTACAGCAGATTGATTGACAGGATCAAGAAACAAGCATTAAGACGATCCACCCGGAAGATGCAGCAACAAAAAAATCAAACCCATGCAGAACTATGATGATCACAGGAACTGCAACAAGTCCTCCAACAATAACAACCATATTGGTCGTTTTACCATGCACTAAAATATGACCAAGTGTTACATATTGTAGTTTAGCGAAATCTATTGGCCATGTTCTATCAGCCATGTTAAATAGTGAAAAATAAGTAATGAGAATCAATCCCTGGTCGTCTGATCGGAAGACGAATGTTTATCTTACTGAGCTAATGGGCCAGTTATGATCTTAGTGGTTTTTTTAGTGTTCACATGTAGGCTTATGTCAATTCACCATCGGACTAATGGTTGGGGTTAGGATGAGACTTCCAGTGAGATTGTACAGTACACGTTACGTCCTTACATTGGACACTAATGGTTGAGGTTAGAAAAAGGCACAGTGATGTTGTATAGCGTTAGAAAACATGTATTCAACAATAACAAAACATATACACAACACTAAAACAATCACTGGCCAAGAAGATCGGTCAGATATTTAGACTGGAGTGACCGGGTTCAAGTCTCGCTTTTGGATTTTTGCGCTATTTAACATGGCCAACAGGGGCCACTAAACTAAAACATGTAACACTTGAGTCGTTTTGCAAAGGTGCCAAATTACGACTAGGTGGTTGTATTTATTGGAGAACTGTCTCCTTAACTGTCATGGCACAATGGCTCATTCTGCACATCACATTCATAACAAAGTGAATCAGATTAACAGTGATATCGAAGATGACCACGTAGCATTTGCATGAAAAGCTTCCAGTTTGTTTGTTTGTTTTAAGACAGTAAGAGAAGCAGTGAAAAAATATACATTTACATCTATTCTCAATCAAGGTCCAATTAACTGTGAGAGGAAATATAAATTATTAACAAAGACTCTGTAGAGGTTCCTTTTAAAAAACATTTTTATTTTTGACAACTGACTCTTTTTACAATTACTAAAAGTGCCTGGAATGTCATTTTTGAACTGTGCACCATAAAAAAGATTGTTTTTAACAATATCACAGACATTTTAAAGGAGACATTTTATACATTTTTACAAATTAAAGCAACTTCATATCATCCAACTGTGGAGTTCAGTTCCTTCTAAATGCACTTTGCATGTGTCAATCTCCTGCATGGTGTCCAGTGAGGCATTTTATGCTTCCACAATATTGACCATTTGCACCGACGTCACCTGATCACGTGACTGCCCTATGACGGACGGTGGAAGGAAATGATTGTTGAACGTGACTCGGAGCGACTTAGTGATTTAGCGACTGCTATTTTACAAACTAAAAGTTATTATTGCCCATAGAGCCATGGAATCTAATACTTCAACCGAAGTTCGCCTGTCAGTCGAAGTTGCCCATTTAGTCGGGAATCATAGAGCACGATATTTACTTAAATTGGAGATCGCTAGTTTGAAAACAGCCCCTTACCTTCTGTCGCCTACTGTTTTTACCAAGTTAACCAAATTGCCGACTTTGACGGAATTCACAGCGCACGACCTATATCATTATGTAGTCAATGCCGTCTCGTCTCGTGACACCGGGGCTGATTTAAAAGCTTGTCGCTGGCTGAGTCTCTGGGACGAGATGATACGCTCACACCGAGGGACAATATACCTCGTAATGCAAAGGTAAAACTTGTTTATCATGCTAACTAAATTATTTTTACATAGTCCGTTCTATATTGAAACGCTGTGATGATGTTATGTTATTATGTTTACTAGCATGGAACAAATGACTATCGTAGTGGCAAGCTATGCAGCCATTTCATGAATATGAGTCCGGCTCCAGAGTGAAAAACTCCAAGCACAAAGACGAAATCCCCCATTATTAAACAGTCAAATGCACTTAATAGTTTTGAAGAAAGTACATTTTAAAACTAAGGTGTGTGTTCGTGCAGTTGGAGTGGACGCTAACTATCTGGCTCGTTAATGTGATTTGAAACACGCAATTCAACACCTCTGTTACAATGTTTGTTAGAGTGTACGTTTGCTAGTAAAATGTATGAACATTTATCTACTAATTACAACATTTTTTTTTACTAACGTCGCAAAAAATTATCGCTGCAAATCCGTGAATATTTTGTGGGCTGCCAGTCCTTTCTGTTGATTGCTGCTATCAATCAACGTCTTTTGTTTTCATTAGTAGGTATGTGATTAAAAAAAGCAACATTTGGTTTACTCCTTTGTCTTTCTGTAACACCGACCGCACAACAATATAAGACCATTTTATAAGATAATCGATTAGATAACGGACTTTACGCTGTACGAGATTCAGTGGTTAAAATACAGACAAGTGGCTCTTTTGCCGTCCAGCGTCCCGTAGGGAGCGTTCCCATGAGGGCTGTGACGTCTTGTGCAAAAGGTCAATAGACTGTGCGCCTCTACTGTGCTGAATTCAAAGGGAATGAGAGGAGCCGCTTCCATTGGCTGGAAAACATGTCGGCTGTATCCACTCTCACAATGCCGTAAATGTCCCTTTCTACCTGTGCTCGTCTACGAAAATACTAAAAGATTGAAAACTCCACCAATGTGCACATTAGACTGCACTTTGTACTAGACTTGCGCTGGGCAGAAAAATAAGACCCCTTGTCTTTGCGTTGTATTCATTTGAATACAGGTTGAAAAATATTTGAAAATCATTGCTTTCTGATTTTATGTACATTTGTCCCAACTTCATTGGAATTGGCCTTTAAATATCAAAACTTCAAAATCAACCAGAAGTGATCAACAGAACCCATCTGGAGTTTGCAAATGTGTAGGTAGAAGTTGGATTTTGAATCAGTTGTAGTATAAAAAGGGAATTATTCAGAGGTACCCCCAAGTGTCATCCCCTTCACACTACCTTATTTACCTCAATTAAAGTGATTTGTCTCCCGCTGATTGTATTTACACCACCTCCTTTTGTCCAATTATCGAATGTTTTTTCTCTCCACTGACTAATGATATGCAGCTCAGGCTGTACTTCAGGCCAGGGCACATGCAGTATCTTGGCAAAGATCTTGGCATGCCTCACCAATTTCTTAAACAGGATAATGGCGTACTTCCATTTAAATGATGGTTCCAAGCAGTTTCTTTTTTGAATACAGCATTAGTATCAAGAGCACACCAGCACCCCACCACACTCCAAAATCTGATTATCGCAATATAAGAGCAACTAGAGAAAGAGGAGTTACAATGTTTTGTGTTACTACCATGTAACAACTTTCCTCAAATATTTTAGTGCATACCACACATTAGATATTAGCATTGCCAAGTCAAAGAACTATAGAACATTGCCAAAAACATACAAGATTGTACTTGAAGAGGCTAGGATGTGATTATTCATAAGTGCATGTTATATTATAGCCTTTGGATCACCGGTAATAATAGTGCTCTTATATTTCCTCATATTAATCATTGGCATTAAAGTAAATTTTTTACATCACAATCTTTAAAAAAATCTATCTGCTATTAAGACTGCATTGGGACCAGACTTTTTAAGTGTTGCTTTCATTCTCTTGTTTGAATTAGATTTACAGCAATGATCTTTGACTGTGGATATTGTGTTTACAGAATATAATTTCAAATACAAGAAAATAACTGATGTTATATCTGAAACCTGAACTTTTGCACAAAATATTTCATGATGCCTGTAGCTTCAATACATTTTGAATCTTGGGTAAAATATGTGTTTGATGTTTTTTCAAAAGCCGTTCTATTATTTAGTTGTGCTTACGCATGGGGTGAGTAGGTTCTAAATGTGTTCACAAAATACCCACAAATCCAAGTCCGAAGATATTGATGAATCTCAGATTTATGCGTGCACAACACATGCCTACACGATTAGTGAATGAGGCCCCCTGTGAGCAGGCATGTTGTCAAGGAGAAGCAGCCACAAATAATCCTGCCACAACGCTCACCTTGTTGCGTACTGAATGAAGCAAACCCTGCAGGATCTCTTTTTGTAATTCTCATTTGTATAAATGCTACAGTAGTTGGTCGAGTAGTTCACATTATAAGGAAAAACTTCACTTGTCAAAAATAAAAATATTTTTTAAAAGGAACCTCTACAGAGTCTTTTTTAATCATTTCTATTTCCTCTCACAGTTAATTGGACCTTGATTCAGAATAGATTGTAAATGTAAGGCAATTCAAATTCAAAGCACTGGAACTGTGACGGAGACATGCTGACCACTTGTGCACTATGCTGCATCGCGAGATAGATGGATGGATAGATTTAAGTTAATTTGACTTTTCAGACTGCTCCTGAATGCAACACTTTATGGATGGATGGATGGATGATAGATAGATAGATAGATAGATAGATAGATAGATAGATAGATAGATAGATAGATAGATAGATAGATAGAATGATTCATCTGGTGAGGGAAAGTAGATTGGCTAAAGCTTCTTTTTTTTTTTTCAAACCTTTCCACTTGACTAGTGTTTGTAGTGTTTGTTTGTGAAAGGTAGAAAAGGGACGTTCACTACACCACCCCAATTCCACCCCACTTTACGCACGGTGACGTGGCTTATACGTGACGTCAACTGAGGAAAAAAAGTTTTTAATATTTTTGGTTCCTGGTGACAAATTGAAAAGATGATATTGGTAATGTGGCGTTTACATAATAAAGCTCTGGGTGGTTTGTGACAAAAATTAAGTTAAGTATTTACTTACAAGTTGCAGACGTAGGGCTAGCCTGCTAGCTCTTAGCGCTCTTCCATGATAGCAAGCAGTCCAGATCATTTTGACAGCTCATACGTTTCTTTTATAAATGTTATTTAAAATTATTAAGTCCTGCAGTTAATACGATACAAAACAGTCACAATCCATTCCCTTGAGCCACTTTTGAAACTGACCACGTTAAGACCAACAAGTATCCAGCCAGTGACCTGTCTCATTTAATTGTTGGCCAACAAATAACTATACGTGGGACCACCATTGAGCTACATTGTTAGCAGCTATCTACTTTTTGTTCAGCCAAGAAATTTGACAGCAGCGATAACTCGACTGTGATGTCACTCATCGCATTAAAAATGTAATTCTGCAAAATTATCCACATTTTTGTGAAATGTACCTGTAATCTGATTATGCGTTATTTATTTATTTTTTCTGTAACTGTAACGGAATACAGTTGCTTTTTTTTTTGTTTTGGTATCCTGAATATGTAACACCGGTACATGTAACACCATTACTCTCCTAGCTTTTATACACACACGCACACACACATATATATATATATATATATATATGTATATATATATATATATATATATATATATATATATATACATAAAATGTCAAGGGGTTGCTATCATACAGTAGCATTTGAAAAATAAATACAAGGGCTGATTTGGTGAGAAATTGTCAAATATTGTAAACTGTTTATCTTGATGCCTGCATCTCATTTGTTCAACAGAAAATCTTTGTAAAAATCTCAATTGACTTCCACAAATGTCATGAGATTGCAGTCTATCTCTTGAAACTTGAGGTGAACAAGCAGCCAACGGATGACTTTGGATGTCTACCAACCCGACACACACACACACACACACACGGCAAAACAAAATGCTAGCACAAAGAGAAAAGTTGTGATGTTGACAACGGAGTGGAAAAGTGAACTTAATGTCAGCATATCACGCAAGCCGTCAGCACACCATATTTACACAATTTGGAAATGACAACAGTGAGGAAAGAAAAGGAATATGTATGCACCTGAGGTTGCTGGGAAGTCAGCGTGGAATAGGGCTTAACACATCTGCCTCAGTCAGAAAATCTCTGATGAAATATTCTCCGTGTGGGATCGGAAAATAAACATCTGTCCATGCAATATAACTTAAATCACATAACACCCTCACTTTAATGGCTTGTGAAAAAATAAATGTAGCTTAAATGTAAATCATGCATCTAACAATGGATTTGTGCAATTACCCTTTCTCAAATTGGAGTTTTGTAGGCTGGATGATACCGATTCCCTATCTGGTTGGAAATATGATGGTTCTTTTAAATGAACAGTTTTCATAATAATAATAAAAAAAAAATCTGAATCTTCACACCTCAAACTCTCCCTGAGATATAATTACTTTATGCATTGGATATTGCATTTAGTTTTTAATATTTCACACTCCCCGTCTGCCATCTCTCTTCCTACCGTAGTCTGCTCCTCTGCATGTGTTCCATTTTCATTTTCACTCCAAATGGCAAATCTTTGCAATAAATTAGATATTGGCATAGCTGTCCAATGCTTTTCATACTACAATGAAGAACCCTTGATTTTGGGGTTTGGGGCTGGGGATACTAGTCTTTCCTGTCTTTCTTGGCTGTGTTTCAACTCACAAACATAGTGTCATTATCCTCTTTCAGTTCTAGTTGAAACGCCCAAGTCTCCCACCCTTAAGACCACCCATCCTCACACATTCTGCTTCACTTTCCACATGCATTAAATCAAATGGAATACATTAAAATGGCATGCACAGCAGACAATAGCTTTTATGATTGCCTGTCATGTTCAGCCTGGTTGTGCTGCAAGGCCCCATAAAATGCCATTTGAATCACCTCATTTGATCAGGCCTTAGTACACAGGGGGAAAAAAACAAAAAGAGAAGGAGAACAAGATTAGAGGGAGATATCAAGCGGAAACACGGTAGTTTGAGCATGGAAGGGAAGAGGAGAAAATGTGTAAAATGGAGAACTTGTGTCATGGAAAAGATCAAGCCAGTGTTAAAAGATATTTTTTTTTTGCACATAACAGATTACTGTCAGAAAAAAAAGCTAAATTAAAAATAGTCGTAGAGAAGGACCTACAAGTTAAAGTTAGTGTGCAAATGGGGAATGAGGGTTAAATAGGTAACAGCGGGGGGGTGGGGGGATGACAAGATTAAGAATGAAATGTGGCGAAAACAGTCTAAATGGAAAGACAGGCAGAGCGAAGAAAAGACGATGTGAGAAAAATGTTGAAAATGATACTTGTGAGAAAAGCACAATAGAGACAAATAAGAGGGTTGCACACAGACTTAAGATGCGTACATGAATTTCAGGGACTATTAATAAGAGGGGAGGCTGCTTATACAATGCAATGTGGCATAAAAATGGCATTCGTTTTAAAAAGCGGTATTGTCTAATGTGGCATGACATCTGTTAAGCGCCAAAAATCTTATGTCGTTTAATGCGACAACATAGATTGTCACCAAATTGAATGTGGACATTCACACTTATGTCCACATCCATCTCTGAAAAGCAACACCCCAATGTTTTGTATATTTTTTGGACAAAGTGTTACTAGAGATGTGGAAATAAATTCTGGTGATTACTGATCACAGTTTTTTGATCATTCGCGACTTCTCGTATATTACATTGGGGTCAGGAACTAACGAGCCTTTTGAATCAGTTTTGTAGAAGAAACCATGCCACGGGAACCACAAAACCTTTGGACAAATGACATGAAGCTCAATTTTCTTGTCCTTTTTTATTTTCATTTCTCCTGCAGACAACAACTTGAGCCAGGTGGCTCGTTCCTAGCGACAAACTTTTAAAGGGACAGTGTGTAGTATTTAGTGCCATCTAAATGTGAACTAAGAATTAATGAATAAAAAAAGAACACTATTAATTTCCGCAGGTGGGAACTTCCGTCACTCGTCAATTACTGTCAATGATGTTGCCCACCTATCATACAGTACATCCGCATTTTCGGCAAATACTTTATGAAGGAATGAATCTTGTTTCAGTCGGTGCCCAATCGTGTATTTCTTCGAGGCGTCGCATTAGTGGTGTGTGATACTGAAAACGTTGGTATCGATCCAATACCAAGTAAATTCAGGGCCAGTAACGTCAATATTGATATAGATACGGTAAATTATGGTATATATATATATATATATACATATATATATTTATATATTAAGGGTGTAATTTCTGAGCACATGTAGCTATTTGCTAACGGCACTTGTTAGCTGACCTGCAGTCATGGCAAGCGCGGATAAAGGAGACGCGGAAGCGGAGCTTCAAGCCGTTCCCGCTTCTCTCAAGTCACCAGTTGGGAAACATTTTGCGTTCCCAGTGAGTTATGTCGACAACGCGACCACAGTGTGCATGATATGCTACGTGTGCTTACCATACCCGGCCAGGGGTAACACAATAAACATAGCAGGACACATACTCGGGCATCACAAAGATTTAGATTTGCATTTGGTCATTGAATCGGTGGAGGCTGGTGTCTGTGGATCTCACTCTGCTTCGTCTGTCCTTCCTTCCTTTCCTCAGTCTCTCCTTTGGCCTCTCGAGGTCTCCCTGATTTGTTGAAATTTAGATGTCTCTGGGGTTGGTGAAGGACTCTGGTTGGTGGCCTGGTGGGTGGTGAGTGGTGTCTGGTCAGTGCTGGATTTCACTTTCCTTTCTTTTCTTTGGTCCTTTCTCGGGTTTCCTGACGGCCTCACAACTCTGGCTGGAAGTGTTCGGTTTAGGGGAACGGTATGGGATTTTTTTTAATAGCTTTTATGTGAACTAATGAATACACACACACGCACGCACACACGCACATACATACACATAATCATCCACATACAGGGAAAAAAAATACCAAAAATATATATAAAAAAAGGAAGGGGAGAGCAATGATGATAACATACCGAATGAACAATACTGAGTTCTCCAGAAAAACAAAAACAAAAAAAACACAGATTTAGATTTGTCAAGTTCAACTAGAAGTGGGAAAACAACGGTCCAGCCAACTATTCCATCCTTAATTTACAATGAAACACCTCAGCTTTTGTCTGATGTTGTCAAAGAGGAGATTGAGCTATACAAGATGGCTAAAGTCATTTCTGTAGATGCAAATCCACTGAAATAGTGGAAGGATCATGAGCATCAGTCGCTCTCCAAACATTATCTTGCTGTGCAAGCAACAAGTATGGCAAGTGAGAGAGTGTTCTCCACAGCAGGGGACATTGTGATTGCTCAAAGAGCAGTCCTTTCTCCAGAGAATGTTGATATTCACATCTTATTAAGGAAAAACTTGAAAATGTAAAAATAACAGTTGTCTTGAATGGCCATAAATATGCAAAGTGCATCAGAGCACCAATCACTCCCCCCTGATCGCTCTCTCTCTCTCTCTCTCTCTTTCTTCCCAGATAAAAAATGACAACATATATTTGCTAAAGAATAAAACACAAAAAGAAGACTGTAAAAATGACGTTATTCTCGGAAGACAAAAAGCCCAAGCTACCAATTTTTTTTATGCTCAACTGGAAAAGATATAGGCTCTAGTTGTTCTATGACTTTGAATTTATTTATTTTTGTCTTGTTTCACTGGCAACCAGTTCAGGGTGTACATTGCCTACTGCCCGAAGTCAGCTGGGATAGGCTCTAGTGTCCCGCGACCCTTGTCAAGAATATGCAGTCAAGAAAATGGATGGATGTTTTGTTTCATTTTGTTGCAAATTGTTATATTTGAGTTGTGCATTCTGCTGAAACAAAAATATGAATCATATATATATATATATATATATATATTAAGGTAGCTGTATCATCGAGTTGCTTAATCACAATTGTTCAATGATTTCTGTAGTCCTTCAAATGTTTTTGTGTTGTTTCCTTTTTAAACGAAGGACAAAATTAGGACAATGTTTGTTGATAAATAGAAAGTAGTTCATCAATGTTTTTTTACCATAGAAATATGACAACCATTTTCTTTAAACTTTCTTAAAAAAAGTGCATGAAGTGTTCATAAGAAAAGAAATTTAAACAAAAATCTTTATCACATACTGTTCAGAAACTGCAAATATTGACACTCGTCGGGTAGCTGGCTGCTTCACTCACTCAGTTTGTGAAGTGTGGTCTCTCACTTGCTTCAAAATGCACACCTTTCAAATTTTGGTCATTGGTATACACAATGTCCCTTTAAGCCATAAATCCCTTTAAGCCATAAAATCGGGGGGGAGGGGAAAGAAAGAAAAAAAATCTGAATTTGAGTTTGAATCCCATAATACAATCAAAAGCAATGGAACTAAATGATGTGTGTTGTGTTATGAATCTGTGATTTACTGTTGTTCATTATTTTAAAAGGTGTTTTAATTTTCCAACAGTGGTGATTCTTCTATGACTGAGAGGTATGCTGAGTTTCTCCTAAAATACCAACCCCCTATTTCCTAAATTTTTCACTCCGTTGTTCTGAACTGAGCGGAGACTTTACCGATCCCTAGCGATTTAGTTAAAAGTGCCTAACTTTGTGTTTGGCGACTTTTGTGTCACTCTGCGGTTTCTTTCCCCAATGAGCTACCCCCCTTGGTCACACAGTAGTGTACCCTCGTAAAAAGCTCCACCAGCTAGTAAGCTGCACATCATGGCAGGTAACATGATTTTTGTGGACCAAATTTTGGTGAAGCCATTTGTTAGTCTTGCTTACAAAGATTAGAGTAAATAAACACATGCAATGATTTGCCCAGGAAAATGAGCTTCCCCTCCGTGAATGACAAGCAGTAATATCATTATGTGATTTTATTGGTCTTAAGAGGACCAAATAACGTAAGAAAGAGTGCAATAAGGTGACTCGACTCAACCTGAGTTGACTTAGCACAAGACTGAGATAACCTGTGACTTGACTTAATTTGACTGGCCTAAGACAAAATGAACTTGTAACTTGAAGGTTACGGCTTGTGACTTACACTATTGCCAAAAGTATTTGCTCACCTGCCTTTAATTGCATATGAACTCAAGTGACATAAATCCACGGGCAACTATAAGAGCTTCAAGTCTTCTGGGAAGGCTTTCTACAAAGTTGAGGTGTGTGTTTATATGAAGTTTTGACTATTCATCCAGAGGCACGAGCGAGGTCACAGACTGTTGTTGGATGATAAGGCCTGGCTCTAATTTATCCCAAAGATTTTTTCTCGGGTTGAGGTTAAAACTCTGCGCAGGCCAGTCAAGTTCATCAACACTAAACACTCATGCACTTATTTACAATTTTAATTGACTGTAATGGCCACACATGCTGCTGGATACATGATGTGGTATGGTAAACGTAAGCTTGATCTATTTGCTTTGCTAATTGGAAAATGTCCATCTCCCTGAAGTGTCTGGTGTGTGTTGATGTTTATTGAGGGACTGATAAAACACAGCAGAGCGATAACAATTGCAGGTACCACAGAGAGATGGGAGGGCAAAGTGTAAGAGGAGCACCTTGGGGGTGTTTACCAGTGAGAAGGAATATGAAAAATCAATGAGTGCATAATGAGCTTCATTTAGAAAGTTGTCAGACACTAGCAGAGGGCTTTTTAGCATGCGGGATCTACTGTGAAACAGACACTGTTTACTCAACACAGCGCACAAGGTTAGAAAACAATGTCCAGTGCTAAGATTGAATCCTCTGACTTGCATTCAAAATACTGTCTTGGTCAAGGTGGTGTTGTGTCTGATTCCCTTTAATTCATTCACTCCCAGCCATTTTCACTGTAGCACCCCCCTTTCGCTCCCGGCTGTTTTACTAAATTTTGACAGATTTCGCAAGGCCCACAGAATATTGTGTTCTATTGCTATAAAAACATGGAACTTACCAAAAGACAGATTAGAGTCTCTTCTTTCATCAGGAAAAAACAGTATACTTCTATCTGTTTCTGTTTTGCAGCAATTAGCATTAGAATATGGCTAAAGTTTGCCATTATTCACAAATCTGTTAAAAACACCGGGGGAACATGACCCTGGCTGATCTCTTATACCCTGCTGCCACCTTCTGGTCGTTTTTTGTAATAACTACCATTACTTTAAGCGACCTCTTTAGGTCAGAGGTTGCATGAAGGCCTTCTATTATGCTCTAGCATAAAAAAAAACATAATACGTTTTTGGGACCATGGCAATATTTAAAATAGAACGTTTTTATACGTTTTTGGGAGCAAATGAGTTAATTAAGATTTTCATTCATTGCAAATCACATTTTTAAATTAATATATATATATATATATGGCTTCTATACATTACGGTACATTAGGGTGCATAATCCTCAATAATGATAGGGTTCGCATATCCTCCCAAAACGTCCTTGATGTGAAGCTACACACATTTTCCACAGAGTCTTTTAAAAGGTTAGATATGTTTCATGTACCACCCGTCCACCCTTTTTGCTTCCCTTCCTCCCTATGGTAATATAAGCAGTAGAAAGACCAGAAGGTGCAAAGAGGTGCAAAAACCATCCACCGTGTTTCCATATGGCCTTCCTTCCGCTGAGATGGACACACGTTAACACATGCTGAACAGACACATGCTTGCCAGTATTTGTCAGGTATAGTTTCCAAATATGCAGCACCTACAGCAGCAGCTTCCATTTTCAGAAGTATAAAATTGATGTGCCACTGTAACTCCACTTAAACTTAAAGGACTTTGATTTATGGTATACAGTACATGCTTGCTATAACTCATTTTTATATATGCTTGTGGGCTTGCCATATTTTGATATTCGCATGCCATACTAATACCAAAGTCACTGTCATCTGACTGCAAATGTAAGTTATCCAGAGCTGTTTCAAGTTTCAAGCAAAGAATAGTGCATCTCCTGAGTCTCACGAAACAGAAGAGACAAAATTAATTGATTATCACATTAATTGACAACTATTTTATAACTCAAGTAATTGTTTGGAACCATTGTTGAACTTAAAATTGACAAATGCTCTGATTTCAGCTTCTCAAAAGTAATTATTCAATGATTTCTGTGGTCCTTCATGAAAGCAGAGTTTTTTTTTTTAATTGTTAAATCAATAAAACATTTGTTAGCATCTGTTTCTACTTTGGAAAACAATGACCAAACTGGTAACTGAATCAGTTTAAAAACTGTTGGTGAGTAAATCAATCCCCTTCACTAAACAATCTGAATTAAACACCAATCATTGGTTAATAAAAAGTAATTGTGGGGGGAGGCATGCTTTTGTAATGCACTTCAATGCAAAATAAAAATGTGTCAGATTTTTAACCCATTCTAAAAATATTCGATAGTGACAACACTATACTCTTTCAATTGAAACACCCTATAATGTAATAATTTCCTGAAAATGTTTTAACATTTGCATTTGACTAATATTGTAATACATTTTTTTTACCGGAATAGCAATATCTTATTACATTATATTATATTATACCCCCGAAGTCTTTATGGCAGACCAGTTCTAAATCAAGTTGGCGAAGCTTACTTTGATTAACTGCAGATTTGGTTTTGTCACAAGTGGGTGTTTGTTGGACCCCAAAAGAAAAGAGCAGACCCAGCCAGGGCGAAAGTCACTCAATTTTAATCAACCAACAAAAAGCGCACAGCACGTGGACAAAAAGGTTGCTCAACAAAAGGCGACGACCACAAAAGGGCGTACGTCGTGGTCAAAAACAAGAAAACACAAAATCACACCGGAGGGCGGATAAAACAGAGAAGAGTGTAGTATACAAAGTAGATTAAAGAAAAACGCTACTGGTCTAATCACTAGTGGTGTCCACAACACCAAGAAAGATTGCTGCTAGAAAGGTAGCAATATCAAAACGTCAAGTATGGTGAGTAGCGTCACAGAGCAATAACCCGACACTCCTCTCTGTTGTTTTGGCCTGATGAGCTAATGGGCAGCAGGTGTGTCGGCAAGATCCGCCCTCCAGCTGTTTCCCCAGCAACTGCAAGGGAGAAATCAGAAACAGCTGAAAACCAAAACATAACAGGTTTAACACTAAATACTGTAAATCAACTCTGTCAAATAACTCCAACACTGACCTCCATTTAAATCAGGCAGTGTAAAAATACACATTTTGTTGTTTGAAATCAACTCTGAAACATTATAAACCAACATTTTAACACTCCAATTTTTGCTGTAAATGTATACAACAGTCTTACATTCTCAAGACACAAAGTGATTAAATTTGGACTGAAAATTAACATATTACATTATCTGTCACGTTTTACGTGATCAGTTTTCAGAAAGAAAAGATCCCCAATAATGTAATAAGCTGTTACGATACATTATCGGTAATCATATTATTGCGTTATAAATCAGGATTTTTTTATTACTTTGTTGGTGGAATTATTACATTAATGAGTTTTATTAAATTTTTGGTTGGTTGACATTTTAAGGAAATTCTTGCATTATAGGGTTCTACACTACCATAAACAGTGTTTCTTTGTGTTGAAATTAGTGCTGTCAAAGTTAAAGTGTTAACTAATTAATTAATCACAAAAAATTATCGCATTAATCATGTAATAACGCAGATTAATCACACTATTAATTTTGACCGCAGTGGATCCTTTAGCTGACAGCGGATGGTTACATTAAAGGTAGCAGATGTTGTGTTTCAGCAATAAACATAGCTACATGCATCAAAGTAAAGCATTTAATAAATGTTTTGCGTAATTTTTCTAATTACATAACCGTTTTTATGACATTCAGAATATTTGTTCATGTCAAACTATTAAGGTATTTTTTTATTTTATTTTAAATGATGCAAGTAATTAAGTGATTAGAAAAAGAGGAGGATCAGCGTGAGCAGTGGATCAAAAAAATGTTAAAGACGTCCTCATAACATTAAATGTCGAAAGAATTAACACACAACAGGTGCTCTTCACATTTGGCGGGCAAAATGTTTTAAAATTGTTAATTAAGCGATTCATTGTGATTAATCAAAATTCTAAGATGTTATTAAACTGATTAAAAAATGTAACCGTTTGACAGCTCTAGTAATCTTTTGTCATTCCATCTCTGGTGCTATAGAGAGGAGTCATTAAGTACTTTGTCATCAGAAACCTTCTTATCACTGATTAAAAAATAATAATAACAGCATTGCCCAATAGTTAATAATCTCGAAAGATCTTGGATCGATCAAATTACTAAATACATGTGATAATGACAATACTGTAGTTCTTATTTAGTCAGATTAGAATTTTCCTATTCTTGTTTTTGACCATCACACTGAACTTTTGTCATTTGAGCACCCAGAAATAGGAACGCAAATATATTTCATCCTGTCACCACTAGGACTGGTTGGCGAGTATGTGCTTGCATTTTGGCCAGTTGGCACATGTGGTCGAGAGGCCATTTCTCAGCTTGAAGTTGAAGATGGCTAACGGTATCTTGCTGGCTGACTAATGTAGCATCACATCTGGCGCTTGCAGTCAGTCCTTATTCTCCTGTGACTGGACTTATTTACAAACGTTTAAGATTGCTCCAAGTGGTATTAATATTGTTCTTATTTATATTATATTGTTTTCTTCCATAGCAGTATTTCAATTTAAAGACACAAATGCAAGATCACCTCTATCTATGTTTTGACTATCCTTGTTTTGACTCTTGCAGTGGAAAGTTTTTTATTTTTATTTGAGATGTCATGGACCTATTCACCCACAAAATTTATTTCAGTTTTTTTTCCTCATTTAAAATGATTTATTTAGTAACTTTGTGCAATAATTTTAGCTTTCCAAATGCATAAGCTCTGAATTTTCTGGCTCTGTGATCCTGTACAGAAGGTTTTTGCATTTAGTTAATAGTTGTTTAATTTGTTTTTATTTTGTGACTCAATAGATTGAAAAAACAATTTCTGGTCATTTCTAACTTTTCATTCACAATAAGAAAGGTTGTGCATATTGTTGTAGGTTAGTAATGCGGCACTACAGGGAGCTGCTTCTCCCATAAGGGAGATTGTTACCTTGTGTGGCTGAATTATTATTATTTTTTGGTTAGCTATCATCACGTGAAGTCCTTTCTTCTGGTATTACTTACAGCCTGAAAAGAGCTCGTAAGTGATACCCTTTAAAGGGCAACTAAATGTTTTTGTTTCATTAACCGAAAGTTACCAACAATTTCGTCCACATGTGTGAATCTCCACAATTGAATACAACATAGTTCTCAGTCTTTGCGTGCGTTTTCAGCCATTATCTTCAAGCATGTACAGTATAATGTACAGAATATAAAAACAAATCTATAAATTCACTTAACAGGGTCTTTCAACAGCATGTGGGTCCGTTTTAGAGATGAAAGTAGATGCCTCTGGGGGAAAAGGTTCCCCTCAGACCTTGTCCCAGTCGGCCAATGCAGAATTCTCCATAGCAAAAGCAACAATCTCTCTTTGCTCTTTCCCGTGCATCAAAATTCAGATGAGACTATTTGCAGGCTAGGTGCGGTTTAACCAAATGTGAGCATGTAGCAATAAGTCTGACGTCGAGGTTTAAACATTTCTACAGATGTAGCCACTCTAGTCAAGAGTCTTGCTTTCAACATTTTGTACTAACTGCAAGCTTTTTTTAAGCATGGAAAGACTAGATAGCAACATGTTATCGTAGTCAAGGTGAGCATGAACTGTGGTTTTCTGCATCACTCATGGATAGACTGGGCCAAATTTTGAAGATGAAAAAAAAAGAAGCAGTTTTAGTAATGTTCCTTAAGTGAAGTTGAAGGGAGAGCGTTGCATCACATACTATACACAGTTTGTTTGTTTTTTTAAATTTTCTTGGTCGCTGTGAGTAATTGTACTTTTATCAAAGCCCAAATATTTATCCCTAAGCACTGCGCCTGTGTCTGGCAGTGCCAACAAAACAGCTTCTTAGTTTTTCAGGGTTAAACAGGTGATTCATAAGACATGCCTGCGGTTCACAGCGATTGTATGGGTTACTTTGTTCTCAAGATACCGCCAAGTAAAAAAAGAGCGATAGTGACAATCTCTGCAGGACTCAGCAGGTAGCATTTCAGTACTGTCACATTGCCCCCTTGAATTACAATCTCCATTTAACTGGGTGCTCTTGTCTTGGTTCCCAAACAGCCGACAACAAAAGCCAATACCTGCTTATCTATTCTTCAGTCATATAACAATAATTACAAGTAATCTGCGGCACTCTTGATTCCTTGGAAGTATTCTGTCCTTGACCTGAACAAGACCTTTTTCTGCACAATCGAGCAGCGCTCATTGTCTGATAGCTCTTTTGGCCAGAGTGCAGGATCATCTTCAAGTGGGGAACACTGATTAACGTGACTGTTAAACTGCTGAGTGAGTGATGAAATCTCACAATCCAACTCTTCATCATCCTCAGAGCGAGACTGGTGTTCCCCTGGGTCCACTACGGTCTCCTTCTGAGAATCGACGCATAAAATGGTTTTAATCTTTATCCAGTAAAAAAAAAAAATGCAACTAAAAGCATTTCCTCAAGTACTGTGTTGTACTTTATATAAATTTAGACAAACGCTGAGAATGTAATTTTGGACATTTTGTCCTGCTTTGGAAATCTGTTACAATTATCTGACATCATTTTTTTTTTTTCCTGGAGGTCCCGGGGGTTGTCCCTTGGCGCTGCCGTGGCCTGGCAGGGGTCGACGGCTCCCCTCTTTGGTGGAGATTTGCATGCATGCCAGATCCACCACACCAGAATCTATCGAAACTCAGACACAATCTGCTTCTTCCTCTGGTCGTTGAATCGGTGGAGGCTGGTGTCTGTGGATCTCACTCTGCTTCGTCTGTCCTTCCTTCCTTCCTTTCCTCAGTCTCTCCTTTGGTCTCTTGATCTCCCTGATTTGTTGAAATTTGGATGTGTCTGGGGTTGGTGAAGGACTCTGGTTGGTGACCTGGTGGGTGGTGTCTGGTCGGTGCTGGATTTCACTTTCCTTTCTTTTCTTTGGTCCTTTCTCGGGTCTCCTGACGGCCTCACGGCTGTGGCTGGGTTCTGAAGTGTTCGGTTTAGGTGAACGGTATGGGATTTTTTAATAGGTTTTAGGTGAACTAATGAATACACACTCACACGCACACACACACGCACATGCACATACACATACACATACTCACCCACATACAAAATAAAAAATAATTAAAAAAAAATAAATATATAATATATATATATATATATATATATATATATATATATATATATATATATATAAAAGAGAGAGCAATGACGATGACATGTCAAATCGGCAAAATTAACAAATGAACAATACTGAGCTCTCCAGGAAAAAAAGGACATCATAAGTTTCTAATTACATAACCGTTTTTTGGGGGGGTTTCCCTTGTCCGACAACTAATGTTACCACCAAAGATTTTGAATATGATCAACTGAAAGTGTACATTTGAGAAAATTCTCCTGAAATAGTTAAAGTCCTTCATTTCATTAAAATTACTAGTAAGCATGAGTTAATTTACTTTACCATTAAGAATGCTTTATTGCCCCCATCTTTGTGATGAAAAATTACGAAGAAGCTGCCTCTAAAAAATGCACATGTAATCTGCAATGGAGAATTTTGCATGGTGCAACTGCAGCTAATGCTTTCTAATATGTTGTTAATCCTGCTATTAATATCAAGTGCCCCTTCAGTGCTTTGCATGAACATGTGTTCCATGTTTCTGTCAGGTGGAGGACACTAAAATATGTCTTTGTTTCTTACAAATGTTTTTTAACCTCTTTGGTGCAGTTTTCTCCTGCCCTATGTTTATTTGTTGGGTAAAATTGAAAACTTGAGCACTGTGGCCTTGTGTAAAGCGTAACGTGGATGTGAGGTTGACACAAAAGTTTTGCATCTATAAGACTTGAATACTTTGGAGGGGACAGGAAAGGATTTTACATGCAGTGTGGCTCGACAAATTGAACCAAAGTTCAACACTATTCTTGGCTGTGTTTGTTTGTCTTGGTAAATATGTAGCAATGTCTTAGTGTTAATTTTGTTTGGTTAATGAAGCATAAATATAAAAAAATAATAATATCAACAATAATCAAAACGAGTTTATTTTGTTGTCTTCTTTCTGAATTAAGTCTGCTTAAGTGTAGCAAGAAAATGGCAAACAGAAGGGATGGGAAATATGAGAACCGAAGGAGGCGTGTCAAAACGACCCTGATAGATTACATATTTTGACATGTTTTTTTAGCATTTGAATTAGGATTGAAACTAGAGTTAGAGCGCTAACTTTTTTCAAGACCAGTACCGATACAGATTGTTAGCAGTCATGAAGGCCGAGAACTGATTTTTGAGTCGATATTCATTTCACTAAAAGGGAAAATAGTATATAAAATGGCAGTATGCGTTTCCTGACGATCTGTGTGAAAACGAACAGTTACATTCCGTCCATCAACTCGTTCATTCGTCCTCCTTACAGCACGCATCAAGGACCTGCAGGCTTTAGAGTTTTCCCTCCTTCAACACACCTGATTCCAATGAAAAGTATCATTATCAGGGCTATACAGAGCTTGCTGATGAGCTGATCATATGAATCAGGTGTGTTGGAGAAGAGAAACATCCAAATCCTGCAGGACTCAGGCCCTCGAGGACCGACTTTGCCCACCCCTGTCGTAAAAGTTGAAATCTTTTAAATAGCTCAAATCCAAATGTTCAAAATATTTGAAATGTTAAACTTTTATCCATCCATCCATCCATTTTCTTGGCCGCTTTTCCTCACTAGGGTCGCGGGGGTGCTGGAGCCTATCCCAGCTGGCTTCGGGCAGTAGGCGGGGTACACCCTGAACTGGTTGCCAGCCAATCGCAGGGCACACAGAGACAAACAACCACACTCACATTCACACCTAGGGACAATTTGGAGTGTTCAATTAACCTGCCATGCATGTTTTTGGAATGTGGGAGGAAACCGGAGTACCCGGTGAAAACCCACGCAAGCACGGGGAGAACATGCAAACTCCACCCAGGAAGGCCGAAGCCCGGACTCGATCTCACGTCCTCTGCACTGGGAGGCGGACGTGCTAACCAGTCAGTGTTAAACTTTTACTTTGTTTAAATTTCAAACAAAAACAGCTCTTAACGGCCGTAAGATAGAATAATAAGAATAATGGTAACAATTGTTTTAAATCAAATTTTTATTAATCACTTTTTTTATGAGACAGTTTGGAGGGCCGTGAAGTCTCAGGGTCCTGGGCAAGTGCCTGTGTTTGCCTAATGGTAAGTCTGCCTCTGCTGAAGATGTGCAGCACTGTTTGTTCATCCCCTTTACTCTGACATCTCTCCTTGCACCCCTGCATGTGTGTGAGCTGCTTCTCTGTGTGGTCTGCAACAAAAATATACAGCAGAGTCAGTTGAATTTCCCCTTGAGGGTTTATAATGGGCTAACTAAATAGATGTGCAGATTGTCTTATCTGTGTATATGTGTGCATCCCATATATGATATCCATCCATTTTCTATACCACTTGTCCCCTTTAGGGTCACGGGTGAACTGGAACCTATCCCAGCTGACTTTGGGTGGGGAATATCCTGGACCGGTCACCAGCCAATTGCAGTATGCAGGCATCCCATTAGATATAAACAGAAGTGCTTTTGGCTACCATGTCCCAATTTCCCTAGTGTCTTTTTAAGTGCTGCTGTGTTATTTTTACATTGCTATGTGTCAAGGCTGAGATGGATAGGTTGCTCTGTGACTGTTAAAAGTAATGGTTGCAGGTCCCTTAGTGATTTTCTCTCACCAAATGTTAGGGATGTGTATAGAGGAACGTGAGGTATAAAGCTGAGAATATATTTGTGTGAGACGGGCATACTGGTTGCAAAAAAAAAAAGTGCACATTTATTATTATAAGTATTATTTACTTATATAAGACTAAATGCAGTGCTTGAACTTGTCATGTAAAAAAATAAATCATATTGCCATGCTGAATGATGACATTACATTATAACACAAATATTATAATAAAATAGAGCTGGGAGGAGTTTTAAAGGATCCTCACAACCCTGGCCATGTGTTTGGAGAGTGTCATGAGTATTCGCCTAGGTATAGCATCATTTTTATTTGCAAACAGCGCATCACCAAACAAATTAAAAGCTTTGAATACCTTTTCTACTTGAAATGTCTAGATCAGGGTTCACCAATTCCGGTCCTCAAGGTCTGGAGTCCTGCAGGTTTTAGATGTTAATGCCTACCAACACACCTGATACTATCAATCAGGCATGCTGATGAGCTGATTATTATACCTGAATCAGGTGTGCTTAGTGGGCGGAAACCTGCAGGACCAGAATTGGTAAACCCTGCTTTAGATGAAACATGCAAAGTTTGAAGATGATTGGATAAATTCTATAGGAGGATTTTTTTTAATTTTAAATATGACCTCTATAAAAGGCAACCAAAAAAAAGGTGGCAAATTCCGAAGTACTGTAAATCAAAATGACTGTTCGGTTTAGCACTGTTCGGTTTAGTACATGATCCCAAAATAGTTTTTTTTATGTATGTTTATGTTGTGGGCTGTTAAATATGCCTTCCAAATTTTGTGGCTCTAGATAAAACGTGGGAATGCTTCGTTAAGAAGAAATTTGGGAATACAACATTTGATGCCTCGCCGCCGTTGTATAGTATGTCAAAAACTATTTGTGTATGTTTGGGTATGGCTACCAAAGTCTTTTTTTTTTTATATGTCTGGGTGCTACACGTGCCGCGCGATTTTCGTAGCCATTGGATAAACATAACGGATAGGGCTCTGTTAAACCTGTGTAGTGGGGGCTATAGACCCTTTTTTTTTTGTTGTTTTTTTACTCGTGTGTGACAACTTTAAAATATAATTTTTTTTGCCAGGCTTGATGTATGCTGTGTGCAAAGTTTGGTGAGTTTACGATGAAATGATTGCTTACGGCGAATAATAAGCATTCCTACAGAAAAATTGGGACTTCTGTTCGGGCCCTAAAAAAGTTTGAATCCTGAATAATAATATTCAACACAATGAGGTTTAAATTAGATTTAGTTGTCAGCAGGCATTGTCAGAAATGAGGTCAATAATTTTCTAAAAGTCGTAAAATAATGAAAAAATGGTATCTCGTAAAATTGGTTGTAGTCGATTTGACATGAAAAAAAAAACCTGAAATATTTACTCTAGAATATTACTGACTGAAAGGCTTGGTAAGGCAAACAAGGGTGAAGGACAGCCCAGGAACAAAATGATAAATGCAAGTCCAAATCAAAACGAGGAATGAAATGTGAGGAGTACATTTACTCACCCAATTTTGACTTGCCTGCATTGCACATACTCGCTTAAAGCCTTAATCGTCACATGACTATTTTAAACATAACATTTCGTCTCCATGGTTGTTGGCATTTATTTTCTCAAAGTAATGAGGGCCAGCTCATTCACTGACATTGTTGATGGTAAGTCTTCACTCTTGATGGTTGTTTACACGTTGCTGACAAAACAGGGCGCACAACACTGATATGAGCCCCATTAAAAAGTCCAACTTGTCAGCAAGTGTGCAACAAGACATACTTGGACATCAAACAGCAACAATATAGACACTTGATACTATAACTGCATAGCAATACTGTACCCTAATAAATGGCAATCTATTGCGATATGGATAGTGTCTGTAGTAGTTGACCTCTACCTCTTATTTCCTTACAGTAAAGTTAACAAAATGGTTAATTTGCATCAATAACAACTAATGCAGGTATTTAAATTAAGATATTTTTAAGTGCATGCTCACACAGTCATGAAATTTCATCTTTTGAAATGACTGCCTTCAGTAATTAGGCATGAACGGAGCATCAGTCAAGAGACTAATACTCTTGAGATTCCTTTTAATCCACATCAAATCCAATTACTTGTGCAATATAAAACAGAAAAATGCTTTCAAGCTGCCCACAAGATTGACTGAATGTCAAAGTCATTATTACCTTTTTACAGGAAATCTAAAAGGACCTTTAACATCAAGAAGGTCCATTTTTCACTAACAATCTCACTTTATGTATTTTTGGCTCAGGAAAATGAAGCTGGTGTTCATTTTCAAGCATATCCAGCCATTTTGGAGTTAAATGCAAATAAGTAATTACCCCCGGAATGCCAATTTTTCACCGCCAAAAGTTATAAGCCCTCATGTCTTGGTGTGATGTCAGCAAGGAATGTACTGCACTGTAGAGTAGTAGAATGAACTCATATTTTATATATACTCGCTGTCAGGCAGGATCTCCCCCCTCCAAAATAACAACTTTGAAGAAATTTAAAATGCCTTCTTTCTTGAGTTACCAAACACCATTTTGTTCAAGTTGGTGTTATATCATATTGCACATACATGCACTGTACATATTAACACAAGATCACCCCAACGTTATGTTTAAGATGCTAATAAACACACATGTATTGTTCTCACTGATTGAAATACTGTAGTAGTTTAGAATATGGCAACACCGGCCAGAGCCGTCCTCATTGTTTACAAACACCTCTCAAAACAGCCCTCAACAGTACAGTCTAACTTCTATTCATCCACTTTAGATTGGTTAATATTGTGTAAAAATAACAGAATAAGTGGGAGCAATCAATAGTATACTTTTGTGTGATGTATGGAAATGGCGCGTCTTTTCCCTCTGCCGTCAGTCTGCCGTCGTAATTTTCAATCTTTATGTGGATGTTTTGAAATCTGTTTTTTAAACAAAACACACGCATGCACAACACACACCAGAAAACAAGCCTACAATTATTACTGAATGTTTGGACCATTAGAAAGGACCTATAAGCTAATGTCAGTCTTATCTGTTACTAATGGTGCTCTCCAATGGTTGTGTTTCTGTATAGCTCGAGTAGATTTCAAATTTCACCATAACATCCAACTTGAAATAAATTTTTGTAGCAGGACTAGCTTACAAATTCTTTACTACCACTTTTACTTATACTACTTCTTTTGAAGAGTCCTTGAATCCAATTCACAGATTTGACATGCTTGATAAAATAACAGTTCTATCCAGGGACAACACTCATAACCTCAAGACCTAAAGTTCAATTTGCTTTCTGATGGAGAGCTACACGTTTTGTCATATTCATGACAACAGCTATTCATATTGCTACTTGAACAGCTACATGTTACTAGAGCTACTACAGCTACTGCTACTTGTTTTCCTTTGTACATGCATTCTCTATCCTCTTCGTCATCCAGGTCTAAATAAGGCATGGATGACGAAGGGAAAAACATTTCATACAAAAGATTTATTAAATTGAGAACTATGGAAGCTGAAATAAAGTACAAGACCTACAAAAATTAACTATTGAATATTATACGAACAATTAAGAAAGATCATTAACATGCATTACTAGAGCAGAATAAAAGCAACACACAAGAAATATGGAAAATACTAAATCATGTAATTAAAAATAGATAAAAAAAAAGATTATCTGCAATATTGTATAAAAGATAAAAATATTATTGAATTTTTTTTCAGACAAAGCTAATAATTTTAATGAGTTTTTTTATTTTTTATGTTGGCATTTGGCAAAATAAATCCCTGAGCCAAGAAATAAACATGAAATAGATAAGCACATCAAAAATAATTTATCCACTATGTGGCTTAATGCTGTTAATGATACAGAAGTATTAAATGTTGTTAAAATATTAAAAAATAAAAAGTCCACTGTCTGCTTCAGCATTGATATGACATTAGTAAAAAGTATTATAGAATATGTTGTGCAACCTATCTCATATATATGTAATTTGTTGTTTACAGTTTACAGTGTTAATCTCTAGTTGCTGATTTTCTCCATTGGCTGTACTTGCTTTCACACCTCATCAAAATGTAGCACCTACTATTCAAGCTATGTTTTTTTTCTCACCGTGGTGGAGAAGTAACTCTTGCTTACAATTGCCCTGTAAATCTAACTAAGGGCTATTTCTATTTTTCATCTCAGTCTTCTGAAAGTGGTTTACACTTACATTGGAGATTGAACAATTTTGACAGGAACGCAAGGCATGTGGAAGAAAATCAGGACTTGCTGGCAACCGAAACACAGAATACATTTTTTTTTTTTTACACTGCATCTGAAATCTGCTGGATCCGACAGCACACTGCCCCACTTTACACATATGTAAGTCCATCAAAATGTTTTTTTTTTTTAAACCTGATGGGTATAGCTGATGTCCCATCCAAATGGCTTGTTTTAATTAGTGCTAGAGACATGTGGACAATTTCAACAGATTTTATCCACCAATAGCTAGTGATGCACATACCTAGTAAATTTCTCGGACTAGTTTATAAATTGTGTTCAAGAGAAAAACTTGACACCTTTAAAAATTCACATAAATACATGTGCAAGCGTATTTATGAGTGAACTGTAATTGGTTTTGGAAATAAATAGCATTAAACAAGATATTTGAATTGGAAAGAAAATGTCTTTGTTTAGCGTCCGCGGTTTTCTTTTGGCATTACTAGTTTGCTCCCACATTCTATAACATGTACTGTATAATGCATTAATTGACGGCTCTAAGCTATATTTCAAGTGGTATTTTCCAAATATTTCAGTATGTGCAATTTATAGGGTTACAGACGCTCCCTTACTTACGAACATTCGAGTTACGAACAACGGTACATACGAACATGTCTGCGCGCATGCGCGCATGTCAAAAAATGTTCGGAAAGAGATGCTGTAAGTTAGATTTTTTATTGCGCACCTTTTTCCGAGTACTGTAGTGCTTCTTTCCGCCACTAATACCGACGCTTGGCGCTGTGAGAGCTCACCCAGCATTGGAGGCTCAGCAAGGTGTCGAGGAGGAGGAAGAAGAAGAAACGCCTGTCGCTCATAGATAAAGCCATCGCACTCTTCGAGCAGCAAGACCCAAATATTGAACGTTGCACAAAGGTTGCAAATCAATTGAATGATGCCATACAGTGCTACCGCATCATTTATGATGAAAAAAGGAGAAAACTGTGCAATCGTCGTTAGATCGCTTCTTTCGGCCAGTTTCTAGTAAATCCTCCAAGGAAGATACTCATCAACCCTCATCTTCTTCTCCTCGACCCTCAACTTCTTCCTACATTGAAGTTACGGAGGAGGAAGTAACTACATACTACTAATACAAAATATAGCACTGAAGCAACTTACGAACAAATTCACCTTACGAACGATCGCTCGGAACGTAACTCGTTCGTAAGTTGGGGAGCGTCTGTATAGCGATACAGAGCTTGAAACTGGACACACACCAAAAAAATGGAGTCAAAGCTGAAGGTAGTACCACTTTGCAGCCCTTTGTAGCTCATAAGTTACATGAATCTGACACCCTCAAGGGTCAGCACATAACAAGCAAGAAAGCCCATCTTCTTCCCACTCAGCTTTCCAAAGAGTGTGAAAAACATTTTTTGGGAGACCTAACTTTGCTTGCATAAATAGGACATTTTAAAAAGTTTAGCTCTACTCACACACACACACACGCACACACACACGCACACACACGCACACACACACACACACACACACACACACACACACACACACACACACACACGCACACACACGCACACACACACACACACACACACATGATCTGACAGACAAGGTTGGTGAGAAAAGATGTGGGCAGGTTCAGTGATTCTGATGTCAAAGGCGGTCTGAACGCTGTGTGGGTCTATCCTCCCTCCAGCAGACCTTACATGGCAGTTCTCCTCTCAGGGGTGTTCTGAAAAGAGACAGGAAGGGCGGCAAAAGAAAGGGATAAGTGGAAGGAAGGGGAATGATGGCAGGTACTGGGGGACTGTTCCAATGCCCTTGACATCCAGGAAAGGCTAGAATAAGAGGGAACAAGTGCCAACCAAGAAGATGGGATCAAAGATAAGACGCGCTCAAGAGTGTGCATCTGGGTGGGAATGTGCACGTCTTCTAACTTATTTAACTGCTGGGATATACTGTAAATAGGCATGGTTTTCTGTTTGTGTTGTGTTCTGATTGTGATTGTGTGCTACTATACAAATTTAATACATTCAAGAGAGACTGGAATTTCATGTGCGCACGTGTGTGCGTTCGCGCGCCTGTGCACTCTTAATCTCCAGACCGGACCCAGACTAAGGCTTTTCTTTGGCTGAGCAGATGTTTTGCTCTCACCTTGCCACACCTCATAAAGCGTGATGGCTCGGGACCCTGGGGCCAGAATATCACTCACACAAACACACACATGCGCTAATATGCCAGCCCATGCTGAACCCTTCTTGCGCAAAGATGCATGCATTCACGTTTACTACAATCGTTATTTAATTTTGGTGGTGGTGGTGGTGTGAGGGGGTTTATCTTGGCTCTCTTAGCATATCGATTAAGAATCATAATAAGTATGTGAAGAAGAGTATAATGTAAATGTGTGAAAATTGTGAATGCCACATGATTGCTAAAAGTCAGGCAAACAGCTCGCCAATAAATGCTCACTCACACAGAGAACAAAGATTGTAGGATGGTGTTTTGAATTAAAGTAGCACTAAGGAACTTCTCAACCTTAAAATATTTTCATAACTCTTCTGATGAAACATAGACTTCAAACTAGTTGAATGGTACCTTTGCCATGGCCTGAGGAGGTTTGTATCATTTTTACTGGCACTAAGCAACTTTGAGGAGGATGGTAGGAACACTGCCAAACAAAAAACTACAAATGTTCTTACTGCTTTATGGCATATGTCACGTCCCCCTTTTCCCATTCGTTACAAAGACAAAGTCAATTTG
Organism: Vanacampus margaritifer; assembly: GCF_051991255.1. Lineage (NCBI taxonomy): Eukaryota > Metazoa > Chordata > Actinopteri > Syngnathiformes > Syngnathidae > Vanacampus > Vanacampus margaritifer. Next base: position 20,337,829 of record NC_135438.1, on the reverse strand, counting down.
AATGTCAACGCACGATTATTGTTTTCCTGGCAGAAGCTGCAAAACATCTGAGAAGTTTTGTCTGAGGAGTCAAGAAAGAAAAAAGAAAGAGGAAAGCTACCTGGATAAAAGGACAGTCAAAGATCAAAATTAGCCCGGATTTCACACACAGGTGTGAGCTAAAAAATGACGCAATACGGTTGTCCTCATGGGAAATGTGGTCTTCCTTCAGGCATAATATTACTGCTTTTGTCCATATGGCGCTGCCAGAATCAACATAAACTGAAAGTTCCTTAGTGTTGCTTTAAGGAACATTATTGTGAATTATTTTCTATCAATAACCAAGACAAAAAAAATCCACACAATATTGTAACAGTTTTGTAATATGTTTTAATGTTGTGGTGTCAGGGCTTGGTCTGTCCCTTAACCCACTGGCGTGTGTATTTCCTACTTTACGGTCTATAATAATGCATTTGATTTATATAGCGCTTTTTTGGACACGCAAAGACGCTTTCTAGTGGTTGCATTATTCGTGCGCTCACACATTCACACTGTGGTGGCGGTAAGCTACTTAAGTAGCCACAGCTGCCCTGGGGCAGGGTAACGGAAGTGTGGCTGCCGGTGTGCGTCTACGGCCCCTCAACTGACTACACTATCACTGACTGTTGATTCCTGATTGGTTGTGATGCAAGTTGATAATCACACAACTGCAAGTAGTACCATTGGAACCACCTTGTTTAAGCAGTGCATATTACCTGGCAAGCCAATGCTATTTATTTATTATTTTTCATTGTAGTTTTTTTTACGTATTTAATAGCAAATTGTTGAATAAAAATAAATAACAGTGTACCTGTGGTGGTCAGAAGGAAAATATATATGTGCTTTATCAAGAAAAACTGCATCCAAATACATTTTTGGTTAAACTGCAAGATCTTAATAGCTCACGGAACCAATTTGTTATCCCAATTCAACGCAGAATTTTTGGGGTCTGAGTCATCATCACGAATCGCCGCTAGGTGAAGTAAACAGAATCACTGAAATAAAGAGCTTTATTGTATGTGAAGCGGAAGCCTGTCAGTGACATGGGTCAGGTAATATCCTTTCTGTTTAAATAAATAAATACAAGTCTGGATGTTTATACAATATTGCAACATTTCCCCATCAATACTTTCAAATGAGTCGTCGGAGGTACACTTTAAATGATGAAAAGGGATGTTTGCGAAGGGTCATATACGGATGACTAAAAGAGATGTTGAATTATTTAAAAGGTCAGTTGGTTAATACAACTGACCTTTTATTTTTACAGTGAAAAGTGGAAGATTGAAGGAGATTGAAAGTTAATTCTTGGCATTTCAATTGTCATCATACACTCAACAATTCCTTATATAAATATGTTTTTCTTGTAGTACCCAAATTCCATTCATGATATGAAAAGTACCATACACATGGATACCTAACCTGTTGTCTTGCATTATTTTCTTACTTAATAAAGGACATTAGTGCAGATCAGTTAATTTTTTTGCTTTGGTAAACATAATAGTGGTAAAGGACAATTCACATTACAAGACGGTATTAGCATTATTAAGACAGTGGTATTCTAATACAAGTGCTGTATTTATTTGAATTTACATCGATCTGATCGGCTGGATCGGACGATATTTTTCATTTTATGCAAAATCGGTGATCGGCTGTAACGTCTTTATTTGCTCGATCGATCAATGACGTAATTGATCGGCTCTGTGAAATAAGACATCACAATGTTTAGCAGTGATTTTTTTAAGAATAGTTTTTTTCCGTGCATTTCAATTGCCGTCAATTATATGAAGGTTTTCGCTATTCATTGCCCGGGCCATTCACTATCTCCCGCAAATGGAGGTTGTTGACAGTAGAGTAAATCAAAATCGGTGAACAGCTGAAATATCCTGAATGTGTAAGGCCAAGTAGTGACCTTCAATCTTCTATAACAGTCACGTCACAATCCAAACATTTTAGAACAACTTCCTTACAGTGACAATTTTACATATTTTAATCCCTGTCAAATCTGATCAGATTTGAAATTTTCAAAAAAGTCATTATTTGGTATGATGAACATATTCATCATGATTTTGACCAACTGTCCATAGACAACTGTAGTACAGTTCTCCTAAGAATCACAAACCATTTTCAATCACAAAAAACATAAAATGGGTTCTCTAACTGAATTTTTTTTTTTTAAGTTTTTTTTTTTATATACTCTGTAGTAAAAATGAATTGTGTGATTTTCTCATTTCGACAGGCTGGTCAGTATCATAAAGATGTAGAGACGATTAAATTTGGGGACCACCAGCTTGAAAATTGGCAAAGTGATGGACAGAATGACAGGCAACGTCTTGTCTGTGGAGTCATTATCGAGCTCCCGAGTGTGTCAGAGATTCAGGGCTGAAGGTGCTCAAGCTCCTTAAAGGAGTCTCAAGGAGACTGCAGAGAAACAGAAAAGTTTTTAGAGCAAACTGTATGTGTTACTTGCCCATTTTTGGGGGTTCTCAAGCAGCCTAAGATTCAGTCTAAGCATCTCAAAAATTTGAGACATTATGTATTAATTTTACTGTATGTCCTTTTAAAACAAGCCAGAAAAGTGTACGGCCACACAGTAATGAAGCACCACCCCTTGACTCAAAAATGGTTTATTCCACTCAATTCCTGACATGGCTTCTCGACTGGGAATATGTGGCCATCCAGTTAGTGATGAGCGGTACAAGACAATTTTAATTTCATAGAATATTACTGATTAGGATATTTTTTTATACCTATACCACCGATCATTTGTGTGATTTATTTTTATAATAAATCACATGATAATAATTGACCATTTAACAATTGAATGTGTTCATAACACATTGGTGATAACAAATTACATTACTTATTTTTTTAAGAAGCATATGTAAAAGTGTAAAGGCACACTTGAACATTCAAAACAATGAAGTGAATTGTCAATAATCAATATACATCATAAATAACATACAAAAGAATTCCTTTTTAAATTTAAAATTTTATTTTGTCTTATGTTGTTCTTAACATTGTATTTGTATGTTTTTAACTGTTGTTGTAAGGTGACAGAAAGTGTCAGAAAGGCGAATATATATGAAATGTATTATATATTATGAATCAATTTAAACAAAATGACATTTTACGTTGTCAAATAAATGGTTTGCTGTTGAAGTGCATCTCTAAATGCTGCTGTGTGAAAATTAGTTGTCTTATTAGGTTTACAATGAATTTGTTTTATAATTCCAATTTATAGATCATATACAGTCTTTTTCAGATTGATGGTTTAGTCACAGATTTTCCCCAAAAGTGTTATTCTGTGCTTTCATAACTGCGGGAATGAAATTTTACAAAACTGTTAAATTTCTCTTGCCTGGCCGGGAGCTCAGCACCCCTCCGCCTCTGATCCTAGAATCACCCTTTCCATTTCAGTTGGATAACTTTTAAAACAGTTATTTGACTCTATTATTTTAGCATTTTATTTTTAAGAATACGAGTGAGTCTGCAAGAGAAGTGTTTCTGCAGAGCAGTAATACCCTGAAGAATTGTACAGGGAGAATAAAGAAAATAGAAACATTTAAGACAAGAAAGAAAAGCGCACACATTCTGTAGGTTTGACAGACAGACCGGAGGGCAGTCAACACTGCTACGATTCTCATTAAAACACAAAGGAGAAAATCCCTCTTAATCGTGGGAGCGTTACCCTTGTGGTAATCCACTGTGTTGATTGTGCTGAGCCTCAACGCACAAATCAAACCACAAGGTGGCAGAGAGCCTTGCTGTGCTCCACAGTAGTTACACAAACATAAACTTTATTTTTAAGCTCTTGAAAGACTGACCAGAATGAGAACTAACCGCAGGAGAACAACATCATATGACTTTGTATTCCAAATAACAAAGACAATTTATGCCAGATATCTTTCAGTTCAAAAAGAGCAAACTGGGTAATAAACTGCTCCTCATTTCATCAGTACACTGTGGCTGGAGCAGAGGGCGATAAGCATAGCATAAATGTTTATGTTCTGTTGCTTTGTGATATTTCATTCATCTTTAAAACCGCAGTATTTTTCAACTTTGTCGTTTTGCTGAACTGAAATAAATATCATTTTTAGTCCTTTCAAATGGACTGTATACATTTTACTGTTATCTTAGCAGTTTAGGGGTTAAGGCACTCACAATAATGGACATTCATTCACATCCTCTCCATGACATTGAGCTCTTTCCAAACAGTTTTATTCAACTATTTTGCCATAAACAACGGTTCAGATAATCATTTATAACATTCACAATTCACTCACATTTATGACTATTCAACTGTGAGAAGATAATATCCCTAGACACTGAGCTATAATGTTTACATGTTACACATGTGCAATCATCGCTCCATTTTTTTTTTTTTACACTGCTTATCCTGTTAAGTAAAATAATAATAATGTTGAGCACACTTTCTGTGTGTTTGTCGTTGTTTTTAATGCCACATTATCGTGCGCGATCATGCAAGATATGGCAGGAAGTTGTCGGCGACGGAGCTGCCGGACCGCAGCTGTGCGCAGCCGGTGAGTTTTGTCCATAATATTGACGTGTCCGCAGCACGCAGTCAAGACGGAGCGGAGCCGTAACGCACACGCAAGCGGTGTAATCCTGGGGTTAGTGTTCTCTTTTTTGAAAATAAAAAAATGGCCACCCTATACAGTAAACCTCAACGGCGAATGATAGACAGCTTGAAAACAAGCTCGATGTGCCCCTTATTTGGAGAACTGTGCAAGCGAGAAAGTCTTCTTTTTGGTGGATTTTCAGGTGAAACGATCCTGTCTCATATTTATCTTTTGATGTCAATGCCAAATGTTTTCAGTCTACAAAAAACAATAAACATCACTGTTCAGTACTTGAGGAGAGGAGTGTATTTGTCTACATGTTCGAGCTTGAAACACAGACCTTAAATACGCTGCATTTTATCATCATGGCGAGTATAAACAATAACTTGAGAGGCGTCCTGTTTAATCTTCCGGCCGACCAACGATCAGAGTCACAATGTCGTCAGATTCTGTTGGTTACAAAAGACAAAGCAAATAAATTGTTTTTGAAAAGACATTCTATGCATAGTAACTTACTTTCTCAATTTGGCTCTATCTGGTTGACTACCCCCTGATGAGAAGCTTTACACAAGCATTCACACATTCGGTCCTTCTTTTATCGACGCAAGTGCACAAACATTGCTGTCAGATGCACACACAAACACATGGCTTGTCATTATTCGCTCAGTCAAAGCAGATCATAGAGACATTAATTGAGAGTGCAATCAGGCTCTGAGCCTACGGTTCAAAGGAGCTGATAATAAGCTGTGATAGGTCCAGTTGATGGAAAAGTCAGGCAGGCAGTTAGAATGCAGAGATGCACTGCTGTGTGTGCTTTTACTTATCCTTGTATATTTTTTTCATTGCACACTATAAATCAATTAATATTAGGGACCGTTTTAAGTGGATTTGGGCTGTTGAATTTGGATGGCTAGTAGAACAGATTTAAAACCTGATTATTTGTGAAGCTATGTTGATTTGAGTCAATGTTTTGCCTTCACAGATTCATATTCAGTGAGTGATTCGTATAATCTCGGACAGGGATGGGCAACTGGTGGTCTGCAGGTCACACAGGGCCCCAACCTTAGTTGGGAAGTAAGAGTGCTTCATGTGGGAGTCGCAGCAACGCAGAGATGCACGATAGCAGCTCAGCTCTGCAGCAACAGTGTTGTACTGCTTGCTCATGGTTGGGTAAATCGGGTTGTCAATAAGACAATGTGTTGTGTTTTAGGGCAGTATCACAATATTAAAATTGCCACAATATCATCAATGTCATGTCACAATATTAAAAGTAGCACATCTGTTAAAAAGGTGATGTTCTATTTGTGAAGTTCCAGCACCCTCTGGTGGTTAGTTTATTAGTGCAGTTTAATTTTGATTAGGCATTTTTTGTCCACTACGGCGGTTATCACATCCTTAAATCAGTCATACCAACAAATATTTTTCAATATCTCCTCAAAAAACATGACTTTTCACCTTCTTCAAGTCGGGGCGGCTGCGCCTAGTTAATACGTCTTCGCTTTTCCGTAAGTGCAGTTAGTAAAGCACTCGTAAAAACTCAGAATGGCGCTCGTGAAGACAGCGTATTGAGGACACTTTAAGTTGCAGTGGCGTTGCACCCAAAAACAACACTGGACTTTGGTTGAGACGGGGAAATAACAACTTGCAGCCCTTGGAAAGCGGAGCAACGTGGTTTTGATGAATATAATTGTGAACATTGAGACTGTGCATTTCTTTCACTGAATTCAGGATTTTTCCTGGCTCAAATTGAGGCAGAGGTGGTAACATACTGACTAGGGATGGTTGACTACCGATATCTGTGCCGATACCAATCTTATTTTAAGGTATTGTACTTGCGGCGGTGGCCGGTACTGCGGGCGTTTTACGATCAGGAACTAGAAATTAGAAATACTATGAATAGAAAGTTGCCATTAATTTTCATGCAATTTTAAGGAAAAATAATGTATTGGGATATAGAGGTCTTTCTGCGTAACTGCAGCATCTGTGCCAGGCTCGTTCATGGTGCGCATGCGAGTACGTGCACAACCGTAAAGCGATAGCCACAGTTGACAAACGAAGACATGACTTCACATAAGTAAGAAAAACTCCGCCTCTCCCCAAAGAAACTGTGGAGTGTGAGGGTCCACACACTCTACTATAAAGGGAAGATAAAAGCTGATAGGTGCAGTCAGAGTAAAACAGTCCGGGCTTTTCGTACTCATCTGGACATTGGTGGAGCATGCATGATGCAGAAAAAAACTTTAATATTACCTTTTTAAACGGCACAATGCACCTTTATGTATCAGTATCTGTTCAAAAAAAGCGGTATTGAACATTCCTAATCCTGACCATGCGCCATGATTCTGTGATGACTCCGTTTCTTTTACAGGCAACATACTTTAAGTTAAGAGTAAGAATATGAATATTATCATGTTAAAGCATTCATTCATTAAAACAGCCATGACATTTCATTAGTGGCAAGTCTCGGCCACTGTTTTTGCCAGGATTCAAAATATGAATTCCCATTGCATGATGTGGCGACGTCGTAAAGTACAGCCCATCAAATGCACAGAAGCTTTCACATATACTGTAGACAAAAAATCTATTTCCGGGTTCAAACCAGCAAGACACAACCAGGCGCCTGCCAGTTGGCCAGCGTCATGACAAAAATACACAATATATACAAACTACAAACATTTCGCATTTTCCATCAATATTGAACTTTATTTACAATTTAATATAGACCACCGAGGATGATATATTGCATCATTATTTCGCTACCCGCACGCAAAACTCACCTGGAACGCTCATTCATTCTGAATGGAGAGCTCAAATGAAACACACCATCACTCATTCAATTGGCAGCCTCTCCGAGTCAATGGCTGACTTTCCGTTGTCCGAAGCCCTCCAGTGGCCACCAAAGCCGCCATTCCCGAAGCCTGGAGCCATGACCATGGGCCGGGGGAGTGACGAGGATCCGGGCTGCAGCTGGCTGGGGCACTAATTCAATCCATTCATTCCGTCCGCGACCCAGCGGTGTGTGCGATCATGATTTTTTTTTTTTTACTGTGATCATTAAATAAATATGTAAATATAGTTCAGCGTTGTTGTAAAACACTATTATGTTAATTGTGTATACTGCATTTGTATGACTTAAGCGACGAAATGGGCGTGTGCAAGAGAGCTGCTCAGTGATCTGTTTCTTCTTCGGTAGTTGATTCAGGTATTTCCTATGCACTAGGTGGCGCAACGCTGCAGTTAAACTGCATCGATGCCGAGCTCAATCAACACAGCTGGAACGCTGTGTTGATCGATACGAGTCGCTCTGGCTGGTGGTGGCGCAAAAATGAGCTGGAGGCTCCCAATTTTGAACGCAGGAAAAACTCTGACTTAATTTCTTGAGTGCTTTGTTTGTTAGTATAATTGAAGAGTGGAATTACTCTATGTGAATCACGTGTACGTTTGCGCATTAATTCAGTAATTTAGGGAAAGTGTAGTTTGTTCGTGTTTAAAGCCAATTAATTGTGTGTTATTTTTTTGTATTTTGTAGTTTCCATGCTTCTTCATGCTTGTGGCCACATTGCGCTACCAATGCTGATGGAAACACTCAATCCAACAAGTAAAAAATCTAAAGCACCTATTTGAAGCGCTCCGTCCATTTACTCATTCCGGGGGACTGTTGTGTTTGTGATCATCAGTGTTCTAGTGATGTAAAATAAATTGAAAATTATTTGGATATAGTTTCAGTGTTAACTGTACACTTGAAATAGGACTGAATCCCTTCAATTATCGACGATTAAAAGCACTACAAATGGAAGTTTTTATTTTTTTTATGTTATTATTTTTATTGTTATTATACTTACTATAATCCCTCAATGGATTAAGGGATTAAGACAGATAAAAAATGAGCTAACATGTTTAAAGAAAACCTTTAATTATCAATTAAGTGATAAGTGACAATCAGGTCCATCCAGCTGTTAGCGTCCTCTCACAGCCACTTTGTTATCAGTCTAAATATGACTTTATGCACTTGAGTTAATGTACATGCTTTGCGAGCAGACACTCAAGACAGTAGAACTTCATCTTGCCAGTTCTGTATGCCTGTCACAGCTGTGGTCAGTAAGACTGTTAAATATAATGCCAATGTGTGTAGGTGGTGGATATGTATTAATGTCCATCCATTTTCTAGACTGTTTCGACTCATGGTCGTGGGGAGCTGGTGCCTTTCCTAGCTGACTTTGGGTGTCAGGCGGGGTCCACTGCCAATCAGGTACAATGTACAAACAATCATTCAGAATCAAATTCACACCAATGGGTGATTTAGAACCTCAAGCATGTTTTTGAGATGTGGGAGAAAACCCTTGTATTTATTTATTTTTTTGGAGTATTTTATATAGTATAGTAGTAATTTGTACTATTTTACTTGTAAAAGTGGGTCCTGGTAGTGTGCATAAAATAGCAAAGCCTGTATAACCACAGCATTTTTCACTTACAAATAAAAGCGCTCATATTACTGTATAACTCAGAGATATTTGCTGATCTGTTTCCAGGCAACACTTAAACAATTAAAGTAAGAGATGCCTGTATGCTAACAGAAAAAGCGTTTGGAGAACGTGTTCACTGTTAATGACCCACAGCTGACAGAGCAGAGAGCCCAAACCCGGATTTGGAAACTAATCCCTGCTTTTTAATGTAGTATTCTGCAGGAGGATGTTTCTAAGTCAGTCCTTCCTAAGTGCACAAGATATCTCATGGGAGAGTTTCACTTCATTTGGTTGTCTCTCACTTGCTGTACTACACATTGATATCCGTTTGTCATTTGGGCTCATATTCAGGAGGGGACGCCAACAAAAAAAGAGCCTTGTTTTGACAGGTGGTCATTTATTCATAAATAATTGCATTCCAGAGAAAAAAATAAGGCCTTGACAGTTTTCAGCAACATTTCCAAGAAATGGTAGTTAATTCATTAATTTTTCAAAGAAAGTATTCACTTTGATTGTGCGGTTTGTCAGTAGGGATTGTCAAATGCTGTGCCAAAGCTTCTTTTTTTTTAATTGTTAAAAAAAAAAGGTAGGTGTTGAAGCTAAAACCCATTAAAATGGCTTGTTCGGAGCATGGCGTAGCAGTCAGTGAACCATGCTGGACTGCACTTGATGGTGCATTACAGACTCTCAAATGGTTGAAGGATATATTTTTGTAATTCAGTGTACTTGTTAACAAGAGGGAGAAAGTACACTCTTGGACACATCACTAGATACACTTCCATAATGAGATGCTATACCAGAACTATTTTAAAACTAGTGAAGCTGGAAAACAACAGAAAATGTCCACATTAAAATGTGATCCCTAAAAAGGGATTGTTTCAAAAAATGTGTGTCTGCACAAATAAAGCTGAAACATGACAAAATGGCAAACAAAACAGAGTGCTTGTGCAATGTCAACACACAACAATGACAGGAAGTGCAGAAAGAGCAAGAAATGAGACATTTGTGTGATAAAGATAAGGTAAGAACTTCTGTGAATTTATCACCACCAAGGTAAAGAACATCTGACATAATTGTTATCGATGTTGCTGGTGGTGTCGTGTTAGTGGTCGTCGGTCATGCAAAAACGGGAACTACTGTACATCATCTTCTCAGGAAAGAGGCAAATGTTTTGTTTACACAGAACCACAAGGGAAGCATTTTCAAATGTATTCACTCTGAGGCCCAATTTCCAAAACAATTGTTGCCAGGCTCCAAAAATCCTGATTCCAGGTGAACAAATTACTATCATTATTTATACAAACAAACAAACGTTGCAGATAAACATGTTTCCATGTGGACGGGGTTTTGGAATAGTCACTTTTGACCTGCAGACATTGATTAAAACAAACATAATTGTTATCGATGTTGCTGGTGGTGTCGTGTTAGTGGTCGTCGGTCATGCAAAAACGGGAACTACTGTACATCATCTTCTCAGGAAAGAGGCAAATGTTTTGTTTACACAGAACCACAAGGGAAGCATTTTCAAATGTATTCACTCTGAGGCCCAATTTCCAAAACAATTGTTGCCAGGCTCCAAAAATCCTGATTCCAGGTGAACAAATTACTATCATTATTTATACAAACAAACAAACGTTGCAGATAAACATGTTTCCATGTGGACGGGGTTTTGGAATAGTCACTTTTGACCTGCAGACATTGATTAAAATTTAGCCAATTTGTTTTGTACTTAGTTTATTGTGTAATCGTGAAAGAGGTGTTTCTAATATTTTGCAACTCTCATGCATCTAAATAAAATGTATTGAAAACGACTGTAAGGACTGTATGGCTACAGTATCATTCAAAAATTTGTAACATTTTTAAATTCTAAAATTCTTGAAAGAATGTATTCTGAGCCTGCAGGCTCTGTGTTCTCAGGCATTGTTTGTTTTGTGTGCTTTTGTGGAAGTCAATTTTGTGGAACCTTACTTGTGCGTTTCTGGGATCCACCTCACACCCTGAAAGTATAAGCATCCCATGATTTAAAAAATGTCATTGCAGAAATAAATAGTGAAACCTTGCCTGCAAGCTGAATTCTCGCGGTATTTGTGAGTTCGCAAACCCCGAAAAATCCATCTTGTAATCCGAGCCCGCTGGTTTTCACCGATCGTAACCATTGCTGTTTCGGACAAATCACAAAGCAACAGTGTGTTTGGGGGCGTGATATGCGGCTGTGACGAAAGCAAGTGCAGAGGCTGTGAGAAACAAACCTAACATGGCGACACCGTTGCAAATATCGTGCAAAATTACCCACAGTTTCCTTTTTGAAAGAATAGCGAGAGGTGCTTCGAGCATTTTTAGCTGGTAAAGACGTTCATGCTTTTTTTTTTAACCTACAACAACAATGACCACAATGTCCCCCCCGAGGCCCCCCCCCCATTAATTTCTTTTAATGCACCACATACGCTCCTTGGCATGCCTGGGAGGCGGGTGGATCGGAGCAGAGGGGGATATCATTTCCCTCTGCTCCGGTTCACCTGCCCCCAATTTTAATGCACCACACACACACACTTATGTATATACACTGGGTGGGGTCACACTCACGGTTAAGGGGTAGAGTTCGCCAGTCGGCGAGCTGGCGAACTCAGTAACAGGGTTAGTTTTTCACTTAGATCGTTGGGGTGACGACCGGGGCCTCTCCCCGCTGGGCCTGGGGTTCGGGGATGCCGCCCGTCCTCCGGTGCCCCCATCTGCCCTTCTGCCCCTGGTGTTCCGTCCCTCCGCGTGGTGGGGTGGGCGCGGGTGCCCTCTCCGCTCCGCTGCCCGGCCCCTCTTCGGCGCAGATGCCTGGGTGCGGTGTGTCCCCGGGGTCTGGGGGGCTGTCGGTGGGTGGTGGTGGGGGCGGGGGCGGCTTGGTTGGGGGGGGGCTGCTGGGGGGGGGGGGTGTCTGGGGATTTGGGGACCTGGGGGCGGTTGGGGCTGGGTTGGGGTGGGTGGCGGGGGTGGGAGGGGCGGGGGGGTTGTGGGGGGAGTGGGGGTTGTGGGCCGGTGGGGTGCCTGGTGGGCCTGCAGTGCCCCGTCCTGCTGCGTTGGGTTGGGGGCGCGGGCCGCGTTGGGGTGGGGGGCACTCCTGCTCCTGGGTTTGCTCTCCGGCCGGTGGCCCCTGCGGGGCCCGGGGGTCGTCCTTTGGCGCTGCCGCGGCCTGGGGGGCCCTGAGGTGTTGCGCTTGCTCTGTCCTGGCGGGGGTTGACGGCTCCCCTCTTTGGTGGAGATTTTCATGCATGCCAGATCCACCACACCAGCATCTATCGAAACTCAGACACAATTTGTTTCTCCCTCAGGTCATTGATTCGGTGGAGGCGGGTGTCTGTGGATCTCACTCTGCTTCGTCTGTCCTTTCTACCTTTCCTCAGTTTCTCCTTCGGGCTCTTGAGGTCTCCCTGATTTGTTGGAATTTAGATGTCTCTGGGGTTGGTGAAGGACTCTGGTTAGTGGCCCGGTGGGTGGTGTCTGGTCGGTGCTGGGCTTCGCTTTTCTTTGGTCCCTCTTCGGGTCGGTTTAGGTGAACGGTATGGGAATTCTTTTTTTTTTTTTTTACACGCACGCACGCACACACACACACACATACCAAAAAAATAAATAAATAAAATAATAATAATAACAATGACCACAATGTTTTCATCCGTTGCTGTGATTGGTCAAAACAAAAGCTTCGTAGGCGGGCACAAGTTGCCACATCTACCAATCAACTTGACGTTTTGTACAAAATGTCGCGCCTTTCCCGAGCAGATTAAATTGGAGCAGTCCCAGATTGATATTGTGGAGAACTCCTTTGAGTGATTCACATGATCAATCTGGCTCTTTCCAGGTTAAAACTGCACATTTTTCAGAGAAATACCGGTCTACATCAAGGTATAGCTCCAAGTTTGACATATGGTGGCAGTCCATGATTGCACGCAGCCTTTTTCCTGATTAATTCAGCTATCTCACATTTTAAGATGGTTTCATCATTGAAACCGGACTACACTTCACATAAAAATAATCTTCCATTCCATTCATCCCTCACTCATGAACAAGACCCCAAGATCCTTAAACCCCTCCCTTGGGGCAGGATCTGATCCCCAACCTGAAGAGGGCACTCCACTCTTTTCCGAGTGATCTGGTCTCACATTTGGAGGTGCAGATTCTCCTTTCATGAAATATGATATAACAAATAGCAATCCTTTCCAAATATGTCACCAACATAGTAATCCATCAGGTTTTATTGCAGGAAGACAATTTTCACTTATTTACATTTACAAGATTAATATAAAAAAAAAATGTTTTTAAAAGATCAGTTTTTTTTTTTCTGATTCATGGTCATATATTCCAAACAGCCCAACATGTTTATTGTTGTGTTCATCCTGTGCTCAAATCCTGACCAATATACCCATCAACCCACAATGGCACTTCAAACAAGCAGGGTCAATAAACATGTGGTGGTGCTTTGTGCACCAATATTGCTACCTCTGTCTGTTCGACTTATTTAATTTATGCTGCGGCTCCAAGCATCAACTTTGGCATCATCCACTCCACCCACAGTATGAAAGACCTACAGATGAAGTCACCATCATTCCATTGTCTACAATTCCTGGCAAGGTAACTGCAGCCTTTATTTGATCACAAATGGGAGGGTGTGGAACTTTATGTGTGATGTGCAGGCTTTGTAACTAATTACAAAATGCTTCATCTTATTCATTATCTAAAATTATTTTTTTCAGAGCTCAACGGACGCAACTGTGGCTCTGAGCAAATGCATCATTACGAAAAACCCAGACAACCTCCCAATTAAATCATAGCAAGTTTTTGAAGCCTTGTCTCTTCATTAAATAACTCAATATGAACATGCTTGTGATCTAAAATAAAAAAAGTAAAATATTTACTTTGACAATAAATGTTTTGCTGCACACGCTGCTTACAATGAGGACAGTGGCTGTTATTTCAATGGTGACCCTGGATCACCTACTTTAGCTCATCGGAAAAGGCATGATCCTCTTTGAGTCTCTGCTTAGTCCTCAGAACCTCCAGTAGTGTCTGATCTGCTATCCTGAGGAACCAGGCAGGTGAATAGGAGGAGGTGGAGGAAGGTCCGAGAAATAGGGTGGGGCAAGGCCATTTAAAAACAAATAAAATAATCTTAAAATGAACTCTAATATGTACATGAGGTAGTGAAGGGAGGCCAGTATTGGAGTTATGTGCTCCCTCCTACAAGCTGCAGTTTGGAGGAAAGCAGCAGCATTTTGAACCAACTGGAGTTGCTTGAGGAAGGGCTGGCTGACTCCAAAATAAAGTGCATTGCCGTAATCAAGCCGAGATGTAGCGAAGGCATGGATTACTGTTTCTTTGTGCTGCTGCAAAAGAAGAGGCTTTACTTTATCTAGCTGCTTGAGATTTAACACTGGCACCAAAAACAAGTCAGTACATCATTTGTTAGAGTGCACCCATAATTTCTGCTATAAGGTTTGTGCACTTATTTTAAACACTGTAAAATATTACACCACCAATAAGCGTTTTAGGAATTACATTACCACCACACATAGGGGATAGTTAATGCCTGCCACTAAAACTCGAGTTCCTGAAGCCAATTGAACATCTGTGGAAGTAGCTGAAACATGAAAACTGGAGAAAGTACCCTTGTAATCTGAGTCACCAGAGTAATTTACGATGAGGAGTTGTAATTTTGACAGTTAGTACAGAGTGACAAGTACTTGGAATGAAGCACATTTATACCATGTTTGTTGAAATGTGTCAAAATTGTAATCTAACTGGATTATACCACATTACGTTGACCAATGTGTTTGGAAAACCTTGTTGCGGAGCATACTACTGATATAATCACAATAAGGAATTTGGGAGTATCGCTGCCCCTCTTTCAATTATTGCTAGAAGACAGGCCTGTCATGTCTGGCACAAAACAAAATATTCCCATACTTGCCAGCACATTCTGTCAAAAGCAGTTGATTAATGAATAGACATGTCAGCCACGCATTAGAGGCTATGCCTGGTAAGAAGCAGCGGAATTATGCATGAAAACTTGTGTATTGTTGGATGGTAATGACAGGCTTTAATAGCAGGTCATATTTTACTTCAATTGCACAAAATATATATATTTTTTAGTATGTATAAACAGTATGGAAATGATCAAACATGTATACACAAGTTTATAAAGAGGCGAACAACATATCGCAGGTGACTGTGAAATAGCACTCAATTCAACACATCAGCACAATCTCCTGACAGCTAATCTAATGAAGTACCTCTTCTCATCACTGGCCGCCAAGTGGCAACACTTTGTCAAGGCTCTTTAGCATCTCTTACTGATGAACAAGGTAACCTTTTGTGATTGTAAGAGGCATGGTGGGCTGTTAATCACTTCCGATGGAAGGCCTCGTAGACTCAACAGCTTCTGCCATCATACAGCTTATGAGATGCCTGATACTAGTGATGGATGCGCAATAACTGACGTGATTTTCAACCGCAACCATGATCACCCACGGCCAATTATAATTAGACTGAAGCAGGTTTATGTCCACCGATCTGGGTCAGTACAGATGGTCCTTTCCAGTTCCTTTTTTGAGACTTCATATCATAAAGCACAAAGGTGGGAATCCATCAATGATGGGCTGACGTAATGGCGGAAGTACCCACCTCTGTGTGATTTATTGTACAATTATATTTGCATGTACATGTATTCAATGTGATGGCCTGAATCTAACTGGGTGAGAGAATGTCTTAATTTGATTGGATGAGTGTGTCGTGGGTGGGACGACTGCACGACGGGGAGAATGAACTTACTGTACTTGCTGTACTCGGAGGCTGAAAGCAAACAGTTGCACGAGGTGATAATTTAACCTGAAGCCAATGCGGCAATCAGCGCTCCTCCCTTGCCCTGAATGGTGGACCGAGTCGGGAAAAGGACCACAAATCGATGTTTGTGGCCGTTTGTTATTTTTGGGTTAAGTTTGGGTGCGGGTGGTGTGAGCGCTCCTCCCTGATTGGTGGACCTTTTTCCCGATTCCATCCACCATCAGGGCAAGGGAGGAGCGCTGATTGCCGCATTGGCTTCAGGTGAGGGACAAGCTGTGGTCATTAGTGGCCACAGCTTGAAAGGCTGGTGGTCAGGACAGGAGTGGTCTTTTTTTGAATTCTATTTTTATATCCATTTTTATTCATATTTAATTTTGGCATGTTTGATCCTCCTTACCTAACATCAATATCCCCATTGCATACTGTACACCTGTGACGTGTCCAAACTCGATCCTCAAGGGCCAGAGTCCTGCAGGTTTTGGATGTTCCTTTTCTCCAACACACCTGAAGCTCATCAACAAGTTCTGCATAAGCCTGATAATGATTTTGTTCATTGGAACAGGTGCGGTGGAGCAGGGAAACATCCAAAACCTGCAAGACTCCGGCCCTCGAGGACCGAGTTTGGACACCACTGCTGTACATTGTCTACCCATCATAGCTCCCAGTGATCTAAATCCACGGGTTCTTCCATTTGTGATTCATTTACAATTTCAACGAGATTTGAAGATTGCAGCTACATGAAATTAACAGAACCACTTAATCTGCAAAAAGCAGATGGTAAAATAAGGCTACCCAACCTGGCTCCTTCAATGCTCTGATTACAACTATTCTCTAATTCTGTCATACGATTATGAAAAGGGTCGGTCACAAAAGAAAGGAGAGTTGTGCAGGTATTACATCTAATCTCTGACAAAAGCAGAATGTATCAGATGTTGACACAGGGTTTACATTTGAGTTAAGTGCCACCTGGTTGTGTCTCAGTTTCCAAGTGTCTCAAAATCCGAAAGCATTGTTGTGTGACATCCTTAAACCATCTTTGTTTGATGTCTCGGGAAGTTGTTTTATGGAAGCGAGAGAGCGCTAGTGACACAAAAATAATGGAAACAACATTGTAATACACAACGACATTAGCTTAACTTTACTATTATCAACAAAACTAGTAATGTGGTGGGGGTCTGCGCTCTGTAAATGCCTCACTTTTCTGATTTGTTTCCACTTGAACTGAATGTCTTGCCAAGCATGGTGTTAATTTATATCATGATTATCATACTGAGTTACTGACAGTATACTGTATTATGCGATTAATAGCTAAACATGTTAAAAGATCAGACTAAATGCAGTCAAAGCTGAAATATTGACACCACTTTTAATCATAAATGGGTTCCCTGCATGAAGTAGGGGGTTCCACTAGGATTGCTTACATGTGGGGTTTTGGGATAAACTTTTTATCTCTGGATTAGTTTTGCCATTAGTGAGTGTTCAATGCTCTGAGTCTGGATTAGATTGTTTCTTCATTTAATTCATACATTACTATTAAATGTGTGGCTTTGCTCAGATAGAAGTGGCATTAAAAGCTTAAGACATTTGTTCTTTGGGGGGGGGGGGAGACAAAATTAATAACCTTTGCAAGAATTACTTACTTTTTATATATTATTAGTGCATTAAGGGCTTAAACTAGAATATGCATATTACACATTATAACCAAGCTTCTCAATATGGTTGTAGCTTTTTTTTTTTTTGTTAAAGATCCTACATTTTTGTTTAAAACACTAAATAGTGTGTACGCCTAGCACACATTCCTTCAATTAGTTTACATTTTTCCTATTAAGATCATAATTTCTATAGAGAGAAGTGAAAAAATATATAACAATTGTGATAGACTACTGTAGCCTCACTGGATATTATGAGGCTTTTGCATGAAAATGAACACACCAAAAATATAGTGTAAAATAAATGTGTCTGCACATGTATGTTGTTGTTATTCTTACATATTATAAAACTTCTAACTAATTTTTGTTTAATTATTTTTTCTTTTTTGGACATATTATTACAACCGATTTCACCGATCATATCTTTTCCAGTTTTTTTTTTTAATGCATTTAAAAAATAATAATAATAAACTAAATGCCTTTTTATATGCTTTATGTAGCAGCATATAACCTTTGCTCATGTGTGCAGCCAAATTTAAACTTTCAATTATACTTGCGGGGAGGCTGGCTGTCAAGACATTGGTTATATCTTGCATCTCTTTGCTGGTTTACATACAGAGATGATGTGTGTCGAGATGGGAAATACTGTAATAGAGAGGTTTATATTCAATGGCCTAAAATCTGTGGAAGTAGGATTTTTCTGGAATACTTTTCTTTGTAGGGCCTCCATAACACTTTATTTATAACTGCATACTCTACAATGGAGTCTGTTTTTTATGATTTTATAGTATAATTGACATTTGGCTCCGGCATACCCCTGACCCACAGTGGTCAGGGAATTGATCTAGAAACATCACTTCCTGTAGCTGTAGGCATAAAACAACATTTGTGTTTGTTTTTCGCTACAATTGTTGCTTTGAAATAAATTAACATTAAGAAGGGTATATTATGTCTTGACCAAATCATCTCATGCATGCTTCCTGACTTTAGCAGCCTCTCACTTTTAAACTTATTATAGATGCTCTAAAACATTCCATTTGCACCTAGCAGAGCATCCAATGAGCCAAAAGGAATTGAAAGAATATTTCATGATGCTTCTTGCTGAAGGCAAGATACACCTCATTTTGGACAAAAAGTCACTTCACTGCTCTGCTTAGGCTTAAACTAATTGGTGTGATAAAATGGAGTACACTGTGTATGTGGTTGTTTTTCTGCATTAAATATGTAAAATATGCGTTGGATTTAAAGGGGGAGTTTGCAGTTAACATGTAACTAGGTGACCAGATCAGGGTGTGCTCAACCGATCGCCCAAAGTCACGATCGTATTGTGGATAAGTGGTACACAGAATAGATGGATGGATGTTTACAGTTTTAAAAAAATGTCATGCAGTATGCGTTGCAACTGTCAGTATGGCCTGACAGTAAGATATGAACATGATCTTTGCAAAAATCATCTCAATCTGCCTGTCATTTTATTCCAATTATTATTTTAAAACACACCGTGATAGAAATAGCCTATCAGAGACTGTAAGAACAGAAGACTTGCCCAAACGATTTGTATCAATCATTGGCTGTGCACAGGCAGCCATAAAGCCGCAGTTTCGTCGTGTTGCCGTGGACACTCACCTCCGGTTAGCAACAAAAGCTAAAAATAATCAAATTGACAGCTCTCGAGACAAAACTAAATGTTAGCAGCACACCACTACATCATGACTAAGTCTTGCTAATAATGTAGCAGCCATGGCTAAGAACGTCTTATTTACCATGCATATTCATTGTAGTGAGGGGCGTGGCTTTGGTCAGAGACTCGAGGTGGGAAGAGTGAAGTGAGGCTACATTGTAATCTTGCTCACGGTTCGAAAACTGCAAACTCCTCCTTTGAATTAAGAGATGGATTAAATAGAGAGAAAAAAAAACATTTTTGTGAACACAAATATGTTTGGAAGCAAAACATTTCAGGAATCGTGTTGGTAGAACATGATAGAAAATTAGGGGTGAGCAGTGACGTCAAACATTTGGGACTAGTGGGGCCAGGCCCTACCAGATGGCGCTGTTGAGCACTATGCAGGCTCATAATTGGTCTTCTTTATAACTAATAATTTATAAACTTTCATTTTATCAAGCATATTCAAATAAATACCAATTATGTTTGTAAGGTAGTATCGTTATAAACATATATGTATAATACAAAGCCAAGTTCAATGGTCTAACTTTCTAAACAGGAGAAGGCCGGCCCCATTAGCCTGTGTTGAAGTGAATAAGCCACTCAAATCACAGTGCGTATGTCCCACGCTGCTCTCCATAGACAGCCATGGGGGCCACTTTACCTGGGCCCATAGTCCAATTGAAATGCAGGACTGATGTCACGTTATTTCAAGACCCAATCAACACACGTTCAGTTCTATCTCGTCCCTCCCGACCGCCAGGTGGCGGTGCTGAAAACAGAAGCCGTTTTGGCGGGTGGCAGCATACAGGAGTAAATTAGATTAGTTTTCTGGGCTCCAGTTGGCGGAGTGGAACCGTCACTTGTCTATGATGCCGGTTGGTGTGGGTTCGCTTCCCCGCCTGGGAGACCATGTTTGTATGTGTACATGTTTGTGTTTTTGAGTGAGTGAAAAATATAAATTATAATAATAATTAGATTGATTTTCATGAATGAAGTAGATTTGTTGATGATGTTGCTCAAGAGAGAGCAGCAGCGGTGCAGAAACAGAGGGGGCAAAACACTGCAGCTGTCTCATTATGAAGGAAGCTTGTAGCTCAATTTAAGTGAAGGTGAGATTTTGCAAGAGTGGCCACATTATAGCACACTTTTCAGTAATTTCAGCAAAATGTTTCAATGTGTTGAATTTAAAGTAGCAAAGAAAATCTGGCCAATTGGAAATAAAGTTAAGATGGAACTGAGCTGAATGAACAGCACTGTTGAGTAGCATTTTAATTTTGAACTAGGGCTGCTCGATTATAGAAAAAATAATAATCCCAATTATTTTGGTAATAATTGAAATCACAAATATTCAAACTTTTTTTTAAATACAAGAAAAACAAAAACAAGAAAATGACAAATACAATTATTTGAAAAACAATAATATATAATTATGTAAGTTCCTTAGGAGCAAACAAGATTTATTAAATGTGTCATTTTAAAATATATTAAATTAAACAACTCAAATGAGTTTTAATAATCTTTTGTTTTTGTTTACGAATATGCCAATTTTGCAATTGTGGAGTGTAATAATTGAAATTGAATTTAGATTAATTGCACAGTCCTATTTTGAACCATTTGAAGGTTTTATTCAAAGGCTTAATTGCTACGGCTATGAATAAATGGTAGGCTACTTCATTTATATACCGCTTTTCCACCGGATTGTGACCTTGAATTGCATTAGAATTTATTGTGTAGGCTTTGCTGCTTGTGGATGTAAAGTGCCCACTTTTGTGCCCCACTCAACTTTTTACGCCAGAGACACCACTGGGGGAGAGTGGGGCAATGTGTGCCAAGTGGCAAGTAGTTCCACCCCTGTTATTTAGAAAACCATAGAAGAAGTGGGTCAATGTGACCACATTCTTGAAGAGACATCATTTCGCTCATCCGGTAAAAAAAAAGAAAAAAGGGAAACACATGACTTGAGAGGTAAGTACATATTAGTTAAAAAAAATAAATTTAAAAAATTGCGTTTGAACATTTATCGACAACTTTGAAAACAGTTCACAAATGTTTTAGTGCTTTAGTAAGCTACATCATGAGTCTATATGGTTAGCATGATGTTGGCTCAGCTGTGGGATCCTTTTTTCCCCAAAAAAAATGGTGTGCTTGGGGTAATTTGTTCCAAAGGACGTGGGTTAAGTTGTGCCATTTTGATTATTTACTCTATATTACGTTATTGTATTTTATTGTTGTTGTAAACTATATTCTTAAATTTGATTACTCAAAGTATGTGCCATTCTTAATTTTTGACCAAAACTCATCCTGTCACCAGATACAAAAGGAAGACAGGGTTTCAACTCTTCTTGAGGAGTTGGAAAGAGGGGCAGACCATACGTCAGTTTGGAAAGGAGATAAAAATATGCAGGATGGCCATAAAAAAATACAGGGATAAGAAAAAAAATAGGCTCAGGCTTACCCTCCCAAGCACTCACCAAGTGACAAATCTGGTTGTTCTGCTCAGTTGGGTTATGTGTCTTCAGAAGTTATTTTTCCCTTGCCAACATCCACAGAAATAAAGAAGAGAATTGTAAAAGAAAGAAAATGAAAGCAAGAATTGTGACTGACACACCTGAGAAGATGGAGTTGGAGAAGGCTCACAAAGAAAAACAAGATAAAAAGGCTGAAAAGGAGAAGCAAAAGAATGCCAGAAGAAAAGGCCTCGGAAACCCGCAAATCAAAGTTTTGTATTGAAATTGTCTTCCTTTTATATAGCATTATCGTTTGTGAGATTAAAATGATATTTTTTACAGTTATCAATGGTACAATTTACCCCACTGAATTCTGACTAATGGCACAACCTACCCCGCACTGGGGGCAACTTGTGCCACTAAACCCTTTTTTATCTAAAGCTATATTTTTCAAACAGTTTATTGAGGATCCAAAGTGATTGCTCCCAGGGATGCACAACATCCTAAAATATATGAACATATTTTAGTTGGAGGCATTCCTGTAATCCCCTTGCGTAAAAGACACTTTAACTAAAAATTGGCACTACTGTATTCTTTTTAACCTTATATCACACTTGTTTTATGATTCTGTGCCCCAGTCTCTATGAATTAACACGTGACAGTATAAGAACTTGGCATAACAGGAAAAGTCAGTGCAATATAATAGACAAAATAAGAAACATGAAAAAAAAATGCAAGTGCACTGTCAAGTGTAATAAGCTACACTTCAAGGGAAAGAGTATATTTGTTGTCATAGTGACTTTGTGCATGCAGTTGAGCAATTTTGCAGAAAGTGTTTCATGGCTACATAGCGTACATGTGTGAATCTCCATGTGCACATCTTTATGTGTGGGTAGAAGGGTTTTGAAGGTGCATGTGTGGCTGTTACTAATTCACTGCTAGCCCCAGAGACAGTGTTATTCTCCAAGAAAAGATCAGTGTTGCATATTCAGATGATCTGTCTCATGGGTGTCATTAAAAAGCATGTTTCAGAGGAGCCAGCAATTTCACACTGCTGTTAATGAGCTATGGTTATGGCTTTATTAAAACTAACACTTGTTAGCCTGTCTACATTTGGACATCGGCACGGGAAAGACATCAATGTGAATTGGCCTTTTTGTGCCATACATAGAAGCTATTTTATAGACTTGCATTTAGTTGGTTGTCAATCTTTTCTGAAAGCCTTTGAATATGCAGCATGCATTAACTGCTCTTTGTCAGTATCATCCAGATATTTTCAAAATTGAAATGTGCTGCCAACCTCAAAAGTGAAATGAAACACTTGACAGCATTGTAATTCAGTGCAACAGGAAGCCAGCCATTCATCGACAGGCCTCTAATTTTGGTGCACCAGCTGAAAGGCTGTTGACATCCATTTTCAAGCATTAGTGAGACCCCCTGTGCTTTCATTCCATTTAAAGAATGTCTTTCTAGAGAGTCTTGAGCTGTTGGAGCAAAATATTTTGGTAATTTGGATAATTTTAAAACGGACGCTACATATATTCTTTAGAATCAAGAAATGAGTGGTGTCAGTAGTTTATTGAAAATGCGCAAAACGGACATGCGACTTATGAGACGTGATCCACTAGTAAGTTAAAAGAAAAAGACCAGGAAGCGACTGTGCCGTGCGATGACATATGAGCTTTCTTTTGTAATTATTTAAAAAAAAAACGTAGCGATTCTTTGCTGTTTTCCATCTAAAATAGCATTAATATTCACTTCTTTAATTAATTCCAAAATTATTTATGTTTCATCTTCCCCCCCAAACATACCTTACTTTATTGTCCGACATTGCTTTGGGACTACAAACGTACGAGTGACGTAATATCAGGACAAAACGTGCGACGTGTATCCGTACTTGTCAGCAGTTATGCGCAAGACCTGTTTCAATAGACAAAATTCGCATTTTCCTTTTTTCGATACGCTTCAAAATCCACCCCCTCTAAGCGTAAAAACTTTTTGGGAGAATGTTGGGCCTTTTTTCGAATTTCTAGCATTTCCATTCAGTTTTATTTTTGCACTTCTTGATAATTTGAATAAAAATGGGTGGATGAAAACCCAACTAGTGTGAATACGGATGTTACATTCTTCTCTTTTTTCATTTTTCTTGTAACTCCCTGTATGTTTTTTGTGCACTTATTTTTTTGCTAAAGGCAAAAAGAGCACAATATTGCATCACAGCTTCTGCAGTTGACCTAATGGTCTCCCACAAATGGAATAGTGGCTGCTAGCAAACAAGGAAGTGAGCAGTGGTCATGAGTGCAAATGCAGCCAGAAATGGGACACAGACAAAAATGAAAGACAAAAGCGAAAATGCTGATATGTTCAGCAAAGGACATGACCACCACCGGGATGTGACACTGTCAATGACTGATGAACAGAACACTTCACAGATACATCTTTTTATCTCTCTGGGAGCATTTGAATTGGGTTTAAACGGGGCAAGAGACAAACCTGTAAAGATATCAGATCTGAAATTATTCAGATCCATTGGAGGACATTGTCTATGGAAATCTTTCTTTCCCGAGTTTCGCCCTGATTTTTTTCTTCTTCCATTTTATTCCAAGTTTCTCCTTATATAGTAAAACTATATATTTTTTCCATACCAAATCTTATTGTCAGTGTTGTGGCTCCATAATTGTCTCCAACTAGCAGGAATTGAAGCTGATCCTCTGTGCCAGAAGCAGCACGCTCGACATGGAGCCAGCTAAAACATGTGGGTTGCAGGCCGCCTTTGTGAACAATCCAAGACCAGTTTGGCAGGGGAGGCACAATCCAATAAAGCCTTTGCTAAGCTCGTACTGTTACTGCTGAAGTGGGTACAACAGTGTGTGATTGGAAATGCTATAGGGTTTTCTTTGCTTGTTTTATTAAATTAATTGAACATACAGTATAAACAAGTAACAGAAATATTATAAGAGAAACTTTAAAAAATGCAATGTCATGTCTTCACTCCCCCAATGTCGTCTGAGTTTTGGGCCTAGTACAGACCCTTGGGGAATCCCATAAATTATCTTCAATTTAACACTGTATTTACTGTTATCTTAAATCACCTGTGTTTATTTATGTATTTATTTTATTAGTAAATCTAGTCCATTTTACTTGACTATTCAGTCCCAGTCTAAACAGAGTAAACTTTATACTGGGAAGAGAGTAAAATATTACCCCCCCCCCCCCCCAAAAAAAAAAAACAGTTGTGGAACAATCTTCCTTCAGGTTGGGAGACAGCCAACCTAACCACTGACCCATGCCACTCCTACTCTGTTCCAATATATCGTATCGCAGGTGTCAGGTGGAATCCTCGTAACTCTATTTATTTTTTGTCTCCTTTGGGCCACACCAGCAATATGTTAACTAACAACAAATCTAGCCAGCCTCAAGTGGTAAAGTGTCTTCCATCCTGAAGGTTGTGGGATCGTTCCTCAATCCTTGAGCGTTTTATTGTTGTTGTATGTCTTTTATTTAGTATTTTACTCTCTTCCAAGTGTAAACGTTTACTCTGTTTAGAGTGAGACCAAATATAGTATTTTTAGAGTAAAATTTAGAGTAGAATTTAGAGTAAAAATCTATGAAATTGACTCTGTAATTTCTTCATTAATATACAATGGTAGTATTAAAAGCTTTTTCTTTTTTTACCTATAAAAATCTCAAGAGTAAAAAATAAATTATTAATGATAATAATAATAATAATATCAATACAAGTATACTGGTTCTTTGTTCTGTCCTTGTATTTTTCGAGTTTCACCACAACAGGCCTAGGTCTCAATTTTTCCCTGGAACTGGAGTTTCTCCCTGATTTTTTTCCTCTTCCATTTCAGTCCAA
The DNA here is from genome assembly GCF_051991255.1 of Vanacampus margaritifer. NCBI lineage: Eukaryota > Metazoa > Chordata > Actinopteri > Syngnathiformes > Syngnathidae > Vanacampus > Vanacampus margaritifer. The sequence continues at coordinate 20,312,319 of NC_135438.1, read as the reverse complement.
GTCTCTCCTTACACAATATTTCTTCTTTTCCTTCAATAATTAGGTTGTTTCTTCTTGACTGGCCTTCTAGATAATCATTTTTTATCAGATATTAGTAGCAGACTGTCACATATTTGATATTCCTGCTTGCATCTGTGATCAAACAGTTTGTTTGATGTCTTTTTTTGATGTGATCCACCTCTTTCTTAGTGAAATATAGGCTATGCTGTTTTGTATGCCTTGGACATCCCTTTAATTGCTATCAAGTTATGAATTGGTTGAGTCCATTATCTTAACAAAGCTGCTGTTGTTGCGTTAGCGTTGTGAACAGCTTTCTTTGTTGCAATAGTTCATTTACTTGCATGAGTGTATTCCTTGCCCAGCTTTACTTCAGGCAGGTTGTCGTGCAACCATCTCACACTGCAACAGGGGCTTTTAAATATTTCAAAAGCAAAGCTCCAGTATTTTTCTAATCATAATATCACTTATTGTGATTTTTTTTTTTTTGTAAGTCTAGAAACTGACAGTATTTTGTTGATGCTTCGTTTGCTTGGATTTTGGTTAATCTTGGGCTTGATTAATTTGTGACAATAACTACACAATAAGACTTTGGTATACAGTAAATTTTGTTAAAAAAATGTGTGACCTGACAATTATCATAGAATATTCCAGGGACATACTTCAGAAAATATGCAAAATACATTCAATAGCAGAAGATGAAGTGATGCAGGGGCTGAGTGAAGTTTGCATCACTGGACTCCCCTGCCACTAATGAGTATTCATCTTCTGTTTGGGTTTGAATGACGTCCTTTTCATCATCACACCATATGCATAGAAAACAGGGTCTTTGCTTTTTGAGAAAACTATTTCGAGACTGCTTTGGTTAATACATGACATGAATTTTTGAGGGGAAAACCAGTATTAGAAGCATAATTATTTATATTTATTTGCTAGTTTAAAGTTCTGATTGTAGTGTAGTTATACTTTTAAATATAGAACACATTATATGTGTGTATGTTTTTTATTTTTTTATTTTACTGCCTATAATATACATTTTTATTCAACCGCTTCACTGCAACTTTCCAATTCAAACTACTTTTACGTTACAAAACGGACATGTTGTGCCCGCCCCGCTCCGGTGGACCTCCTGGCACGTCGGGCGGGCCCTAGTATGCAGGGGGCGAGCCCTATCGCCCGCCGGGGTGCCGGTGGGGTGGATGGGGGTTTGGTGGGCGGGGGCGCTTCCCACCCCCGCCCGGTAGGGGGGGGGGGGCCCCGCTGGTCGCTCCTCTTAACTCACTGCACTAGTTTTGCACAATACACTTTTATAGACATATAGGGCACATAACACACTTTTTTAGGGTGGAAACACCGTCTTCGCCCTACAACTCCCCTCCAATTTTAATGCACCACACAACTGTGTGTGTGTGTGGGGGTGGCATCGGTTGGGGCAGACCGCAGTATAAAGTAGTGCTGCGGTCCCCTGTCCGTGTCTCCGCCGCGCCGCCCAACTAACCACCGCCCGCCCTATTTTTTTTTTTTAATGCACCACATACACTCATCGGTGGATCGGAGCATGGGGATATAATTTTCCTCTGCTCCGGTTCACCTGCTCCCAATTTTAATGCACCACACACACACACACACACACACACACACCTGTATATACACTGGGTGGGGTCACATTCCAGGTTTAGGGGTAGAGTTCGGCAGTCGGCGAGCTGGCGAACTCAGTAACAGGGTTAGCTTTCACTAAGAACGCTGGAGTGATGACCGGGGCCTTTCCCCGCTGGGCCTGGGGTTCGGGGGTGCCGCCCGTCCCTCGGTGCCCCCATCTCCCCTTCTACCCCCGGTATTCCATCCCTCCACGCGGTGGGGGGTGGGGTCGGCGCAGATGCCATCTCCGCTCCGCTGCCCGGCCCCTCTTCGGCGCCGGTGCCCGGGATCTGGGGGTCGGCTTGGTTGGGGGGGGGGGGGGTTGCTGGGGGTGGGGGGTGTCTGGGGGTTTGGGGGCGGCTGGGGCTGGGTTGGGATGGATGGGGGAAAGGGGGGTCGTGCGGGGCCTGCAGTGCCCCGTCCTGCTGCGGCGCGGGCCGCGTTGGGGTAGGGGTTGGAGTAACTCCTGCTCCTGGGTTTGCTCTCCGGCCGGTGGCCCCTACGGGGCTCGTCCTTTGGCGCTGCCGCGGCCTGGAGGGCCCTGAGGTGTTGCGCTTGCTCTGTCCTGGCAGGGGTCGACGGCGCCCCTCTTGTAGATTTTCATGCATGCCAGATCCACCACACCAGCATCTATCGAAACTCAGACACAGTCTGCTTCTTCCTCAGGTCATTGAATCGGTGGAGGTTGGTGTCTGTGGATCTCACTCTGCTTTGTCTGTCCTTCCTTCCTTTCCTCAGTCTCTCCTTTGGTCTCTTGAGGTCTCCCTGATTTGTTGGAATTTAGATGTCTCTGGGGTTGATGAAGGACTCTGGTTGGTGGCCTGGTGGGTGGTGTCTGGTCGGTGCTGGATTTCACTTTACTTTCTTTGGTCCTTCTTCGGGTCTCCTGACGGCCTCATGACTCTGGCTGGAAGTATTTCGTTTAGGTGAACGGTATTGGATTTTTTGAATAGCTTTTAGGTGAACTAATGAATACACGCACGCACGCACACATGCACATACACATAATCACCCACATACAAAAAATAAAATAAAAATAAAAGAGCAATGATGATGACATGTCAAATCGGTAAAATTACCGAATGAACAAGAAAACGGACTTAAGTAAAAGTAAAAAAGTAGCCCTTCAAATTTTTACTTGAGTTACAGCAGGGGTGGGGAACTCTGTCATGTGAAATGCAGAGTTTGTACCCAAACACAGACAAGACAAGGATTGCTGGGAAACAGGGTCTTTATTCACAAAAGTACAAATTAACAACAGAGATCAGAAATGGATTTAGATGGCCTCTGAGAAAACCTTGACTAAGAACCTTGAGTGCGCTGGATTCAGAAACACCTCGATTGAGAGAACACATGGAAGAACAGCTTGCATAGAAAAGTATGATAGGAAACCTCGAGGTGCTGAGAGAAAACATCGGCTAAGGAGCCTCAACATACTGAAACACGTGTCATTCAGTAACTCTTGCTAGGGCAATCCATAATTCTCTATGACAGAATAAAGGCGCATATGACAAAATACAAGTCACAAATACAGAACCTAAAATACAGGACCTAAGAGTGACATTACAGGAACATAGCAACTGCTTAACAACTACAACGTCAATGTCACAAGGGACATAACAACTGCATAGCATCTGACATCATCAACATCAAAACAACACAATGAACCAACCCAAAACACAGTGATAACATTCCGGTCCTCAAGAGCCGCTGTCCTGCCTGTTTTAGACGTCTCCCTCCTTCAACACCCCTCATTCAAACGATGGTCATCATCATCAGCAAGCTCTGTAGAAGCCTCACAACGATCTTGGATCATTCAGGGAAACATCTAAAACAGGTAGTGCAGCAGATCTTGAGGACCAGAGTTTCCTACTCCTGAGTTATAGTAAGTACTCAGTGAAATAATTTACTCAAGCGCTGAATAACTGGTGACTAACTGATTTATTAGTTTTTCCATCCACCAGCAGAAAGTCACATTGCAGTGATCCAGAACAGCAAAAGTGTTAGAAGTGTTAAGAAGCATAGATGAATGTTGGTTTATTCTTTGGCCCAAGCTTTAAATTCTGTATAATTTTTTTTCAATAATGTTCGCACTAACTCAGACCCAAAATAATTCTTAGCATTTAAATGTGCATAAACACAGTAAACAGGTTAGATCATAGAAAAGTGTTTGTTAGAACATTTTCTGTAATTGTTTGTTCCACTTTATGGGCTGATCAACATCATGTAACACGACAGACGATGTCTTACACGTTTGCTGCTAGGTGACCTAGACATATTTATCAGCTTCAGGAATCATCAGATGTTGCCATACTCAGTTCAATTGTGGCTCCTTCCTTGTCACTTAGTGCCTATTAGCATTTACAAATGATCTGCGTGCTCAACAACATGAAATGCCTCCTCAGTTTCCTCTGTGTGAATATGAAATGACTTCAAGGGCAAACAGAAGATCATATTGAGAGCGGGAGAGATGCACTGAGAGGGATACAGAGGTTTATTTCATTCTATCGCTCACTCTGGCTTATACGTCCCCATGGGTGATTAAGTCCAGTGCTGAGAAAGCCGATAATTTCAGTCCTGAATGAATACGCATGTCATCAGTCGGAGTAGTACAATCTATCGGGGTCTTATTGGAATGCATGACTTGGGGGGAGGGTTTTTGTGCCTGGATATATTGGAAGAAAATGAGAGCTGCTCGTTTTGTGTGATCCATGCCTGGCTTTGCTGGCAAGTCTTTACCCATGCATCAGCCGCCTCTGCTCTTCGGAGACCGGCAGCATCTGCGCACGATGTTTCGCTCTGCCGAGTGAGACAGCACGAGGATGTGCACAACACGACAGGGACAGAGTGACCGTGGAAGTATATGGAGAACAAACAGATACCAATTTAAAGAAATAAAAAAATAAAAAAAACGGTCTCTGAAGGGATACTAAATTGACTAGAGAGCAAACAGAGCAGAACAAAGAAAGCAAAAGAAAATATCAGGCATTTATGTACATTTGAGGCGAATGCTAGAGTAAGAAATACACAAGCAGAAGAATGGTCCCAGACTGAAGTACAGACCTTAAGGTACCGACCTATGACTTTTTGCAGTTACGAATGATGCACAATGAACTATTTTGCACACATTGAAGTGTGCAATTTTTGTCTTTTTATGTTTAAAATTGTTTTCCATACAAATATGTACTGTAATTCTGACTTCACCACTGCACTATAGAATGGGCTAGTGTCAGTGATATAGACTTTGAATCTTCTGACTTATGTCGAGATTACATCGTGTCATAGGAACAAACCATCATCAGAAACTCTGTATACTGTTGTTCTTTTTAAATGCACAGCATACACACAATGCACACAACCTAACAGCAGTCCTTATTTTATGATACAATGCATTAATGTATAATCATGTTGCTAGGTAGCGTCGTTTCATCTTTCCGATTGTATTTTTCTTAAGGTCAAAGGAGTGGAAAAAGCTGAGCCTGAGTATGGGGGCAGGAAGTGTCATGGGAACTTCAAAGGGGTTCAATGATGATGCAAGTGAACGCAACATATTGCCAAACTCCAACAATGGGCCTTAAGAAGCAGGTATTTTTCAGTCGAGGCCAACAAACTGCTCACCAGTGTGGGCAGAAACCAGTGGCTCTCATCTTCATCTCATCTTCTTGATATTCAGGTTGAGTCTGAAATGTGGCTTTGATTATGATTCCTTTCCTGCTCCCGTGCAAGAAAATATATTTTCATTAAGCTGAAACTGGGGCACAATCGTGTGATAACACATTTATTACCTTGAGAGGTGAGAAATAACATGAACTGGTGATTACATCATTGCTAACTCAAGCTCTTTAATTCTCAAGACTGATCTTTTTTTTCTTTAGTGAGTGTGTGTGTACGTGTGTGCATCTGTATGTGTTTTTCCTTCAATCACTTTAACAGTTCAACACATTTGGCAATAAACACAGGACATGGAGCTCCAAACAATTTTGGATAACTACAACAAAATGATACCAAATTTATCCAAACAACTGACATGTGTTTTCCTTGTCATTCAAACGTATCTCAAGCCACTTTTGCAATCTCAACTAAAGCTGGGACCTTTCCTGGTCATTTTGTACAAATGGTACTAAAACAGTGTGAAAGGAATTTTATGCGGCTAAACTACATGGCTATTTTTATTTAAAGGTTTTCTTACATTTGTGCGGGTATCCAATATTTACTTGGAATTGGCCATACAGTACACTTAATAACTCCACGGAGTGTGGAGTTTTCATGAGACCCGAAAATTCCATAGAGATCCATTTTGAAAATATATCACAGTTTGATTGTGAAATTAACTTGCGTGGTGGGTCCGGAAGATATCGCCAGTGACGCACATGCAGCTCATCTGCATGCAGTCTACTTTAAAGGAGTGTGTGTTTTTGCTTTCACTTCTTAATAAATCCAATATGAGCAATTTAATCAGAATACCGTGCTCATAACGTAATGCTTAGAAAACGTTGTTAAAGCATACTGCACGAGCACATGGCGCATCAAATCAACCCCCACCCCTAAAACAAAAGAGAGAAAATAATCTATAGCTACATCCCATTATTAAGATGACTGTATTGTTTGTGATCGGCTCCTTACAAATGAAGAAAAAAGTCCACTGGCACTGATGCTTTCGTCATTGTAGGGACTAAGGCTGTTAAAAAAAATCGATTCAGCAATATATCGCGATGTTACGGTACGCAATTCTCGTATCGATTCAATATGCGGCCGAATCAATGTTTAAACATCATTTTGATGGAAATAAACAACAAAACATCTTACTCAGGTTTAGGGTTCACACTTGCATGGAAGAATGTTATATTAATGGAACATTAAGCCTTAATATTTTATTTTAATGCTGTTCAAACATGAAACTGATTTCAACCTGTTTGTTAAATACAGTGGCTCACAGTATCAAGCCTGAAGTTTCAGATAAATAAATACATTTTCATACAAATCTTACAATGTACAAGTACAAATTTACTGATGAGTATTTTCTAAATTTGAGTAAAAAAAAAAAAAATTTAATAATCGATTTATAGATTCGTATCGGGATTAATCGTATCAGATCGTATTGTGACCTATGAATTGTGATACGGATCGAACCGCCAGGTACTAGGCAATTCACACCCCTAGTAGGGACAGTAAGTGAGTGTATATGGGACAGGTGTGCCCCCACTGCCCCGTGTGCACATCTACACGAATCGCCCAAGTTGGCCGGTGACAGTCATCACTCGCTGTCAACAGCTGTGAAATGACTCAAAACGTACAATATGATGTTTCACTTTCAAGAGGCGCGAGTACAGCCTCCTGAACGTGCAAGAGAAAAGATGCTTACGTGTCTGAGAGATTACGCGCACCGCTAGATTTGACAGGGGGCGCCCTCATTTAAACATTGCTCCAACCAGAGAGCGTACATTTCATGTCAATTGATGGGAGAACCTGCGCAGACAAAATAGTGCACAGCAGAGGGCTTTTTTTTTGAATATTCCCCTATGTAAAGAGAGAACAATCTCTCCCATTTAAAAAGTATCGAAGTTGAAGTTCAGAAGTGAAATGCCTTCTTGAGTGACTAGATGGTATCACATGAAGCTTTAAAGCGTTACATTGGTTTTCCACCAATACTTTTTTCCATGTGTGTAAAAAATTGGAACTATAAAGGCAAATACTCATGACTCTTTGCAAAATAATCTATTAAGTGTTGGTATCATTGACGGTAATTTCAAAAGGCCCACTTTCCTTGGAGATAAGCCTCTATCAGTAGTTGTTGGTATTTATGTTTTTGCATCTGCATCTGATTCATATTTGAGTAAGAAGTGTAAATGAGTGGAGGAAAAAATTAACAATGAACAGCACAAGATCAATGTTTTTCATTCAGTCTTTGCACCGTAGCACCTTTTTTAGTGACATTCTAGGCTGTCGTTTGAAGGAAGCTGACTTGAATATGCAAAAGCTGAAGCTTTTGTACACGTGTTTACCATAATACAAGCGATTTTCAAAGGCTGGGAGAAGAAATCCAGCCCTTTGAGATAAGCGACCCTTTGTTTTTAATCAAAGGCTGTGTTTGAATGAGAAAATGTTCGAAATGACTAGCGTCAAATGAAACAGATTTAGGCAGCTACAGAGCTTTTAGTTATCAAATCAAACCTCAAAACCACACCATAAGAGAGGAGGCTGTGAAAACAAAATTAACATTTTGCTACTTTGGAAAAAGATCAGATTCATACTCTTTGACATTCTCAAGTACAGAAACATAAAAAAATAACCAAGAAAATATGCATCTTATTTATATATATATATATATATATATATATATATATATACATTTTCTTAACCGCTTTTCCTCACAAGGGTCACGGGGGGCACTGGAGCCTATCCCAGCTGGCTTCGGGCAGTAGGCGGGGTACACCCTGAACTGGTTGCCAGCCAATCACAGTATAGTATATATATATATATATATATATATATATATATATATATATATATATATATATATATATATATATATATATGTATATATATATATATATATCCATCCATCTTCTACCGCTTATCCGAGGTCGGGTCGCGGGAGCAGCAGCTTTAGGAGGGATGCCCAGACTTTCGTTTCCCCAGCCACGTCAACCACCTCCTCCGGTGGGATCCCAAGGCGTTCCCGGGCCAGCCGAGAGACATAGTCTCTCCAGCATGTCCTGGGTCAACCCCGGGGCCTCCCGCCGGTGGGACATGCCCGAAACACATCTCCAGGGAGGCGTCCAGGAGGCATCCGAACCAGATGCCCGAGCCACCTCAGCTGGCTCCTCTCAATGCGGAGGAGTAGCGGCTCGACCCTGAGTCCCTCCCGGATGACCGAGCTTCTCACCCTATCTCTAAGGGAGAGCCCAGACACCCTGCGGAGGAAACTCATTTTGGCCGCTTTCAGTCACGACCCACAGCTCGTGACCATAGGTAAGAGTAGGAACGTAGATCGATTGTTAAATCGCCTTTTGGCTCAGCTCCTTCTTCACCACAACGGAACAATACAGAGTCCGCATCACTGCAGACGCAGCACCAATCAGGCTGTCGATCTCCCGCTCCATCCTGCAGTCACTCGTGAACAAGACCCCAAGATACTTGAACTCCTCCACTTGGGAAAGGATCTCATCCCCGACCTGGAGAGAGCTTGCCACCCTTTTCCGACTGAGGACCATGGTCTCGGATTTGGAGGTGCTGATCTTTATCAGAACCGCTTCACACTCAGCTGCAAACCGTTCCAGTGAGAGTTGGAGATCACGGCTTGATGAAGCCAACAGCACCACGTCTTCTGCAAAAAGCAAAGATGCTATACTGAGGCCACCAAACTGGACCCCTTCAACGCTTTGGCTGCGCCTAGAAATTCTGTCCATAAAAGTTATGAACAGAATCGGTGACAAAGGGCAGCCTTGGCGGAGTCCAAGCCTCACTGGAAACGAATCCGACTTACTGCCGGCAATGCGGACCAAGCTCTGGCACCGGTCGCACAGGGACCTCACAGCCCGTATCATGGGGCTCAGTACCCCGTACTCCTGAAGCACCCCACACAGGACTCCCCAAGGAAACCCAGTCGAACGCCTTCTCCAAATCCACAAAACAAATCCATTAATTTTCTATACTCATTGTCCTTTGCAGGGAACCTGTTGAGTGAGATACTTATCACCAGTCAATCACAGACAAATGTTTAGAGAAAGCTATTCAAATTCAAAATCACACTTTCTCCTTATTTTCTTATTAGTGCAACAAAATAAAAGCACTTATAGAATTTAAATTACATTTAGATAGTCCACCTCATGCATGGGAGTACATTGTTATACATTAAATTATGTTTCCTTACTTCATCCCTCCATAGTCCATCCAAATAGAATGCAAGTCATAAATTCAAAGATGGACTGTAGTCTTCACTCCCCAGTAGCTGATGTTTAACCAGAGCAGATGCACATACACCCGTCCTGCATTTTTGAAGGTCCTTCAGAAGTCACCATTAACTAGAAGCTGGGGAATAAAGTGTCTGGGTTGATGCAGAAGCGTGTTGGGTCCCACAAGAGGCTCCGTCAGCGCCGCAACGCTTGCACCTCATACAGATTCTCTTTCATGTGGACTATTAGCATCAGGTAACATGCAACTCACTGCTTTGAAGAAAACGTAGATATCAAAGGTGTAGGAAAAGACATGAGAAGGGGATGCCAACCATCTTATACAGCATTGCTGGTGTCGGGCTGACGTCCATTTTTGGTCAATTTCATAGTTTTTACAAATTGATACCATTGGTCCATCCCCACATGGGTATGTTTTATTCATTTAGTTATTTATTACAAATGCTTAACCATGACCTCTCCTCTTGCGACTCTCAGCCATTTTCAAAGTATGCGGTGAGATCGGTGGAGCTACAATGGTGAATGGCTGACTCTAAAGCCCAGCGGCTACATACTACAAACACTTAAAGTGCGAATGAGCAGGTAGGAACAAGCACGACGATTGATTGATGGGATCGAGAACTGATCGTTAAGATGATCCACCCGGAACACGCAGTGACAAAAGATCCTTGAATACACCTTTAAGTAATGACTAAGATTTAGTCATATAAGACTATGAGGAAGTAGAGATAGGGGCATGAGTTAAGTTTTATATCTTCCTAATCTTTTTTGAACGTGCACAATTAAAAAGATTTCTTTAATTTTATTTTATTTTTTGTTGTCATCTCACAATGTCGAAATAAAGAATTCAATCAATCAACTCTGTAAACAATGTTTACAGGAACGTTGATAGATGTCCTTTTTAAGTGTACTAATTTGACTATTTTTATTATTTATCCTTTATTTGCATTCACTTACAATTTGTATTTTTTTTTCTCTCTCTCTCTTGTAGAAAATCACACAAACAAACACATATGCGCCAGGAGAGGAATTGTATGCCTCATTTAATTGATTCCCTTCCTTCCTCTAAGTCTGGCCTCAAATAGTATTTTGGCCAAAACACTAACATAATAACAGCCTCACTTACCTGAACTAGCAACAGAGGAGAACACCTCCACTGCAGCCTATTACTGGGTCACTCCGAGTTCACTGCTGGGAGTGCAGTTTTTAACTTTCACTTTCGTTCTTGGAGAAGTTTACATATTGATACTTTGCCAGCTGCAGGAGCCTAGATTGCATGAAAGTGGCATGTTCCAAGTTTGCTGCTAAAATAAAAGTGGACGGTGAAAATGTACAGGCACGCACTCAAAGTGTGAAGCCCCTGAATGATGGGAGAGAAATACTTTTTTCCTTCTTGCTTGAGGGTTTCTTTGTACTTCAGATGTCTGTATTTGTATGATATGACAGGAATCATGATATTTATTTTTCAATTATGTCAAAAGGGAATGACTTTTAATTTCAGTTGTTTTGTTGTTTGAAAAATATATTATTTTGTTTTAAATATTACAGTATTGTCATATGTGGCCTGAGGCAAATCAATAAATGGGTCTTTGACTTATCATAACCTTTGTATTCAAGTATCCCTGATCTAAAGTATATTATTCAACACATCCATGTTCAGATGTTAAACAGATATTGATGCCATGGGAAGAGATTGTCCGGCATTCTCACAAACAAACACAAGCACCTCATCCTGCGCATGAGACATGCATTTCACACCAAAGACACTTCTTTTGCAGCTTGGTTAATCCTGTGCCTGTGCATAGAGACAGAGAATAACTGAACGAGATGGACAGAGACAGAAAGAGACTTTCATGTAACGGGGTTCAGCCAAGTGTGAACACCAGATATGCGAAGAACTGGAAGGGAGCCTGATACCCAGGGCCCATCTCGCAAACACAATCAGACATCCACTTGAACACATACACAGTACATTCACAAATGCCTGATAATATAAGTAGGTGAAGTGCAAAGCCATCCCAAGCCCTTTGGAATCCTTAAGAAACTAAATCAGGGTCAGGCACTATATCAAATCAGACTCACAAGAATATGAATAATATGAGACTTTTCAATTGATGCTTAAGCTATGCAGAAAATGTTTTCATATTTTTGCTTAGCTCCCTAAAAAGAGCTGTTTCTTCGACTCCCGTTTTTTAGTGTATTCAATTAATTTATCACCAAATTTGGTGTAAAATGCTTTGGAGGAGAGAAACATCTAAAACATGAAGGATAGTGGCCCTCGAGTACTAGATTTGGCCACCCTTGATTTCGACTTTGTAGGAGCAGCAAAAGTTGCAGTAGACACACTGACACCTTCATCAACAGCAGGTGTATAAAAAAAAAAGCTGCACAACTAACTCTGTTGCTTTCTACCTAAGCACAAAAAATACTTGGAGTAAAATATATGAATAGAGTTTTTTAATTTTTTAGACTTAGACGAATTTCCGTGGCTGATTTTGTGTCTTTTAAGTCGCTGTCTGAAAGACAGGTGTCAACTGGCACTGCCACGGAAAAGACATTGGCATGCCAGACAGAGCCGCCTGCCTCCCTATATGCACAGATCACACACTGTGCTTAGGGTGCCATACACAATGCGGAGAAGGGGGATGGGGGAGTGATTGGTGGTTGGGTGTGGAGCATTCTGCTTTTGCATCTATGGGACATGTATTCCTGCTATCTACTGCCGTCGCCACTTGAAAACGTTTACATGCAGTCAACATTTGGGTTACGGTCAGAATTTTCTGTTTTCTGAAACAATCGAGGTAACACATTTATATGCGTGGCTGACAGAGGTACATTTAAGGAACAAGTCACATTCTGTCCCCTTATTTTGTTTTCCACACACCCTATGAAAAAGTTATTTTTTAATAAGTGTTAAGTATTCTTCAAGCTGTTTTGTGTGTGATGTTTAAATATCTTATTTTGAAATCTATGCTTTTAATTTGGAAGTCCGCTCCGTAGTTCTGTTTCCTGTTTCACGTCGCTCTTCGTCATTCAGCTCATGTGTTTATATTTAGCTTGTGCAAAACGTTAACTTATTGATGTCCGTCCAAAACAATCTATCTGAACATACTGTAAAAGTTATTTTAAACAGTCACTCACGGGGAAACCAACATGGCATTGCCAACAACGTGTAATCTTGATTGGACTCGGGAGATTCTTCTTCTTCAGACTCTTGAATTACAACATTTTGTGGTAAATAGCGCCAGCTACTGTGCAGAAGGGGCATAACAATTAGTAGGCATCTGATTGATAAAAATGCTGGCAGGCTGCATTGCAAGACGTACGGCGCTACTGTGCCGGTGCCGTGATATGGCAATCATTTGGCACCTACGGGGTCCAATCACATTTAAGCAGGGACACGTGCCACCCCAGCCTCGCCTCTGGCTCTGCCAGTGATCTACACCTTTCTTTCCTTCCTTTCTTTGTACGCCGACCAGCAATAAACTGGTGGTCAACATCAGCTACTCCTTCACTAACTTTCTGCCTTAGAAAGAGCATCTTACGGCATTACAGAAAGTGCAAATAGGTGAGGTTCGATCAACATCGAGTAGGTGAATTTGCATATGGTGAATCAAAACAATTCTGGTTTCATTGATCCAAACAAACACTTTGTTCTATGGACAGTCTGTTGTGCTAGGTGAACACAACAATGTAAAGCACAAACTGAAGCATTGATTAATTAGTGATAAATTTTGGGTTGGGGATGACTGTATCTGGCTTGAGTGGTACATTGGGAAACTTGGCTAGGTGCTCAAATCTCATTTTCCCCTTCCAGACTCAAACTGAACTCAATAAGATTAAGAACGGCAACAAAATGTGATTTATTGTGTCTGGCTGCATCTTTGCAGTTCAAAAAAATAAGAAGCCATGACTATAGGAAAAAAATGCAATTAGACTTGTATTTCTCACTGGTGTGTTCATTACCGCGTTGAGTCTTATTGTGAACAAAACAGAGCTATGGATTGCTTCTGCTTTGTGGAAATAATGCATTGCTACTGTTTCAATTTCCTGATCACTCTGATTAATTAAAAGGATTGGGGTCAGGGATTTCTTTCCAAGGCCACTGGAAGTGTGAGTGTGCACAAGGAGAGTGCGGTGCAGTGCGCTGCATTTATCTGAGCAAGCATGCAGAGAATGAATGTCTAGGATTGAGAAGTTAACCACTGTTGCATTAAAACAATGAGTCATTCTCGAAAGGCTGCAATTATTGCTATTAAAGGAGTGGAGCCACCTATTTGTCTCAGAGAACAAGCATTCATTCACACGGGGGATTTAAGCGGCACTCGGAGAGTAAACAAATATAGTAGAGGTTGAAATAAATAAATATGCTGTGTATTTTATCTTATTAAAAAAAATCCAGTTGTAATTCTTAATATGTACAAGCATTTCCCTTTGCCAAATTTTAAAAGGGGACGGATGAAATAGATTTGCAGCTACATCCTCTTCCTTTCTCTTCCACTCCCCTGAAATGCTTTAGTCAAAGTGATATTAAGCGAGTGTGGGCGGTGATTTTTGGTTAAATGTGGGGGTAATCAGCTTAATGCAGAGTTAAAGGGATGATGGGATGCTGGCCAAATAGCTGAGCTATTAAAGTCGCGCCGCATCCCTGCCTGTGACCTCAACTGCAGCTTTAATTATGGCTATGGTGTTGCCTTTAGCTCCTCATTCCCTCTCACTTTCTCTATTTTCCTTTTACCTCCTCTGCAGCCCACATTTGCACTTTTTCCAATCTATTGTTGGAGTGCTTTCACACTGGCACTCTTAAATCTGTTTTAGTCAAACTAATTCATGCTATGCCCTTGTTGTGGTTGATTTGAACAGACATCAAACTAAAACGACTAGTCCGAAACTATACCTGCAAGAGGTGATTTTTAGTGTGATGTAATGCACAGCAACAATATTAACAAAAGCATCAGCAGCTAATCTAATAGTATATAACACATGTTGATAATATGCCCTCACCACACTAGAATAGCATCAGTAAACAAATTACTGTTCACTTTACTTTGGTTTGGCTTAGCACGTTTGAAGTGCAGTGAAATGGTACAGTGAACTTCCATTTATTGCGAGGGATACATACATAGTAATAGGTGAAAATTCATGATGTAGAGGAAAAAAAACAACCGTTTTTAAAGGAATACACCACTTAACACACAACCATATATTCTGTGAAATGGTTCATTTTAAATCTCCCCCCCCCCCCCCCAAAATATGGGTGTATTTAGACCTGCTCGTTTCCCACGCTAATGTGAACCTTTTATGCAGTTCTGTATACACAAACAAATCCTGGTGCAGATCAAACAAGTGAGACCGAGACCCACTTTTTGAGGTGGTCTCGGTCTGTTTCCAATCGCAATTGGTGTGGTTCGCTTCGTAGTCTGAATACAAACCACGGCTGATCCGCTCCAACTGCAGGACATATGGGCTTAACAAGCCACCGTAGCAAAGCATTGCGGGGTGTGAGGGAAATATTGCCCGGAAGTGAATATTGTGCTAATTTCATTCGTAAACCTCCCATGCTTTTATTAGCCACGCTGCTGTCAGCATGTTTTGGGTTGGGGCAGCGGAGCGCAACGGCCCTTTGGGTTACTGCACGCAATTGACGACGCTGTTCCCAAATTTGAAACAGTGTCGCGGAACCTCCGTTAAATGAGCTACTCTTGACGCTCACAAATATCTTGCATTTAACTCTTTCACTGCCACTGACGTTTAAAGACGTCAAGTAAAAACCTACGCTTCACTGCCAATGACGTCAAAAGACGTCATCCAATGATTTTTTTATTTTTTTTTTAAACGGGTAGAGGAAACCCTTCCGCATGTCTGGTGAAAGTTTCCAGGCTGTCTGTTGTGCCTAATGACTATTTTTGGCCCCTAGAGGGCAGCGATGACTCTCTTTTGACAAGATCGGGTGGGCGTCAGTAGAGGCGGAGCTAGAGCATCGAGCAGGAGATGAGAATGGAAAACAAAGGAAAAATGGTGGCCGGTCGCGAGGAGCTCACGCCCGAGCCGTTTTTTTCAAAGACCAAAAGCATCGCTGAAAAAGCACATTGTTGACGACGATGATCATCATCGATGATGAAGATGAGGGTGGTGACTCCGTGGTTGAGAAGCATTGACGCGGCAGTAGAAGACGTTAGATGGAGCTAGATGGAGGAGGCAACGGGCAATGGCGAGCGTTTGCAAGCAGCACTTACAAGACGAAAGGCATCGACCAACGCTAAAATAGTACATTGATGACGACGGTGATCATCCTCGATGATGATGATGATGAAGGTGAATCCGAGCTTGACGGCGAAATTGGAACCGCTGACGCGGCGGCTATGACGGTGTCGTAACGCGGAGCGCAACCGAGCACGCACAGGCGGACGTTCGATCGGACGACGGAGAGTGCCCCGAGTCCAATGCATATTCATCAGAGGAAGTGTGTACAGTCTGCTACTTGCTTTTTATTCCCCGGAAAAAAAGGCCGTCAAGAAAGTGTAACGTTTGCACGCAAAACGGACCAATGTGAAAGTGAAAGTAAACTGTTGTGCGAGTCCTGGCGTCTCCTTGCACGCAGGAGAGCGTTACAAAAGGAAAAACTGTATTTGAAACATCCACATAATTGTAAGTAGTACCACAGTTGCACACATTTGTAAATAGTTTGCGAAATTGTTTTGTCAAATTGTTACACTGTTGAATGGAAATAAACGTATTTTGCAATCAAAAAACACTTTTTCATTGTTGGTGAAAGCGTTTTACAGAAGTAAAGCACTATTTAGGTGTTTGTGGCATCATTCATGGACAAAAAGAAGTGTACAATTCACTAGAGTGCATGAAATAACATCGTTTCACAAAAAGCTCTTTTTCTCCGTTTTTTGTTTCAAAAGAGAGAATTTCGGTGAAAGTAACCATTTTCTATTGTTGATTACTGAAGAACGGAATAAGGTAGAAACAAACTTTTTTTTCTGATGAAAGCTGAGAGTCCAATCTTTCATTTGGTAGTATGTGTGTTTCCATAGTCCCAACACAACATTTTCTGTGGACCTTGAAAGATCACTCAAAATGCTTAAATCGGCTGGCAGTGGGGACAACCCGTTTCTGAAAACGTCTGGCAGTGACAGAGTTAATAATGCCATAAATATGCAGCGCACTAATGCAGCACGTCGGAATTTCATGTTTTCTTCTATTTCATTTTGCATTCAGCCCTCGTCATTTATGTCCAATGGGAGCACAGATCGTCAGGCAGGTTGACGTGATCACGCAATGTAGTCCACTTGCAAAAAGTATCAGGGAGACAGGTAGGACAGTCCTTGGTGTGCAATCTGAAAGGAAAGGAGATAAGGAGACTTGGTGGTGGTGGAATGAGGAGATGCAGAAGTGGATCCAGAGAATGAGGTTAGCTAAGAAGAAGTGGGACACTGAGAGGACTGAAGAAAGTAGACAGGAGTGCAGGGAAATGCCGCGTAGGGTGAAAGTAGAAGTGGGAAAGGCCAACCAAGGGGCTTACGATGACTTGTATGCTAGGTTGGATAGTAAGGAGGGAGAGACTGATCTATACAGGTTGGCAAGGCAACGAGACAGAGATGGGAAGGATGTGCAACAGGTTAGGGTAATAAAGGATATGGATGGAAGTGTGTTGACAGATAGATGCTAGTGATGGGAAGATGGAAAGAGTACTTTGAAAAGTTGATGAATGAGGAAAATGAGAGAGAACAAAGAGTAGAAGAGGTGACTGTTGTGGACCAGGAAGTCGCAGAGATTAGTAAGGATAAAGTGAGAAGGGCATTGAAAAGGATGAAGTGTGGAAATGCACTTGGTCCTGATGATTTACCTGTGGAGGTATAGAAGTGTCTAGGAGGGGTAGCAGTAGAATTTCTGACTGGGTTGTTCAACAGGATCTTAAGTGAGAAAATGCCTGAGGAATGGAGAAGTGTGCTGGTGCCCATTTTTGAGAACAAGGGAGACGTGCAGAGTTGTGGCAACTACAGAGAAATAAAGCGAACCACACAATGAAGCTATGGGAACGAGTAGTTGAAGCTAGACTGAGGGCAGAGGTGAACATTTGTGAGCAGCAGTATGGTTTCATGTCAAAAAAGAGTACCACAGATGCAGTATTTGCTTTGAGGATGTTGATAGAGAAGTACAGAGAAGGTCAGAAGGAGCTGCATTGTGTCTTTGTAGATATGGAGAAAGCTTACAACAGGGTGCCCAGAGAGGAACTGTGGTTTTGTATGAGGAAGTCTGGAGTGGCAGAGAAGTATGTTCAAGTGGTGCAGGACATGTATGAGGACTGTAAGACAGTGGTGAGGTGTGCTGTAGGTGTGATGGAGGAGTTGAAAGTGGAGGTGGGACTACATCAGGGATCACCTCTGAGCCCCTTCTTGTTTGATATGGTAATGGACAGGATGACAGACAAGGTTAGACAGGAATCTCCATGGACTATGATGTTTGCAAATGACATTGTGATCTGTAGTGAAAGCAGGGAACAGGTGGAGGAGAAGCTAGAGGCGTGGAGGTTTGTCCTGGAAAGGAAGGGAATGAAGGTTAGTCGGAGCAAGACGGAGTATCGGTGTGTGAATGGGAGGGACCCAAGTGGAAAAGTGAGGTTACAGGGAGAAGGGTCCAAGGAGGTGGAGGAGTTTAAGTATTTAGGGTCAACAGTCCAGAGCAGTGGAGAATGTGGAAAATAAGTGCTAAAGTGTGTGCAGGCAGGCTGGAACGGGTGGAGAAAAGTGTCAGGTTTGATGTGTGATAGAAGAGTTTCAGCTAAAATGAAAGGAAAGGTTTATAAAACTGGTGAGACCAGTGATGTTATTTGGTCTGGAGACAGCGCCACTGAGGAAAAAACGGGAGAAAGAGCTGGTGGTGGCAGAGA
This sequence comes from Vanacampus margaritifer, assembly GCF_051991255.1. Lineage (NCBI taxonomy): Eukaryota > Metazoa > Chordata > Actinopteri > Syngnathiformes > Syngnathidae > Vanacampus > Vanacampus margaritifer. Next base: position 20,293,872 of record NC_135438.1, on the reverse strand, counting down.
TGAAGATGCTGAAGTTCTCTTTGGGAGTGACCAGGATGGATAGAATCAGGAATGAGTACATCAGAGGTACAGCACATGCTAGAGGTTTTGGAGATAAAGTCAGAGAGGCCAGACTGAGATGGTTTGGACATGTCCAGAGGAGAGATAGCCAGTATATTGGCAGAAGGATGCTGAGTTTCTAAATGCCAGGCAAAAAGTCTAGAGGAAGATCAAAGAGGAGGTTTCTGGATGTAGTTAAAGAGGACATGAAGGTAGTTGGTGTGAGAGCAGAGGATGCAGAGGACATGATTAGATGGAGGCAACTGATTCGATGTGGCGACCCCTGTAGGGAAAAGCCAAAAAGAAAAGAAGAAGAAGTCCACTGCACAGTGAATATGAACGGCACCAAACGAAAAAAATAAAGGACTTTTCTGGTCTGAATATACCCTATGTTGAGCGATTAGGATATTTTGGGGGTACTTTTTAGGAATATTTTTCCATTAAGTACAATAGCATATCATCGTGATACGTGCTGTAAACAAACATAAAATCACATGGAAAGATTACAAAGACACTCACGAGAAATTATTGCATCCCACGGCGGACATAAAAGGGGGAATCCCTATAGTAGCAACGGTTCAACCACTGCGGACTCCCCAAAGATTTTAGTCCAGCCGGAAGTGAAGATGAAACTGTGGCCAATGATGAGGATGCATTCAGACACCCCATAGCGAGTAAAAGTTAGGGACCGTCCATAAATTAAACATTCCAGGGTGACAGATGTGTGGACGGTCCCTAACCTGCAGGGTAAACATCTTTTTACAACACAACAACTTTTACTTGCTCCACATTTTGTTGTGCTCAGCATGCTTACCTCTACATTTGGAGACGCCCCTCCACCACCCCAAATTTTGCAATTTTGGTTTACAACACATGACGTAACCCGGGCTGATCTGCGATCGGGCTGGGGGGACATTTTGCAATCATTTTCAAGTGACAGATGTATAGCTACTGTATGCCCACGATAACCTCTGAAAATATTAAAAATGATTCCACCAATAATTTGTATTTTAATTTCATTAAATGTATGAATCAATGACGTCCTTGTCCTCTCTTTTCAAGCTCAATGGCACTAATTGAGGAAAATATTTTTGCACCTCCTCGATCCAAGCTCGCTTTGTGATAATTTAATCTTTCTTGCAATTGTTACTAAACTGCTGTGTTCTTGGCACAAATCCATTGCCACAAAGTAGCAAATTTGCTCCCAGCTGTCAAACTTTGTGGGCGTGTTTGCGCTGGTATATCATTAAAGCAATATCCTTAGTGAATAGGACGTTAACAGGGAGCAAGCTGCGGGTGCAGATGTGGAGCAATTTTTGGCACTAATAGCGGACGCAGCGTGTTCTTAGTGGACTTGGCCCCAAGTGTGCTTGTGTCAAGTTGTTGGATTATTTCATTGTAAAATTGGCACACTAAAAAAAGACAATAAAATGTATATTTAAGCACCAAAATATTGAATCCAACCATTTAATTGTATGTAACAAACATATACAAACGTTATTCTAACATATAATGTAAAATACCACTGATGGGCTAATTAGTGTGCATGTTATATACTTACTGCTTATAGCATACAAAAATACTCCAGGCAAAGGCTACTACTGGAGCTTTTCTCTTCTCACTTCTGAATAAAGCTGCTTCTCTTCCAGTAGACCTCAGTGCTGCCCGGTATGATGCAGCACAATGTAAGAGTACACTGAAGGCGCCCAATTCTAATTGCTTGTGGATTTTTGCTATTTAAGGGGAAAGACCAAGGCCTCCTTGGAATTGTAAAAATCTGTGGTTTAATTTTTTTTCCCAAAAAGCACGTATGAACCGAGGAGAATTATGCACCGCAATATAGCAGAGGGGAACTATATCATTTAACTATCATCTACAAGAATGACAATAAAACATGTTTGATTTGACTTTAAATGAGATCAGATATTCAATCAAATAATCCAAACTCAAATTAAAACCACATTTTTAGCTTTTATGTTTTTGTTTTTAAAATTATTATTAATTTGTTGAATGAGCTGTCTTTAAGATAGTTGAGCATTATAGTAAAATAGTTGAACTAATTTGCAATTTGTTAGGTTCTGGCTGTTAATCGAAAAATGTCCTTTAGTGGGACGTCAATTACTCACATATTTGTGCTATTTGTGGGGAATAGAGACCAAGCCACACTCTTTTTAGCTCAGAAATGTGTAAATGCGTGTGTGACTCTAATTTCAGTGCCTCACCAGCCATGAACTTCACTGTATATAACTGGTGTGAACATAAACTGAACCACACATGAATACAGCAGCAATTAAACTTTTATTAAAGCCAGAAAAAGACCCCACCCTTCCATCAAGTTACCGTCCGATTTCACTAATTAACACTGATATCAAAATTATTACTAAGGCTTTCACATCTAGATTAGAAACAGTAATCTCGACAATTATTCATAGCGACCAAACAGGCTTTATTAAAGATCGCCACTCTACTAATAATATTAGGAGGCTCTTTAACCTTATTAGCATGTCACAGCGGCATGATAAGAAGGCAGTTATTATATCGTTGGATGCAGAAAAAGCTTTTGACAAAGTTAACTGGTCCTTCCTCTTTGCTGTTTTAAATAAATTTGGCTTTGGGAAATCATTTATCCACTGGGTGTCAGTATTATATGATTCTCCCAAAGCTACAGTTACTACTAACGGGATTATATCTAAGCGCTTTATTTTACAGAGAGGCACAAGACAGGGATGCCCACTATCCCCTTTATTATTTGCAATATTTATCGAGCCACTTGCAATAGCCATACGCCAGGAAAGAAGGATTCAAGGAATTCACTCTGGGGTAACAGAACATAAAATTAATCTATATGCCGATGATATTTTACTTTATCTAGAAAACCCGGCGATTTCGTTAGGGGAAGTATTTAACTTAATAACTAAATTCTCACAGTTGTCAGATTATTCTATTAACTGGACAAAATCAACACTTCTACCTATTACAGAAAATTCATGGAACCCTGCAAGCCAGGACCCACATTACTCATTTCCTATAGGTAATTTAAAATACTTAGGCATAAAAATCTCACCTAAATTAACTGATTTAATTCATTTAAATTTTTCTCCACTTCTGGATAACATTCATAGTGACTTGGAACGCTGGAATAATCTTCCTATTTCTTTAATAGGACGAATAGCCACCGTTAAAATGAAAGTTTTACCTAAAATAAACTATTTTTTCTCAATGATTCCATTTAAACCTACGGCTAAATGGTTCCAGTTGTTGGACTCAGCCGTTACAAAATTTTACTGGAAAAAAAAAAAAGCAAAGATTAGTCTATCTACTCTTCAGAAAAGTAAATCCAAAGGTGGCCTAGAGGCACCAAATTTTATGTACTACTATATAGCTAACCAGCTACAATATATCGTTCTATGGGCACAACCCAACAGAGATACTAACTGTTGGCTGGAACTAGAACAGAAGGATTGTAATAACCTCAGACTTCTAGATTTACTCTTTATTACAACATCGATTAAGCGACATAATTGTTTTAAAAACCCAATGATCTCCGCCACCCTGACTGCTTGGTGGAAGACATTAGAAATTACAAAAGCCCAAGTGGAGCCCTGTGGGCTTTCTCCCCTATGGCATAACCCTGACTTTCGAATTAACAACCAAACGTTTTATTTAGGTGTGTGGGAGCAGAAAGGAATCACACATCTTCACCATCTCTTCTCAGATAATATGTTTATATCATATACATCTTTGCTCCAAAAATACAAAATAACAAACGGAAATTTTTTACATTATCTGCAAGTTAAAAATATGATAAAGAAACAAATTCCAACACTTCAGGGTACGCTCCAACCGCCTGGCTTAGCTAAAGATATTACCAAGCTCTCTCCGACAACAACAAAAAAACTTTCAAAAATATATAAGTTACTTTCATATACGGATAAAATGTCTTTACCCATCTTAAAATGGGAGACAGACTTGTCTATAGCTCCGGAATCTGACTTTTGGATTCAAGTTTGTGAAAATGCATTTAAAATGACAAAACACACAAATTTACAACTTATCCAATACAAAATAATCCATAGAACATACATTACTCAATATATGATGAAGAAAATGGGCCTCTCCGACTCCGACATTTGTCTCCAGTGTTTACAAAACACTACAGACACTTATTTTCATGCTTTATGGTTATGCACCCCGGTTATGTATTTCTGGACTAAAGTCTTAGAAAAACTTTCCGCTATCTTGGACTATAGGATACCTTTATCTCCAAACTTGTGTTTGCTAGGTGACCTAACAACAACTGACCTACCACATAAACAATTTCAATCTACACTTGTAGCCCTTACTATCGCTAAAAAAACAATTCTTGTTAACTGGAAAAATAAACAAACTCTGAATATCGACCAATGGTCTAACCTCCTTATAAATCACATTTTAATGGAAAAAATATCGGCCTCAAATAAAAAACAAATATCAAAATTCATAGAAATATGGTCTACGTATATAGAATATTTTAACCTAATTCTGGTTATTTAATTCTGCCTGTTAGCGAGAGCCACCACATTGTGATAACTTACATTGATGTCTCTGCATTTGGCAGTTTGTTACTAATGGTTGTGTTTTTATAGTCAGGAACCCAGTTGCTGCCAACAGGATCGAACAGATTCACCTCCAATGGGCACTAAAGGCTAATATTCGGATTCACTGCATGCCAGGGGACTAACGCTACAGGTGCTGTCCCCCCTGGCTGGGCGTGGGCGGGTCTGCCCCTCTGTTGGCTGCTGGGTGGCGGCTGCGTCTTGGTCGTTCCCTGGGTCTCGTGGTGGGTGCTGTGTTGCGGGGCTCTCCCTGGTGTCCGGGGCGGCGCCGCCCCGGCGCGGTCCGTCGCTCTGGGTCCGGCGACGCGGGTCGGGGCCTGTGGGCCGCCGGGGTGCCCCGTGGTTCCCTCTCCCCTCCCCCTTCCTCCCCCTTGCTTCCTCTCCCTCTTCACCTCTCCCCGCCCGTCCTCCGCCTCCCTGTCCCTTCTCCCTCGTCGCCCTTCCTCCTCCTCTCCCCCTCTCTCTGCGGCCCTGCTGCTGCCTCCTGCCCTTCCTGTCGTCTCCTTCCCCCGTCCCCTCCCCCTCCCCTGTCCGCCCTCCTCCCCCTCCCCTAGGCCGGGGGTTCCGTCCGTGGCCCGGGTCTCGGCGCTCCGGGAGCCGGGGGAGTGGGCGGGATTGGTGTTGTGCCCGCCCCGCTCCGGTGGGCCTCCGGGCACTTCGGGCGGGCCCCGGTATCCGGGGGGCAAGCCCCGCCGGGGTCCCGGTGGGGTGGGTGGGGGTTTTGGTGGGCGGGTGCGCCTCCCCCCCCCCGCCCGGTTGGGGGGGGCCCAGCTGGTCGCTCCTCTTAACTCACTGCACTAGTTTTGCACAATACATTTTAGGGCACATAACACACTTTGGGGGGGAGTGGGGTGGGGTGGAGACACCGTCTCCGCCCTGCAGCTCCCCTCCAAATTTTAATGCACCACACAACTGGGGGGGGGGGGGGCATCGGTTGGGGCGGCCGCGGTATGAAGCAGTGCTGCGGTCGCCTGTCCGTGTGCACCCCCCCCCCCCCATTAATTTATTTTAATGCACCACATACGCTCATTGACATGCCTGGGGGGCGGATGGATCGGAGCAGGGGGGGATATCATTTCCCTCTGCTCCGGTTCACCTGCCCCCAATTTTAATGCACCACACACACACACTTATGTATATACACTGGGTGGGGTCACACACACGGTTTAGGGGTAGAGTTCGCCAGTCGGCGAGCTGGCGAACTTAGTAACAGGGTTAGTTTTTCACTTTGATCGTTGGGGTGACGACCGGGGCCTCTCCCCGCTGGGCCTGGGGTTCGGGGATGCCGCCCGTCCTCCGGTGCCCCCATCTCCCCTTCTGCCCCTGGTGTTCGGTCCCTCCGCGTGGTGGGGTGGGCGCGGGTGCCCTCTCCGCTCCGCTGCCCGGCCCCCTCTTCGGCGCGGATGCCTGGGTGCGGTGTGTCCCCGGGGTCTGGGGTCGGGGGCTGGGGGGCTGTCGGTTGGTGGGGGTGGGGGCGGGGGGCGGGGGCGGCTTGGTTGGTGGGGGGGGTGGTGGTGGGGGTGCCGGGGTGGGGGGTGCTGGGGTGGGGAGGGTGTCTGGGGATTTGGGGACCTGGGGGCGGTTGGGGCTGGGTTGGGGTGGGTGGCGGGGGTGGGGGGGCGGGGGGGTCGCGGGGGGAGCGGGGGTTGTGGGCCGGTGGGGTGCCTGGTGGGCCTGCGGTGCCCCGTCCTGCTGCGTTGGGTTGGGGGCGCGGGCCGCGTTGGGGTGGGGGGCGCTCCTGCTCCGGGGTTTGCTCTCCGGCCGGTGGCCCCTGCGGGGCCCGGGGGTCGTCCTTTGGCGCGGCCGCGGCCTGGGGGGCCCTGAGGTGTTGCGCTTGCTCTGTCCTGGCGGAGGTCGACGGCTCCCCTCTTTGGTGGAGATTTTCATGCATGCTAGATCCACCACACCAGCATCTATCGAGACTCAGACACAATTTGTTTCTCCCTCAGGTCATTGATTCGGTGGAGGCTGGTGTCTGTGGATCTCACTCTGCTTCGTCTGTCCTTTCTACCTTTCCTCAGTTTCTCCTTTGGGCCCTTGAGGTTTCCCTGATTTGTTGGAGTTGGGATGTCTTTGGGGTTGGTGAAGGTTAGTGGCCCGGTGGGTGGTGTCTGGTCGGTGCTGGGCTTCGCTTTTCTTTCTTTTCTTTGGTCCCCCTTTGGGTCTCCTGGCGGCCCCACGACTCTGGCTGGATTTTGAAGTGTTCGGTTTAGGTGAACGGTATGGGAATTCTTATTTATTTTTATTTTTTTTCGCACGCACGCACGCACGCACGCACACACACACGCACGCACACACGCACAAACACACATACAAAAAAAAAAAAAAAAGGGAGAACAATGATGATGACATTTCAAATGATCAATACTGAGATCTCCCAAAGAGAAAAAAGAAAAAAAAAAAAAAAAAAAAAAAAAAAAAAAAAAAAAAAAAAAAAAAAAAAAAACTGAACCAGGGATGACATTCTTTCTAAACGCATCAACTGATTCCCCCCCCAGAGAATGCGGAAGGTGCGAATGCACCCAACGACTCGCTTAATAACCTCCTGCAGCACCTACTTTTTATTCGCAAATGTCTTTTCTCCTCCTTTACTTTTCCGTCTCTTGTGACATCCGTTAATATTTCTGAAGCTTCCTCGCTCGGCCCACCCACCCTCCTGCTCTCGCCTTCTGTTCCAACCCTTGCATCTTGTGAGGGGAACAACTCCACATCAACGCTCCCCACTCCTGTCAGCTCCTTTTCTCTCTTGTTCTCCCTTCTCGTCCTGCATTCTGTGCTTTGCTCTTGCTTGTCACTTCAGTGCACTGGAGGTGAATGGCAGCTGGAGTGAGCTCGAAAGTATTCTGCTCATTTGATGATATCTAGAGAGGCCAGTGGGAGGTCCCATACCATGATGACTGTCTATTTTTTATAATCTCAAGTTAGGGAGTGAAGTATGGTTGGTGTTCTAATATTTCTTGCAATGGGTAACAGTGTTTTGGGACATCTGAAGTTGCCTTTCATTCTTCTTTCTGTTCTTCTTTTGTCCTTTAATGCCATTCCTCTTTTCCTCAACACCTGACAGGCTCTTTATCTGTCCCTCTCAACCACTTTGACATTATCCTTTTTGCTACCCTTTTTCTCTTTCAGAGAAAGTACAATATAATTATATAACATGTCGCTCCAACTTTTTCTGCATTATGATTCCACCTCTCTACCTTTGTAACACCTTCAACAGTTTTTTTTCCATCCTTCTCAATCCCTGTCAAACACAATCCAGCCGATTTTTCCCTCTTCACTAACTAATTTCTCTTCATCACCATCTCTTCTAGTTTGTTTGATTTTATGTATTAATCTACAATACATTCACCAGCACATCTTCACCACAAAGATGTATAATCTATAAATGTTTTCTCACTGGTGGCTGCATACTTATACTATTAAAAAATATATATATGTGTGCAAATGTGGCTGCACCGATCAGCAATTCACTCAAACATCTGTTGACATGGTGATAATTTCCAGTGAGCCTGGAAATAATGTTGCTGGCCAACACATCTTCCAGTCTGACAACTCAGTGCATGTTCGAGGCTGATTAACTGTATACTGTATGGGAGAATATCGGCAACAGTAATCTTACTAATCTGCAACAGGGAGAGGCTCGATGGATCATGAGCTCCCACTGAAAAAGGCTGAGCCTACACAAAGCTACTCCCCTATGGAGAACCCATTGAATTTTTTTATTACAATGAAAAATGTTTAGTGAATTCATACATTAAAGGGACAGTAACGTGAAAAGTCAACTTTTTGGAGCTTTTAGCCATGTTAAAATGCTAATTCCTCACCAAAAACATCACCGAAGTGGTGTTTTCCTCCATTTGCCCGTGTATGAGAAATTCTAGGTCATTCTGCTTTCCAAGCACCAGCCCCTCCCAACCTGAGAAAACGAGCTATTGTCACTGTTTGACGTCATTAGGTTCGGATCCACCCCGGTACCGCCTCTGCGGACTAAACGCACGTCCAAGTTCTCTGAGACCATGGGATAGTGACAAAAGTAGCCTTTATCAGTAAACATTCTGTCCAAATGAATTCAAAGCAATCAATTATCCTTCACATTTGCAATGCCAAAGTGCAATGACAATTGGCCGTCTTAAAATCCCAGGTTCTGGCCGACGCTTGTGTAAACTATAAGTAAAACGAGTGGTGTAGTGGTTAGCGCGCTCGCGCTTTAAGCAGAAAGTCGCCAGTTAAAGTCACCAGTTTGTGACCTGTTCATTTTTTTTTTCTTCTTGTTCTCTCTCCTCCCCTCTACCTCCACGATTTCTTGCGGAAGAATTGGTGGCTTGCATAGCCATTCAGAGGAGTGCTCAAACGCAGAGGTCCAGCAGCAGGCTGGAGCCAGCTCGCCGGGGGCGCGGCAACCACACAGGGAGAGGCGGGGTTTTACTTCCAACTTCCAAAACAAAAAAAACATTACAAAGGTAAGATTTTGTCAGGTCTTCTGGCTCTGCTCCTTGAGCCCGCCCCTGCGTGCCTGTGGCTGTGTGTCCTTGCAGGATTGGTGGAGACGAGTGGTGCTGGGACCAGGTGTCATCAATTACAATCAGAGGCCTACTTAAGCTGGTTCCAAGCACCACCTCGTCACCAGATCAACACTCACCAAATAGAGTTTGTGAGTCCAGCCAACTGTTTTGTTGTGCTCTGTCTAGTATTCCCGGATTTTTTTTTAAGCTGCCTTTTGTACCCTTCAGATTGCTTTGCACCTTGCCAGCCAATTCTGCACTCTGCACCCTGCCTGACACTACCTACAATTAGATCTGATCTTGCAACCAGAGCTGAACTGTCCAACTCCACATCTTGCCTTCAATAAATCATATTGCACTGTTCCCTTGTCTCAGCCTCTTCACTTGGGCCCTCAACAGTCCTGGAATCCTGACAGATTTAAGTGTAGCATATCCCTGCTCATTTTGAACCAACGATTGGCAGAACTGAAGTGGAACGTTGGGTGCCCAAGGCAAATCCAGGCACGGGGTCCTCCTGATCCATGTATTGCACTGACATCTTATAACATCTGTTTCACTTATCTGTCAGCTTAAGTTACTAGTTACATAACAATCTTCTGTTCCTCTTCCCACTGTACAGTGACTAATAATCTTCATCAACAATTTTTAACATTGTTATCAACTAAGAAGTGTGAATTTGGTCAATTTGTTAGTAAATTACTAGGAAATCCTTGAGGATTGTTATATAACAAATGAATCATTGTAACATTTTTACTCTAATTGATTAATCATGACATTAATCCACTTTTAACTCTGACCGCCAAAAAAGTTTAATAACGTTTAGTAAAATCCAAATGAGTGCTGCCAAAAACGTTAAAAGACGTTAACTATGTTTTTTTTGGGGGTGGAGGAAAGCCTTGGCCAGCTGTGCTGAAAGTATCAAGCAGATCGAGTTAGTATAATGACTATTTATTTCATGACTAGATGGCAGCGATGACTCTCTTTGGACAAGATCGGGTAGGAGTCAGTAGAAGACGTGAGGCGGAGCTAGAGTGTTGAGGGGAGAATGGCTGAGGAAGCGAAAATGGCGACCGGTTGCAAGCAGCTCACGCTTGTGCATTTTTTTCAAAGACGAAAAGCATCGACCAATGCTAAAGAGCACATTGATGATGATGGTGACTCCGAGGTTGACGCCGAAGTTGGAAGCGTTGACGTGGCGGCTTCGATCACGTCGTCAAGCCTCACCGGCTAGCCATGCTAACGCCGGAAAACGTGGTGCACAACTGAGCACTTCTGCACAGGCGGATGTTCAATCGGACGATGAAGAGTACCCCGAGTCCAATGCATATTCATCGGAGGAGTGGGTACAGTCTGATCACGGAGAAGACACTGGTTCTGGACAAAGAGTTAATATACTGTTAGTTTACAGTTTCAACCATTCAGATTCACATCTTCGTCACTCCGACCTTTTGTGTTCCATTCGGCTTCCCTTTTCTGCTCGACTAGGGTAAATCCACTCCAAACTCACAACAGCAGCCACAAGTTTGATTTGCTGTTTTCTTCCTGAATCAAGTGTGCAAATGGGCAGTAAGATGGAGTAGACATTTTCTGAAAATACATGAACAGTATGTTACTTTTTTGAACACCGTTAGAAGTGAGTCTGAAGCATATTTCTAGCTATGACGTCCACTAGCCAGGGGGTGATCTGCACTGTATTTGTTTACAGAGTATGTCCTGGCACTTATTCAATATTGTGTGGTCTGTTGGAACTTGGTATGCCTCTGTACTGTTATATATATATATATATATATACATATATATAGATATATATACATATATATAGAGAGAGAGAGAGAAATGCATGAGACTTTCATGCCTTCCTGATAAAAAAAAAAGAAGATTCCACTCACGCAGACCAAGTACTGCACATAAGAAGCAAACATAATCAAATCTGAGACAAGCTAGTTTAAATTATCAAGCTGCTTTGAAACCCAGAACAAACCATCTTAAATCTTTAATAACCTGTTGAGCTATTACAGGATGAAACTCATTACTTGATATTATCATTAATACGCAAACAAGTCCACCTTGAAAAAGAAGTTAAAAGATCCATCCATCCATTTTCTTAACCGCTTTTCCTCACACGGGTCGCGGAGCCGCTGGAGCCTATCCCAGGTGGCTTCGGGCAGTAGGCAGGTTACACCCTGAACTGGTTGCCAGCCAATCACAGGGCAAGAATATTGTTTTTATATAGCACTTTTTCTAGACACTCAAAGACACTTTACAATGGAATGGATACATTATTTATGCACTCACACATTCACACTGTGGTACCTGTAAGCTACTTAAGTAGCCACAGCTGCGGCCCTGCTGACCACCACCAAACATTCGCACCTTACATACACCAGTGTGAGTAGCACTGGAGGCAATGCTTGTGAAATGTCTTGCCTAAGAACACAACAGCACATGACTTGGGGAGAGCAGGGATCGAACAGCCACCTTCTGGTTACTGAACAACCGTCTCTACAACCTGAACCACGGCCGCCACATTATAACATTGCTCACCAAGCAGCTGCTTCTCAGTGTGGCAAAACTCTCTGGACTATATGCTAATGGGTGTATTGATGAGGCTCTCCAGGGCTAAGCTGCATTGTTGCACTGAACAGTCTTTATCCCCTAAACCAAGTACCGGTAGCCAAATTCACTCTGTGGGTCACAGAAGGGTTATTGTAATAATAAAAATGTTACATCGTACGGTAAGTTCAGTACATGTCACTACTACATTAATTGACATACAAGCTTTTCATTTCAAACATTTAATATCCATTGGAGAAGCGCCAGCTTTAGAGCGGGACTTGAACTGGCTGTTGTGTTTATTTCTATTTCCAAGAAGCCTCTAGCTATTCCCCCAACAGCACCACGCCACCTTCCACTCAAAGCTTGTCCTGTTTTTAGCAGTCCTCCCTCGGCAAGCAGGATCTCAACACCTGGACTGTCCCAGGCTCAGTCTAACTCAAACGCTGTACATTTTGCAAAGCCGACAACAACATTCAGAGGAAGGAAGGAAGGAAGAAGGTTGATGTCTGTACATGACAATAGTCATGGCAAATCATTGATAAAGACTACTTTGTACCTTCTATTTTATCCAAGCCTGTATACTTACGTTAGGCAAAATGGATATGCATTCGAACCCTGCATACTGACGGTTCGGTACCCGTGGATTAGTATATTTACAGATTTATTTTTTATTTTTTGTATTTATTTAGGCAGTAATATTTATGCTTGTTTAACCATGTGGAGCATGAAAATCTTGGGAAACGGGTGGAAAGGAGAACACCCATTCCACATTTTAATGTTTGAATGCTAAAAATGAAGCAGCAAATGCTACTGTCCTTGTGCTTCATGTGATGGTACATCCGTTATTCTCTACACACACTGAGAGAGGGAGAGAGGGTATTAGGGGACATTAAAGCAGATTAGGGTAAGCAATCAAGTAATAGTTGCCATGGTAACGTCAATCCTAAACTGTTATTAAGTGGAGCCCAGTGGCTAGCCAACAGTTAGATTTCACAATAATAGGAATAAACAATACGTTTTCCGTCCCTGTTAGCTCATAATTTGCAATCATACAGCAATCTACATAGTACATAGCGGATAATCACTGTGTTCTAAATATATTTATACTTGTGTCTCTTCATGGCAGCATGGATTACAAAAAGAACATTGTTTCAATTCTGTTCATCCGTAGATTGGAAACTAAAAATGTTTGGAGCCAAATGACATTTTAACTATCCATCTAAGCTTGTAATTTCCTGATTCTATGACATCTTCAATGTTGATCTTTTTTGTCATATTTTATTGGCAACCACACAAAGCAAATAATTGTTCTCTTTAGATCTTTGCCAAAGTCAGAGCAAGAAACTGTTGTTTTGTTATCTACAGGAAGAGGGATGGTGGAAAGGGATATGAATGTCTCTAATTGTTTTAATGCAAAAACTCAAAAGCATGTCATAATATTATTTTATTGCATGTAAAATGGAAATGGTTCAGTCCTAAGAAAGCTATAAAGTTTTACAGTATGTATTTTCCTGCAACACTCTATAAATGTGATAAAGTTTAATCTTGTAATAACGTAACAATAATCAACCGTCATGTTCCATGCCTGCAGGTTGTGCTCTCAGTTGTGTTGTTGTATTTCCAGTTTGAGCCTGACCTGCGGTGGCGCCCATGAGATTGTGCACAGCTGCTGCCCATCAGCAATTATGTCTTGGCTATTTAAGAGACTTCTATCCTGTCAGTTGTCGGACTATTCGTTTGCTCATGCCTCAGTCCAAGATAACCTCGACTCCTAGACCTTGTTTGCGACGTTGATCTTTTGCTGTACTTTGCCTTATTGCCTTTTGGACTGGCTCAAGTGTGTTTTCGGTTCCGCGTATAGTTGCGTGCATTTTTTGTTATCAAATTGTCTCTTGCAAGCTCTTTCTGTTGAACTTTGTGCCTATGTGCTGATTTTTTGTTGTAAATAAATCTTTTTTGTAAATTCACTCACTTGCCCATGTTTTTGGGATCCACTGAAACCTTACATAGACAGTTTTTCCCAATTTGCCATTCCACTAAGACAGAGGTGTCAAACTGCGGTTCTCGAGGGCCGCAGTCCTGCAGGTTTTGGAGGTTTCACTCTTCCAACACAAGCTGATTCCAATCAGCGGGATCGTTATCAGGCTTATGCAGAGCTTGCTGATGAGCTGATCATATATCAGCTGTGTTGGAGAAGGGAAACCTGCAGGACTCCGGCCCTCGATGACTGGAGTTTGACACCTATGCGCTAAGACAAAAAATACTTTTTTTGTCAGTCTTCTTTCAAGGGGATTGGATGGGTGGGGATAAGGGGGGTTGCTGTCAGTCTCCAGACTAGGAGATCACCAGCACACCATTTGTTGAATGCCGGGAGACTAGGGATGGAGAAACCGAGGCTTTCCGAAACAATGAACCACTTTCGAGACAATTGCCTTAAAACGATGCACTGCTTCGAGGCATTTGACAAATTGCAAGAGTTCCATCTGCAGGTCAAACCTGCGCACATTGGATTTTTAGAATCACTGTTTTCAAAGCTTCATTCCTTGCTATCATGTATGAGCCTCAGCATATAAATTCAATGAAGTTCCAGTGGATGTTCTCTATCTTTTTCAACTGTGGCATTGTGTCGTCCTTTTAAAGTGTGATTTACACAAGTAAAGTTGACCTTTCAAGTCTGTGTCATTGTTTTTGTCTGTGGTGTTCAAAACTGTATTTTTAGAGCAGGTTAATATTTATTTACACTTGGAAGAGAATAAAATACAGAATTGAAAAAAAATAATAATAAAAGCCTCTCATTGATTGAGGAACAAACTCACGACCTTCAGCTTTGGAGACTGCCACACTATTACCTAAGCTTTGTCACTCCTACTATTTGTTTATCTCCAAGTGACCAAAAATATCATTTCTACAGGAGACCCCAAAGACAACATATGAGAAGAACGGCCAATATCTCCTGTGTGTCTTTTTTGTTTTTCAACAGAAAAATTAAATACTAAATTTCATGTGTATGCAATTTTAAATAGTAACACAACAAAATATTGTTTGTGTTTCATGTCTCTTATTTAGCATTTCTTTACCTTGCATGAAGAAGAATCACAACTTAGAATGTGTTATTTTGTTTTAATATCACTTGTGGATGGATTGAATGAACAATACTGAGCTCTCCATAAAAAATAAAAATAAAAAAAAAGTCGTGGATGGATTGATTGAACTTTGCATTCATCAGACGTGAAGACGGTGAAGTATAATCTTAACAAATATTATCAAAAATGGGACCAGGTTAGGGCGGCACGGTGGCTGACTGGTTAGCATGTCCGCCTCCCAGGGCTGAGGACGTGAGATCGAGTCCGGTCTTCGGCCTTCCTGGGTGGAGTTTGCCTGTTCTCCCTGTGCTTGCGTGGGTTTTCTCCGGGTACTCCGGTTTCCTCCCACATTCCAAAAACATGCATGGCAGGTTGATTGGACACTCCAAATTGTCCATAGGTGTGATTGTGAGTATGATTGTTTGTCTCTGTGTGCCCTGCAATTGACTGGCAACCAGTTCAGGGTGTACCCCGCCTACTGGGATAGGCTCCAGCAACCCCCGTGACCCTTGTGAGGACATGCGGTAAAGAAAATGGATGGATGGGACCAGGTTAATCTGAAAACTTTTCAAAATTCTTTGGTGAAATTAGTTTCCCTCTCCTAACAAGTTACAGTCCTGCTCACTGTTATTGGCAGCCCTTCATGTTTTGCATCTCTACAATATATTCAGAAATAAATGGAAATGTACCACAGTTATATCATCAGGACTTTTAAATTGGATGTCAAAAGTAATTCAACAAAGGAAATTGTTTTTCAACTTACATTATGTAATTATAAATAAGAAATAGAACACACTGCATGTGTAGCAATAATGGCACCCGTCTTTGATATTTGGTTGCACACCCTTTGGCCGTGATGACAGCTTTCAAACGTTTCTTGTAGCCATCCCTCAGCTTCTTGCACTTCTCCGCTGGTATTTTTCCCCACTCTTCCTTTGCAAATTGTTCAAGCTCTTGAATGTTTGCAGGTTTCTTTTCGCAATGGCACATTTCAGCTCATATCAAAAATTTTCAATCAGATTAAGATCAGGAGTCATTGCTGGCCATTTTAAAACAGTATTTTTTTCCATTTGAACCATTCCTTTGTGCTTTTGGATGTGTGCTTTGGGCCTTTGTCTTGCCGGAGGACCCATGACTTTTGACGCAAACCAAGTTGTCTAACACTTGGTAGGACATGTCCCCCTAGAACAGAGGTGGGCAACCTCGGTCATCGAGGGCCGGAGTCCTGCAGGTTTTGGAGATTTCTCACTTCCAACACAAGCTGATTCCAATCAACAGGATCGTTATCAGGCTAATGTAGAGCTTGCTGATGATCTGATCATATATCAGCTGTGTTGGAGAAGGGCAACATGCAAAACCTGCAGGATTCCGGCCCTCGATGCCCAACTCTGCCCTAGAATGTCTTGATAATTGTCTGATTTTATGATTCCTGTGATATGATCAAGGCCT